>NC_135497.1:494060448-494360448 GCF_052857255.1 Amblyomma americanum | reverse complement strand
TGTCCAGCTGTAGCGATCCCTGGGCTCCTGAGCAGCAAGCACATGATTCAGAGTGGCAGGCTCAGGCAGAGCCGGGTCCGGTGCCTTTGGATCAGGAGACGGGAACCCAAAATGGTCCGTACTTGCAGGCTGTCCGTTGTTTATATTTGGTGCCGAAGACTTTGATCCCCCTTCTGCTGGGAGCTCATGACTCAGTTTGCCAGACGCGTCCACAACATCCAACACATTCATAATGTGCTCTGACACCACCTCATCCTCATGTGACCAGTTGCCCCGACGCAACCTGTCAGCATAGCTCATGACATTGACGCCGTACATGGCCCACACGGCTACGACGAAGACACAGCGAAGACCTACCTGGGGTCAGAACTAAAGCCTGTACCCGGAAAACATTGAACGCGTGAGGGATAGCACTTGCTGACACTCCGTCCTTGAGCATGACAGTGATTTCACGGCTCGCTGTTTCCACGTGCTCCATTTCAGGGCATCGCCG
This sequence comes from Amblyomma americanum, assembly GCF_052857255.1. Lineage (NCBI taxonomy): Eukaryota > Metazoa > Arthropoda > Arachnida > Ixodida > Ixodidae > Amblyomma > Amblyomma americanum. The sequence goes on along the minus strand of NC_135497.1, from coordinate 494,359,955 downwards.
CTTCTCACGCTCGACAGCTTGTACAGTTCCAAGAGGCTCCAAAGCTTCCACAATCCTCCGGTGCTCCTATAGCGCGGAAGCCAAAGCAGCTCAACCTTCACGTTTTTGGTGTCCGGGCCAAATACCATAAACTTTAGACCTTTGGCAACGAACTCGGCTTTGTCAACAAGGTTCTGCTTGAAGGAACTATCGCAGGTAACCATCCAAACGTGGCTCATTTGGTACTGCCCAATACACAGAATGTCACGGAGGTCGAAAATCTGCGCGACAGCATCTCGGAAGTAGGGAGCATGGTACGGCCAACCCTTGAGGTCAGCATGCAGAAAGACGGTGTTGAGGACAACATTACTGGTAGGAAGTTGAGGGAGGACAACTTTATGCAAGTTAAATACCTTAAATGCCGTTATGCAAGTGCTGTTAACGGCGGCTGTGAAAGGCGTCCATCCTGGTGGCGCCACCTGTTGTGCGTAAAGCCCCATGATAATTTGAAAATTGTCAAGGGGCTTTAGTTGTGCGCAGTGCGAACTGCTCCCTGAGCGGGCGCTTGCGCGTCCTTGGCACCTTTGTACCCGATAGTACAAGGGCGTCGTCTGTCTAAAGTGGTGCAGCACGATTTCCCCCAATGCAAAACACCCGTCGCAAAAGCCCCAGCAGCGTTTGCCCAGTTGTGTAATCCCCGCGTGATAAAAGCCTCGTTCCAGAAACCCCATTTCAAAAGTCCTCTACGAGAATGTCCGTTCCTAAAGTGCCGCATGCTATTTCCGTTTTCAGTATCTGCAACCGATAGTCCTTGAACCCCAGAAGCCTCTGTTTGTGTCTATCGGTAAAACAAATTTGTGGTTCTTTTTTACGCACACACACACACTACAATGAGGTAGAGCATAAAATGGGAGGGTTTCATCGACAGCTGGCATTTTTTTTCAGCGTATATGTAAAAGAAACGTACATTCATTTGTATTATTTTCCTTTGCATCGCCGTAGTTATCTTTTTGGATTTATTCTGTGCATCTCCACCATTTTTACGCGTTTAGGGCTTCACTGATTATAATGTAGCTACAGTAATACGAGTGTACAGTTCATTTATTTTTTTTTTCTTGAGGGCGGGCCGGGTGACATGGCTGTATTATATGTATTATTTTGTACTATGCGCTTCCTGAAATTTAATTCCTAGCAGCATTCTATCGTTGATTTTTTTACCCGTATGTATAATTGCTATAGAACGTTCACTAATGTTTTTTCTCTTATCCATTATTGTATGTTTGTGTTCTCTTTATTGTGTATAGTACCATTTTTGTAGAGGGTACAGACCCCGTCAAGGAGAATTCATTTGGCTTTTTGTACATGTATAGATGAAAATAAGCTTGAATTGATAATCTTTTTTAAAATAGTAGTAGCAGTAGTGGTTTATAATTGCGAAAAAAAAGGCAAGGAAAAGATGTTGCCAGCCACACCAATTGCTATTTAATATCTTAAGCACCCGGGCTGCGGCCGGCGGAAATAAAAGGGCATCGGCTGGAATCGGCTGCCAAACAATGCTGTGGAAAACCCAGCTATTGAATCATTCGCTGAAAGCCTTCAGTTGTAAGCGCTTTGAACCCAGCCACATGTAACTTACTTCTTACAATATACTGTTATAGTATTTTGTCAATCCGCTCGTGCATTTCCTCGGCTGTTTGTGTCGATTTGTGGAGGCAGTCTTGTTGTGCCCTGGTTTGTTTTTCGCATGTATTACTTGTGTCTGTACTTCACACCTCCCACTCCTGCTTACAGCCTCACCTTGAGGCTAGCAGTATTGTACGAATAAATAAATAAATGAATAAATAGACAGGGAGAGGATGGCAAGGAGGAGTACAAAGGGGAGCGAGCGAGAAAGGACAGGGAAGGGGTTTATGCAATATTTCAAATTTTAGACATTTCGCCAGTGAAGTTCTACCCACCGTACATGCACACAGGGGGACATTTCGTGCTGTTTTACTAGCTTTTTCTTGCTTTTTTCGCAGTGTCTTTGTGTCGGGAAAGGCCCACGTCAGTCCTATAGGGCTCTTTCTTCGTGAGGGTTACACGATGCGGGATGACGAAGACAGAAGAGTGGATCCATGCTTGCACGACACAGCGCAAGAAAGAGCGGAGCCCAAGAAAAAGGAGGGCGACAGGGCGGAGCGCTGAACTTACAAATTTTATTACGAAAAGAGACGAACCCGTATTTGAGAAGAGCATATTAGGCAAAATGACGAAAGGAAACAAAAACAAAAAAGCTAAAAAAGCACTACTGTAAAAAACACGTGACTGAAGCGAAAAAATAGCCAAGACCACCAGCTAAAATCTTCACAGAGTGAAGTTCTGATCTGGAATAAGGTTGCAACTAAGGTGAAAGCTCAGGGCTTACCACCGCTCCCACACATAGCAGCCAACTTGAAAAACTTTTTCTTCAAACTACAACCAAGAAAGTATCAGTCCCAAAGAGACCAGACACCCAAAGTGAAGCAAAATATCATATTTGAAGGCGGGAATATAACACAATCAGTTTTTATGGCGAGAAAGGTGAAACAAAGAACGCAGTTGAAAGATTTAAAAATGCTAAAAACAGATTAAACGACTGGAAACAATCTGAAGACTAAACAAGAATAAAAGCCCAACAAGGATCATGACAATGAAAAAGATAAAACAGCTTTGATCAAATAAAATGTCGCTACAAACATGGTTGGTAGACATGACGGTAGACATGAAAAAATACGGCAAAAAACAGGCAAAGCAAGCGATGATCGACTTAAAGAAGAAAAAAAAACAAAGGTCTGAGTTAAACATGCTGAGTTAAACATGAGTTAAACGTGCCTCGTTCAGATATGATGACGCGGAACGGTGCTTCAGGCTTGTGAACGAGGCACATGGCAGAAGCAGGTAGGGCTATTTCTGCAACGACATCTATACTTTTGAGCGTTGATGATCCTTTTCTGATTAGAAGCTCAGAACAAGTGGTATTGTTTCTAAAAGAACTTGAAGAGCAAGATGTGGAATTTTTTTCCAATAGATGTGGAGGATCTATATTACTCCCTGCCACATCAGCAGCTTTTGGAATGCATCGAAGACTGCATTCATCGCTTTGGTGCTGTTACTTTTCGGAATGAATCAGGTGTGTCTGTTGACGGGTTCTTGAGTTTATTGTCTCTGTATCTGTAGTCAACCTTTGTTAGCTGGAATCAGGAGGTATTTCTGCAAAAGGACGGAGTATGCATCAGCTCGTGCATTGCTCCAACGCTCAGTGACCTTGCTAGTCTAGACAGGCAACTGCAAAATAAACTGGATGTTGCTATTGTCATTCGTTTAGATTTGTTGATGACTACCTAGTGGTCGTTCGTAAGAGCCATAGAGATGTTTCTGTAACAGCCGCAACCGCTATTTCTACCTTCTCTGAGTGTCTGCACCCTCTGAAGATCACCCATGAGCTTCCGGTTGAGGGCACTATTCGGTTACTTGACCTAAAGCTGGTTACTGGACAGCAGATTTGTTGGATGTATGAGCCCAGAGCTGAGAAGCCCCTATTAGCCTTTTCGTCTGCGCATACGAGGCTGGTCAAGCGAGGGGTCGTGAAGACGTGCTTTTCAAATGCAGTTAGCAAGTCCTGCGCATTCTTGATGAAAAATAGTTTTTATAAGCAGGTGGACCGCCTCAGAGCAGCAGTATTCCCGAGACACTTATTAGTTTCGGTCGCTGAGAGCTTGCATCAGCAGGAAAAGGCCAAGAAGACTGGAATTGATGGCGAAGGGGGCAGCAAGTTAGTGGTGGTGCCATATATCCACAAGCTGTCACACTCCCTCAAGAAGGTAGCACAAAAAGTGGGAGTGAAGGTGTATAAGTCTGCACCAGAAAAATTGTCCCGCATTTGCAAGGCCACCTGTCCCGACAGCAGGCTTCAGGATAGTTGCACGATTCAGCATAGAAACCCTTTCGTGCAGTGCACTGAGGAAATAATCTACAGCATCCCGCTTTCATGCGGCAAGGCGTACATTGGGCAGTCAGGCAGATGCCTTAATGAGCGGTTAAGTGAGCACCATAGGGAAGTTAGGCATGGCGGTTCCAGCAATTTGACACGGCACTGTCGTGCTCATAAATGCAAGCCTGGTTTTAAAGAATGCGAGGTGATTGGCAGAAATGCGGATAGATTAACAAGGAAAATTATCGAGGCTGCCGCAATCGAAAGAGCTGGACCTGAAAGCTGCGTCAGCAGTCCGTCATTGTCGCTGACAAAGAAAGATATGACATTTTTGGACTCGGAGCAGTATGCCAACCGGTGAAATGTGTTGCATGTGCTTTTTAAGCGTTTGTTCACAAATTATCTTGTCTGATCTGACAGGTATCGTTCTTTTCTTCATGTATAGATTCTGTGTGCTCCAAATAAAGCCTTAGTGGAAGTATAGCGCTTGTGTTTGTCCCCTGTTTTGCTGCTGCGCTATGGAAGTTATTGGCGGTCTTCACCTCTATTGGTAAGGTGTTCCATATATTTGTACCGTGATATTGAATTAGCCGTTGACCGTATGTGTTTCGAGTAACTGGAAGCGTAAAGTTTATGATAGTGGCATTTCTAGTGTTACGTGTAGGAATCACAAACATGCTAAATGGTAATGAGTGATAGGGGCACATTAGGTTATTCACTAAATTGACAATTTTCATTTCGGATGACAGTGTGAAAGGAAGTATTTTCAAGCTGGAAAATAAAGGACTGATGGATCAAATGGACCGGAAAACGTGATTATCCACACCGCTCTATTTTGTAGTCGTAAAATTTGGCCCAAATAAGTTTTAAATGTGGAATACCATGATTACCAACAGTATATGATATGAACATGAAAAATAGCGAAGCAAATAATTTTTAATACCGAAGTATCGAAACAAATTCCCTCGCTTTTAAGAGCCCATAGCACGCTGACGCTAGTTTAGAACACAGGTTATCAATGTGCGGCTTCCAGTTAAAATTACTGTCTGCGCCCAAATATTTAATGGTGCTCACTAGCTCCAGAGAGACATCATCAAGATATATTTGCAGAGATCCGCTGTTAACACGAATATGTCGGGAATGGAAAACCACGCATTTAGTTTTTGGCTTGTTTAGTATAAGTTTATTTGCTACAAACCAAGGTGAAACGTGAAATAGTTCTGTATTAGCAGTGTACGTTCCTTAAGTGATTTACCTGTAAACAATACTGCAGTATAGTGCAATTATATGATTGCACTATACTGTGCAATTATACGATTGCACTATACTGTGAAATTATACAATTGCGATAACAAAGAGTAATATGTAATTAGGTCTCCATAATAAGTGTCTATATTGAGGTCACGGGCAATAATTACAGAATTATAGTTCCTCCTGTTCAAAGCGGAAAGAATGGTCTCCATAATAGTGTAAAACGATTGTAAATTTGAACTGGGTGGCCGGTATACAGCGCCTATGACCATGTCTGTAGACAGTGTGATAAAAGTGATGCACTATCATTATTATTAATTAGCTGTTGGGGCATTTCAGTGAAGGTTAATTCCTGTCTAATATATAAAGCAACAACCACGTGATGGCGTATGTCTTGGGTTAGATAGAAAATAATAACCTGAAATCGGGATGTGTTCGCTGTCTTCTAGCAGCGCCGCATACGTTACTGACTCTCGCATTTCCACATCACGTGTTCCTGTTTTATTGCATCGAAATAAAAAAAAAGTGCTTCTCTAAAGTCCCTGCAGCGCTGGAACTCTGGGGCATATTTTTTCAGAGTCCCGAAGCAGAGCGATTGAGGGGCGCAAGCCTGGATATGCAAATGCAACCCCCTCGTGACAGTTGCAAGCTGCGCTGCTATACCGCGCGGTATACACTTTCTGCTGCTGCGTCACTTGGACACCAACTGCGTAGCCATCATTTCTGAGGGTCACCAAATAAAACATAATGCATGCTGCGATGCAGCAGCGTAGACTGTTCGAACTGGGCGCAGTAGGTATTTCCAGCGCACATTGTGTTTGCACTAAACTTCCCGCACACCTCGCGCGCTCTCTTTAAACTTTTGTCCAGAAAAAATGACGAGACTTTTCTGTGTTCCAGGGTTTAAAGAAGGAGTTTTTCTTTCATTAAAAAACCGATGAGGCATTGCGTTGTCCAATGTCGCATTGCCTTAATTGCTACGAATATTGGCCATAACCGCCGGACCACGCTCATCAAAGGTTTAGTAAATTTCAGTTATTTAGCTATATAATGTGCACGGTTTTCTATATTACTGGCATCTGTCAGGGCTGACAGTTCATCACCTAAACATTTTTTTCGACCACTCTATTTTTTGAAATTTTGAAAACTTTCGCTGAAGCCCCTGGTGTATGCACAGTGACCAACTTAAGTACGACAACGGCGTTTAATTGATTAAGGTCAGTGGTTTAAGGAGGATGGAACTATAGTGTTTTGGATGTCTGTGTAGTAAGGCAGTCCCAAATCGAAAGTCCGGAATAAGTAGTTTTTATCATTATTTTGACCTAAAAGCGCTAAACACGAGAAATATGGACATATTGCGGCATGTAAGCTGGACTTAATGGCGACACCTGCTGTGGTAATCAGCATGCTGCTGTCTCTACACTGATATTGTGACATTCCGTGTGTGCTACGAGGATCCACGTTCGACGGCGCGGCGTAGACGGAGACCCGTGACAGCGGCATCATCAATTACCCAGCCATGCTCTTTGAGTGACGACCAGAACAACCGGACCCGCCGCCGCCCCGGGGAAACAGGCTTTATCCTCCCCAATTTCCGGGCACATTCCAGGACAAGGGAGCTGTCAGCGGGCCAGAGCGCGCCGTACCACAGCCGACGCTATGCGCTACCGCGAAGACAACATTCTTTCCCTCCCCCCCCCCCCCCCCTTTGTCGTGGGCTATCGCCGGGAAGGCACCCACAGCTTCCCAGAAGGGCCGTGACGGACACCTGTCAGACAGACAGGCAGTACTCGCCAAGAATGTGGAAAGACAGGCGCTAGTGAATTAGCTCCGAAGAGAGAGCCTGTGTATACTCTCACTTGAGAGAGAGTGGTGGCGTTTTTGTTGTTTATTTAGTTTGTATTGTTAACAGACTCTGGGGTCGAGGCTAAGCCCAACCCAAGGGGTGGTCCCCATCTCGCATGTTATTTTGGATTGGAGAATTGATGCTTTGGGCGGGCCACTGGAAATGACCGCCCTTAGTCCTTTGTTAATCAAGTGCTTAAAAGCACATGTAAACGGATGCAGTCCAGTCTGAGCTGGGGCTCCATGCTTAGCATGTAATGTGATGCTACTTAGGCACTAACCTGCCCGGTCGATGAGTAAAGTAGTGCAAAGTTTGTTCTTTTGTAAATTCAGTTCTGCTTTTTCCAGTTTAACTCTCTGCATATGTATGTTGTAAAATATGCTCTGCTGTCATCATCTACAAGCTCGCCTCCTGTTCATCTTCCAAGCCGAACGACACTAGAGGAAGGGTTTGTGAACCATCCTCGAAGAAACGGACGACTATTGAAATTCTACTGCATAGACGCTCAGGACGACATCGTTCGCCAAGAGGGCCTTCAGCGCCGAAGCCCGACGGCGTGCAGCTTCTGCCAGCAACCGCTCGAGCCCAACTCCGGAGCCACTCCATCGCCCCCATGAAGTCGTCGGCACGTAAGCTCGGACGCCCCGGCCTCTGATGTTTAACCTTAATCATGTGTAATTATTGAATATACCTGTTTGTTTAAACTGAGCCATACGGTGTCTCTTTGCCTCTCCGTCCCGTGTGGACCTGCGCATTATGGGGGTCATCACACTGGTGTCAGAAGTGGGGTCTCAAAAGCAAATGTCCTCTGAATGCTGTGACATTCATGACTTCAAAATTGTAATCAAAAGGGAATCACGGGACTGATTGTGGGACTTTTACCCCCATTTGAGAGGCTTGCGGCACTGGAGGGCTTGAAAAAAAAAAGACTGTATCTGAGGGAGCTCCCACTCCACAGCCGTCGCTCGGAGCAAGCATGCTGGCATTAGGAAGCGTCATTCCGACGTTTACGGGAGATAAGACAGGGGTTCCAATCTGCGATTTCTTTTCCATGCTAGAAGAGATTGGGAAAATGGGGGGATGGTCCGATGCTCAAATGCTGGGAATGGCGAGGTGTAAGATGGCAGGAGCTGCTCATGATTTTGCATGGCGAGACGAAAAAGTAAAATCCACAAAATCATTTGCGGAATTTAAGAAGCTCGCGTTTGAGCATTTCGACACTGAACCACGTCACGTGCGGGTACAGAGGTTCCGTGACGCCGGACAGATGGTAGGGGAGGACGTGCGAACATTTGCGTCGCGGCTTCAGCGCCTAGCACGCGATACGTTAAGCAGGGAGGAGGAAGGAGACCAGCTAAGGAAGAAATACGCGGAGGATCTACTTAAAGAGGAAATGACCGCTTTGTTCGTGGCTGGTCTGCAAGACCCCGTGCGCCGGTTCGTGCTCTCGCGCAAGCCGAGCAATTTCGACCAAGCCGTGGAGGCCGCATTGGATGAGGAACAAAATGAGGCGTTAACGACAGCCGCAGCGAGAGTACGCGTCATAGAGAGAGCGGTGCTCAACCCTGAGGTTGCTCTCTTGACAGAGCGGTTAGATCGCTTAGAACAGCTGCTATCTCAGCAGGTAGAATGCCAGGTTGAAGCGCGCGCTCAACAGCGCCCATTCGCTGGAAACCGGAGACCGCCACAAAGCTACAGGCGCGGTATGCGAGATTTTAAAGAAATCGTATGCTTCGCTTGCCAGGGTCGCGGACACATCGCCAGGTTCTGCCAAAACGTGCGCCGTGGGGAGCCACAAAGAGAAGCAGGCGAGACACGCCCTAAGCAAGCCTACAGCGGGGCTCCAGATACCGAGACAAAAAACTAGTTAGTCCTCCCCAGCCTGAGGAGCGTGGGGAGGGAGCAGTAGATGATGAGGTGGTGGTAGTTTGTGTGGCCGACGAGGCATGCCCTGTTGTGCGTTGCAAGGTAAATGGTTGTTGTATGGAATTGTTGATAGATACGGGGTCAAAGGTGACATTGCTTAAGGAGAGCAGTTTTAACACGCTTCGAAGGAAGGGGGACCGCGAGGTGTTGGAAGCGTCTGGTGGTATGGCAACCAAATTTGTAGGCATAACGGGGGATCCTCTTGGCATAAGTGGACTCTACCGGTTACACTTCTCTCTCGGCGGAATTGCATTGGAGCACCCCTGCTACGTATGCCCGGACACGGTGTCTCTGCCAAACGGAGTGTCAGGTATATTAGGGCAGGATTTTTTGAGAAAAGGGAAGGTAGTAGTCTCATTCTCTGAGGAAGAGGTTAATGCGGGCGGCTCAAAAGTTCCGTTTTTGAACAGGAGAGGGGCTGAGATTCGCATTACCGATATTGACACCCGTCAAACAGTGGGATCATTGGAGAAGGTATATTCGCGGATTGCCGTCCGGCTGGTCGAGGAGGCGGTCGTCCTTCCTTGGTCGGAGCACATTTTGTACGCGTTTGTGCCTTCAGATGTAGAGAGCGGCGCCGTGGGAGTGCTTGAGCCGGTCGACTCTCTCAGCAATGGCCTGAAGGCAGCCGCGTGCCTCGTGACAGTTAATGACGCCCACAGAGTGCCCCTACGGGTGGTTAACTGTAGCCAGCAGCCACTGAGCCTTCCCAAGAACAAAACATTGGCTTTCTTCACCTCTGCGATAGAGCAACGTGAGCCCACCGATACGGTACTCGCAACTGTAGAGCATGCTAGTCCTTCGGCTGCTCCAAAGGTGTCGTTCGATCTTTCTCACGTAAAATCCAGGGAGAGGGAGGCTCTGGCTGGTTTGCTGAACGACTACTCGGAGGTATTCGCCGCGTCCAACCTGGATTTGGGCTGCTGTGGCGTTATAAAGCACAGGATAGAAACCGGCACTTCATCGCCCGTTTACCAGCGTGCGTACAGGATTCCTTACTCCCAACGTGAGGAGATGGAGCGGCAGGTGCAGGACCTGATTGATCGCGGCATTGTCGAACACTCAAAGTCACCCTGGGGAGCACCAGCACTATTGGTGGAAAAGCCAGATGGCTCGTATCGATTGGTAGTGGACTACCGCAAACTAAATGCCGTAACTCGCATCGATCCATACCCCATCCCCAATATACAGGAGACGCTTTCTCAGCTGGGCTCTGCCAGGTACTTCACGGTAGTGGACATGGCGGCGGGATTCTGGCAGATAGCAATGGATCCGGCAGATGCCGAGAAAACGGCATTCAACACGCCCTCAGGGCACTATGAATGGAAAAGAATGCCGATGGGTCTGGCCAACAGCCCTGCTGTCTGGCAGAGAACCGCTGATGTTATCCTGGCAGGTCTTCTGGGGAGGCTGTGCTTCGTGTATATGGATGACATTATCATATACAGTGACAGTTTTGAGAACCATTTGCGCGATATTGAGCAGGTTTTGGTGCGACTAAGAGCAGCGGGTCTCAAGCTGAAGCCCTCTAAGTGCCAATTCCTCAAAAACGAGGTGAAATACCTCGGGCACGTTGTTTCAGCTGACGGCGTGCGACCGGACCCTGAGAAACTAAGGTGTGTCTCGGATTTTCCATCCCCGACTAGCGTCCGCCAGGTCCGGCAGTTTCTCGGCCTGATCGGTTACTACCGAAGGCACATAGAGGAGTTCGCCAAGCTCGCTAAGCCGCTCACCGCCTTAACAGCCAAAAATGTCGCCTTTCGCTGGGACGAAAACGCGGAGAATTCTTTTGGGGCCCTGAAAAGGAAGCTAATGAGTGCACCGCTGTTGCGCCACCCGGATTTTAATTTGCCCTTCGTTATGGCCACAGATGCGTCAAAGTTCGCAGTTGGTGCCGTGCTATCTCAGGTTATCGAGGGCAAAGAACATCCCGTTGCTTTTGCTAGCCGACAGCTGAGCCCCACAGAGCAAAAGTACGGAGCTACGGAAAGGGAGGGCCTCGCCGTTGTCTGGGCAGTAAAGCACTTCAGATGCTACCTTTACGGCCGCAAATTCAAGCTAGTCACAGACTGCCATCCTCTGAAATGGGTGATGAGTGTCAGGGACCCTAGCTCGCGACTCGCTAGATGGAATCTACACCTGCAGGAATACTGCTTTGAAGTTGAGCACAAGTCAGGAAAGACACATCTGAATGCTGATGCACTCAGTCGCACAGCTGCCGTGGCAGCTATAGATGAGTTTGTCCCCGTAGTCGACCCCGCCGAATTACGCACAGAGCAGTGCAAAGATCCTGACCTGAAGCGAATAATCGAAAGCTTAGAGGGCGCACCGTCTCACCCCGAACAGCTAGGTTATTTCATTGACAAAGACGGCACCCTGTGTCGGCGCACGAGGCCAACCAGGAAAGGGAGATTAGAGAAAACCGCTTGGGAGAGAGTCGTCATACCTCGGTCGTGGACAGAAAGGGTTCTTCGCGCGTTTCACGATGCGCCATGCGCCGGTCATTTTGGCGTAGCGAAGACACGCAGGCGTGTGGAGCGTTTGTACTTTTGGAGTGGCATGCGACAGGATGTTAGAGACTACTGTGCGAAGTGTCATTCCTGTCTCGAAAGAAAAACACCCAAGGGACGAAGACCAGCTCCAATTCAGCCGTTCTCTGAGGTTTCGGCTCCCTTCGAGCGGACAGGTATGGACATAATGGGCCCATTGCCCACGACCACTTCCGGAAACAAGTACATTTTAGTATTTGTCGATCACCTTTCAAAATACGCGGAAGCGGTAGCACTCCCAGATCAGAAGGCAGACACGGTTGCAAGAGCATTTGTCGAACAGATCGTGCTCCGACATGGACCCCCGAGGCAACTCTTGACAGATCGGGGAACGAACTTCGTGTCGCAGCTAATGAGGAGAGTTTGCGAGCTGCTTAAGATCGCTAAGAAGCAGACAACACCGTACCATCCGGCTTGCAACGGCGCGGTGGAGCGACTGAACCAAACCGTGGCCGGGTTCCTGTCGCATTTTGTTTCGCGCGACCAGCGGGACTGGGACTTGTGGCTCCCGTATGCAATGTTTGCCTACAATTCCGCAGCACACGAGAGCACGGGCGAATCGCCATTCTTTCTTCTCTACGGCCGAGATCCGGACCAGCCTAGTGAAGTGCCAGAGGGCCCCCGTCGTGTCCCATACGCTTCACTGGACGACTATAAGGTTGAGCTAGAATCGCGCTTGCAAGTGGCGAGGGACATCGCAAAGGAGTCCTTAAAGAAAGCGGCGAAGCGCAGGAAGGAGGTGCACGATCGCAGTGCTAGAGACGCGCCTTTTGATGTGGGGGACAGCGTGTACATTGAAAACTGCCAAAGGCAGATTGGGCTAGCTCGTAAGTTCCAGACGAAGTGGAGAGGACCGTGCGAGGTTGTCGAGAAGCTTTCTCCGGTAAACTTCAGAGTCCGAGACGTGAACCGGCGTTTGATAAGGATACACGCAAATCGCCTCAAGTCGGCACCGGTTCAGTATTCACGAAATGAGGAAAGGGAAAGCGCGGATTTTGATGGGGACAGAAGTGAAGCGGAGCGCGCAGATAGTTCGCAAGAAACGCCCTCTCCTGCATTTGTTCGGCAGGCGCCCGAGGTGACGGCCGGAATGCCACCGGATTTACTTCATGCATTGCTAGAAGAAGAAGCGCGCGAGGTTGCCGCGCAGATAACGCCAGGAGAGGCTCCTGCCACGAGCCCTCGCGAGTCCCAAAGCAGACAAAGGGGCACAGACTTACTTAGTATGACTCATGAAGGCCGATATCCGCTGCGAAATCGGAAAGCTAAGTCGGACTAATGGCGTAAACAGAGCGGAGTTGTGAACTGGTTAGAATTGTGTAATGCCGCAGCTCATAACATTGCTATGTGCTTATGTGTTAAGTTATCGGAGTTGGTAGTTAAACCTTTCTGTCATTAAGTAACACCTTCACAGGAGAGCATGCGGAGCGCATGCAGAACCTGCCCTACTTCCTTTCGTTATCTATATTTTTGTCTGTGCCGTGATCGTGCTAGAAGTGGGAGCTCCTTTGTAACTGTGGTAAATTTATTTCGTCCAGTTTGGACTAGAAAGGAGAGGCTTGGGTGCTGAGTTTCATGTTTATCTGTAAAAGAAGATCAGTGCTGCCCCTGGAGACGCCAGTATTGACAGCGGAGGCATATGGTGTGCAGTGGTGTTGAGTGCAGCGAAAAGTGTTTTGTCGGACGCACTGTGCGAGGCGATTCAGAAAGACAAGGGGAGCTGCGTGGACTAAAATGTTCGGAGAACATTCTTCGGGAGGGTGAGCGAGTGTGACATTCCGTGTGTGCTACGAGGATCCACGTTCGACGGCGCGGCGTAGACGGAGACCCGTGACAGCGGCATCATCAATTACCCAGCCATGCTCTTTGAGTGACGACCAGAACAACCGGACCCGCCGCCGCCCCGGGGAAACCGGCTTTATCCTCCCCAATTTCCGGGCACATTCCAGGACAAGGGAGCTGTCAGCGGGCCAGAGCGCGCCGTACCACAGCCGACGCTATGCGCTACCGCGAAGACAACATTCTTTCCCTCCCCCCCCTTTGTCGTGGGCTATCGCCGGGAAGGCACCCACAGCTTCCCAGAAGGGCCGTGACGGACACCTGTCAGACAGACAGGCAGTACTCGCCAAGAATGTGGAAAGACAGGCGCTAGTGAATTAGCTCCGAAGAGAGAGCCTGTGTATACTCTCACTTGAGAGAGAGTGGTGGCGTTTTTGTTGTTTATTTAGTTTGTATTGTTAACAGACTCTGGGGTCGAGGCTAAGCCCAACCCAAGGGGTGGTCCCCATCTCGCATGTTATTTTGGATTGGAGAATTGATGCTTTGGGCGGGCCACTGGAAATGACCGCCCTTAGTCCTTTGTTAATCAAGTGCTTAAAAGCACATGTAAACGGATGCAGTCCAGTCTGAGCTGGGGCTCCATGCTTAGCATGTAATGTGATGCTACTTAGGCACTAACCTGCCCGGTCGATGAGTAAAGTAGTGCAAAGTTTGTTCTTTTGTAAATTCAGTTCTGCTTTTTCCAGTTTAACTCTCTGCATATGTATGTTGTAAAATATGCTCTGCTGTCCTCATCTACAAGCTCGCCTCCTGTTCATCTTCCAAGCCGAACGACACTAGAGGAAGGGTTTGTGAACCATCCTCGAAGAAACGGACGACTATTGAAATTCTACTGCATAGACGCTCAGGACGACATCGTTCGCCAAGAGGGCCTTCAGCGCCGAAGCCCGACGGCGTGCAGCTTCTGCCAGCAACCGCTCGAGCCCAACTCCGGAGCCACTCCATCGCCCCCATGAAGTCGTCGGCACGTAAGCTCGGACGCCCCGGCCTCTGATGTTTAACCTTAATCATGTGTAATTATTGAATATACCTGTTTGTTTAAACTGAGCCATACGGTGTCTCTTTGCCTCTCCGTCCCGTGTGGACCTGCGCATTATGGGGGTCATCACAATATTCTTAGCTACCATGGCTAATTTATTCCCGAGCAAAAAAAAAAAACATTGTTCAGCTCTTCAGAAATCCCTCCAGTTACTTGTTTTACTCTGAATTCCAACTGCTTTGTAAATATATTCAATTGAATGGTTTCAGCAAAAGTTTTATCAATATGTATATAAAATCACTCCTCTCTGCGAAACAGGCGCGACGAGACCGACAAAAACGCTGGATCAACGTCTACTGTCTTCGCGAAAAGTACACTGTTCTAGAAGGCTTTGTAGTGGCAAGAGCGAAGCGGGTTTCGATGGGAGGCGCTGAAGAAAAAAAAGCGGTTGGTCACGCGCGGCGCTGCCTTCGAATACCGGAGGGGAAAAGCTGGCCGTCTGCGCTGCTGCGTCGCTGCATTCAGTGAGTTTGAGCGTTGTAGTTGGAAAAGTGTGGCGGTTTAAGCTCGTCTGGATAATAAAAGCAGGTAAGCGAGTGCATCGCAGACATAAAAATATCAAAAAGTATACACAACGCGGGATTAACGCTTCACACATAGAGTACCGCTCCTCACCCAGCCGACCAGGAACACGTCGCCTGCGCGGGGCATACTGCGGATGCAATGCCAGCCGAAGGCGCAAGGAGAGAAAAAAAAATAATATGGATTAGCTCAGCTAATCCAGGACGTACAAAACGAAAGCTGTCGGCGTTCACTGTGTTCATTGGCGTTGGCAATGTTCTAAACGCCGATTATTTTGAGGAAATGAAGAGCATATAATTGGTTCCCTGCGTAGTGGATGCCTCAATCGTGATTTAAAGTACGAGGAGGTGGTGATATATATATATATATATATATATATATATATATATATATATATATATATATATATATATATATATATATATATATATATATATATATGGCTGCATGTATTAGCGCTGAAAACGTTGTGGCTGACACGCGGCACTGCAGCAATTGGCAGCAGCGTTCAGTGGCTGACCAAGCACTCGCGATCAACCATAAATTGCCACCTGGGCGCGCTGCCTTAGCCTGCCTATCCAGTGTGCGGAACGCAGTCAAAGCAAGTTTTTGCAGTTTATGGGGGTTACTCTTGTAATAACGCTCAAAGGGCTAGAAGCAGTAGTCGCTCTCTATGGTACCAACGTGCCAGCCCTAGCAGTCAGAGCTGTGACCCCCAAGCCGCGGTGCAGTAAGTCGCCACCACGGTGGGTTCGGGCTAGAGGACACAAAGCCGAGTATTTACCCGGACGAGCGTTTATGGCTCCCGAGCAATACAAGTACCGGCAAGAAAACAACCGCCGTAACGAGGAAGTGTTCCGTTCGCGTATAGGGTGAAAAGGGACAAAAGGGAAGGGGGGGGGGGGGGAAGGTTCTGCTCACCTCGCGTGGCTCCTCGCTCACGGCGGTCAGTTCACACATGGTGGCCGGGCGATAAGGGCAGCGGTCCCCTTGGCAGATGTGCGTCCGCGCGCGTGCACAGCTCCCGCCAGAAGACGAGCGAGCCTCGGGAGGAACGCGCCTTCTCCTGCGCTGTGGAGAGGAGGTCTCTCCTTTCTAAGAGGGGAAAGAGGGAAAGTCTCCGCGGCGCCGTTTCCGCGGGGCGCGAAAGGAAGGGGAAGCGGCGTTAGTGCCCTCCCTCGCAAACCTCCCGAAAGGCGCGCGCATAACATCGCGTGATAATTACGCGCGGCCGTTACTATGGGACAGGGTATTCGCGTGTATCCCCACATCCCCCCCCCTCCTTAAAACTGCCCTACGGCCGAGAAGGACCGCGTTCACCGAGTGGTGTACTGTTGTGATCGGAGGCCCCGACAGCGGGAACAGACGAGCCCGGCAGGCGCCATCGAACTATGTTTGACCAAAAGTGCTGTCGTCCTGAGAAGAGGATTAGGAACGGCTCCTGGCGACGGTGAGCTGTGACGAAAGGCCTCTCATCCCTTCGTCCGGAGTATGGAATGCGGCATTGCTCCCGAACTGCGCCCTCACGTGGACCGGCAGAAAGACCCGAACAAAGGCGCCGGACCCGCCTCGCTCGCTTGCACTTGCGCGGCCAGACAAAGCGGGGGCGGACACGGCTGATTCATCTTACCCTCTGGAATGCCCGGGGCCGTCAGGACGCATCTTTCCACGGAGGAGATCACCGCCTACAAAGCCAACAACATTATGCACATGGTCAACCCGTCGGAAACCACATTCCAGAACGCCTCTTTCCCACGGAGGGCATCACCGCCTGCTAAGCCAACGACCTTATGCACCTGGTCAACGGGTCGGAAACAGCATTCCAGGACCTCAAGACGCCAGGATTCCTTATCGCCTGTGCACGTGTTTGTGGGGGCGGAGCGGTCACGGGGTTAGGGAAGAGACTATGAAGAGTGTGTCTGCCCATTGGACGCTTGATCAGCCACCGGTTTCCCTAGCTAGGTGCCTAGGGAATATCCACTGTATTTAAGCCGCGATTTGGCTGGTTTCACGGCACTTCATCTCTGACTTTTGGTCTCCCTGCTTCGGTTGTAAATATGTAAATAAACCTTCAAGTTTACCAACCCTCCTGAAGGCTTCCCTCCGTCATCTGCAGAGTTCATCGTCATGCGGTGAAGACCTCGGTCGCGATACCCAAGCATATCAACTGGTTGGCAGCGGTGGGATGGTCTGCGCTTGGTCCTGACTCTGGTATGGTAAGTGCGCGGTCTTTCTCTTAGAGCATTGCCAGGTTTTACAACTTTGGAAAATTGTTAGCCTAGGTAATCGAAGGTTGGTATAAGAGGTAGCCGGGGCTCCTCTGACCACGTGAGTAGAGACTTGCCGTTGCTTAAATAGTCATGGACTGGAAGAAGCTGCGCAAACCAGACCTAGTTCTCGTATGCGGGGAATTGGGCATTGATTGTGGGTCGATCCGTAGAAAACCTGAATTGATTAGGGCAATTGAGGATTCCGGTGCGGACGAGGAGGAGATAGTAGAATGTTGGGAGCTAATAAAGGAGGAGTTGTAGAAGGAAAGGGAACAAAAGAAGCGAGAGGATGAAGAAAAAAGGAAGCGCGAAGAGCACGAAAGAAAGCGCGAAGAGCAGGAAAGGGAGCAAAAAAGGAAGCGCGAAGAGCAGGAAAGGGAGCACGAAAGGAAGTGCGAAGAGCAGGAAAGGGAGCACGAAAGGAAGCGCGAAGAGCACGAGAGGAAGCGCGAAGAGCATGAAAGAGAGATCGAGAAAAAACGGCTCGATCTACAGATAGCCCAGGCTGCACAGGCAGAACGCACTAGGCTAGAGGTGCCGAACACAGTGGCAAGCCAGGCAGCATCAAAAATAAAAATAAAGGACCTCTTGCAACCGTACAAACTTGGAGAGGACATAGGACTCTTTCTCGTGAACTTTGAGCGGGCATGTGAAAGTTGCGAGTTCCCGACCGAGTCTTGGCCGCAGAAACTTCTGACCATTCTTACATGTGAGGCGGCCCAAGTACTCGCTCGTCTGGCAAAAGAAGAGGCGGCAGACTATACTAAAGTAAAGGCAGCACTCCTAAAAAAGTATCGCCTGTCCGCAGAGGCCTTTCGGCGCCGCTTCAGGGAAGCCAGAAAACAGCCTAACCAGTCATTTCCGGATTTTGCGTATAACCTGAAGGCAGACCTGAAGGAATGGCTAAATGGAGAACAGGCTTACGGAACTCACGATAAAGTAATAGAGGTGATCTGCCTGGAGCAGTTTTTTGGCTCTTTGAGGGAAGAAATGCGCGTGTGGGTGCAGGACAGGCCGGAAAATAAAACACTAGAAAGTGCAGCAGAGCTGGCCGAAGAGTTCCATGCCAAGCGCGTAGCAGAGGGTGCGCGTGCCCCCGTAAGCCCTAAAGTAGAAAAAAAATTTCCACGGATCCAGACAGGAGGGGCAGCAAGCCGCAACTGGGAGCGGAACGAGGGCCACAAAGCAGAATCAAGCAACCCCGCAAAGGGGGCGTCTTAAAAAGAGAGGGATAAGGCTTTTGAAGCCAGAAAGAAACCAGTGTGTTTCCGTTGTCACGAGCCCGGTCACATCGCCCGCGCTTGCAGGAAGCAGGAAATCGTTCTCTCCTTGGTGGAGGCGGGCGATGAGAACATGCGCCTGCTAGAGCCATACCTGAAAGACATGCAGGTTAATGGAAAACCGTGCCGGGTTCTGAGGGACTCCGCGGCCACCATAGACGTAATCCACCCCACGTACGTGAACGCAGCTGATTTTACTGGGGAATGTGCATGGATTAGGCAGGTGGCCGAAGAGAATAGCGCATGCTTGCCGATCGCACGAGTTAGAATAGAGGGCCCGTTTGGCGTTCTGGAAACGGAGGCAGCGGCATCACGGAATCTGCCGGAAAATTTTCCGTACCTCTTTTCAAATCGGTCGGAGCAGATGCTCCAGGAAGAGGGTCGTAGTTTCGGCGATCGAGCCGTCCAGGCGCTCACTCGTGCGAAGGCTCGCGAGATTGCAGCTGAAGTAAATCGTAGGAAGAACGAAGGCTCTCCCACGACGGGTCAGGCAGGGGGCAAACCCAGGAGGCGATGCTTCTGAGACGAGCGGAGAGGCTCGCGGCAGGAACAGATGCGACGCCGAGTGCAAGGAACCAGTCTCTGAGCCGAAGGGCGACTCAGTGGGGGTCGGGTCAAATGTCGTGCAGCCACGCTTGGAACCCTTTTTGGATCTGGCCAAAGTCGATAGAGACATGATTGCAGCCGAGCAGGCGGCGGACGTTACACTTCGCGATTCATCCAGCCGGACAAGCGAAGAAAGTGTAGCAACGAAAAACATTACGATCCGTAACCGTTCCGGAGTGTTGTATCGATATTACAAGGACTCAAAGGGGGTCCAGTTTGATCAGCTCGTGGTGCCGCAGAAATACCGCGCAGGCATCATTAAATTGTGCCATGGTGGGGGTTGGTCTTGCCACCTTGGAGTGAAGAAAACTAAAGCTAGGCTTCTACAGGAGTTTTATTGGCCTGGCTGCTTCAGGGATGTCGAGCAGTTTGTAAAGTCCTGCGGCACCTGTCAGCGTGTCGGAAAGCCAGGGGATTTGAGGAAGGCTCCGATGAAGCTAGTGCCCGTGATTAGCGAACCCTTCCGTCGTTTGGTGGTGGACGTAGTCGGTCCTCTACCAGTGACTCAGTCGGGCTACCGCTACATACAAACTATGACCTGTCCGGCGACCAAGTTCCCCGAAGCAGTTCCGCTCAAGGAGGTGAACTCGGTGGGCATTGTTGACGGGTTGTTGTCGACGTTTCCCGCGTTGGCTTTCCGGCTGAGTTACAAAGCGATCAGGGAAGCGTCTTCACGAGCGCACTGACTACTACCTTCCTGGAAAAATGTGGAATACGCATAGTTCATAGCTCGGTCAGGCACCCTCAGAGTAACAGCGTCGAAGCGTGGCATTCGGTTTTGAAGCGCGTGCTAAGAGCTATGTGCTATGAGCATCATAAGGACTGGGAAGCTTGCCTACCAGCAACGATGTTCGCGCTCCGCTCGGTGCCGCATGAGGCCACGGGCTTCAGTCCGGCGGAGCTGGTGTACGGGCGATCGCTGAGATCCCCCCTTCGGATGTTAAGAGAGGCCTGGGAGGGAACCGGCGACGATCCTACCGTGGTGGAGTATGTGCTGAGCTTGCTTGATCGGCTTCACTCGTGTCAGGAGATGGTAGCGAATAACATAAAGTCCGCTCAGCAAATAGCAAAGCGGTACTATGACCGAAACGCGCGCCAGCGTACGTTTGCTGTAGGTGACAAAGTGTTGATTTTAGCTACTTCACGGGCAAACAACCTCGCTGTTCAGTGGGAAGGGCCTGCCGAAGTAGTTGAAAAGCTATCCGACGTTAACTATGTGGTTAGGATGGCAGGCCGGAGAAAGGAAACGAGAGTTTATCACTCGAATCTCATGAAACCTTACAGGGAACGCGAAGCCCTTGTCCACCTTGCACTAAATGTACCAGAAGAAGTGGAAACAGAATTTGTGTTTCCAGGGGGCGAGACCGAATCACAACCCTTCAAAAACCTGCTCGAGAGGATTCGGGCAGAGGAGAGCGTGAGTGCAGAGAAACGGGGGGACCTGCAGCGACTGCTGGGCGAGTTCCAGGCTGTTTTTTCGGACCAGCCAGGGAGAACGGATCGCATAGAACACGACATTGAGCTGACATCGGACGAAGCGATTCGCTCTAGGCCCTACCGAGTCTCTCCGCGGCAGAAGGAAATTTTAGGTTCTGAAATAGAACGGATGCTAGAGATAAGGATTATAGTTCCGTCAGACAGTGAATATACCTCTCCCCTCATGATGGTGCAGGTGCCTGGCAAGGACCCGAGACCTTGCATTGATTACCACCGGCTAAATGCTATAACACGCGACCAGCTGTACCCAATTCCTAATTTGGAGGAAAGAATCGAGACGGTTGGCCGGGCTACCTATGTGTCAACCCTTGACTTAACGCGGGAATACTGGCAAGTGCCCCTGACAGAAAGAGCGAGCCGTTACGCGGCGTTTATCTCACCCATGGGTACCTTCCGGCCGCTCGTGATGAGCTTTGGGCTAAAAAATGCCCCCTTTTGCTTTTCCCGCTTAATGGCTCGTGTTCTCAGGGGGACGGAAGACTTTGCGCTTCCTTACCTCGACGACATAGTGGTTTTCTCGCACAGCTGGGAGGAACATTTGCGTCATTTGCGGGAAGTATTGACCCGGGTGCAGAACTCCGGCCTCACGATCAGGGCTGAGAAGTGCCAGATTGGAAAAGCTGAGGTAGAATACTTAGGGCATGCTATCGGAGGGGGAGCCCGAAGGCCGCTGGACGCAAAGGTGCAAGCCATTCAGGAGTACCGCCGACCTGTGACTAAGACCAATATACGAGCATTCCTGGGTCTAACCGGATATTATCAGAACTATATCTCCAGCTACTCCAAAATCGCTAGTCCGCTGACGGACAATCTAAGAAAGGCAGAGCCAGTTCGGGTGATTTGGGACGATGCTAAGAAGAGCTCGTTTAGGGCCTTAAAGGCGGCATTAATGGGGCAACCTGTGCTAAGAGCCCCCACGTATGACCGCCCCTTCATCCTTCAGTGCGATGCTAGCGAGAGGGGCATGGAAGCAGTGTTAAGCCAGCACGACGATCTCGGAGCAGAGCATCCGGTTTTGTTTGTAAGCCGAAAGTTGACCGCAAGGAAGCAGGCTTACAGTGCGTATGAGAAAGAATGTGCTTGTTTGGTGTGGCCCACCCAGAGACTGAGGTGCTACCTGGCAGGTTCGAGATTCACCATAGAAACTGATCACTGCCCCTTAACCTGCTGAGAAATGTGTCGCCAAAGAATGGAAGACTTTTGCGCTGGAGTCTAGCGCTTCAAGAGCACAACTTTGAGATCCGCTACCGAAAAGGGTGGGAAAACGGGAATGCCGACGGTCTCAGTCGTATCTTTCCTGCATAATCTGGCGTAAAATGTCCTAATGCTCGAGAAAAGCTACCGTATCATTTTTGTTTTTTGTTTTTTTCTTGCTTCTCCTTACCTACCTCATTGCCAAAAAAAAAGTTCCTTACCAAATTTCAGACGCATGTCTTTTGCGAAAAAAGGAAAAACAAAGAGGAACTAGTTTTGGTTCAGCAGACTTCCGGGCGTGAGCTGTTGGCGAGGGTTAAGTCATCCAAAATTTGCAGCCATATTGCTCTGTATTAAAGACCTGGCAATGTTCTGAGGCTGGCCGCGTGCTGCCTAGCCGGAGGTAGGGGCTGAGCTCAGATCGGATCGCTAATGCTCCGTTGAGAACCCTTGCCAGCTGTGCAGGTCGAGTGGACTGACTACTACGAGGCCGACTGGGACTCTGACGCCCATTCGTGGTGCACCGACCAGCTGCAACCACTTCGTGGCGTCTTCTTGGCGGCGGACGGATTGTTGTGATCGGAGGCCCCGACAGCGGGAACAGACGAGCCGGCGCCATCGAACTATGTTTGACCAAAGGTGCTGTCATCCTGAGAAGAGGATTAGGAACGGCTCCTGGCGACGGTGAGCTGTGACGAAAGGCTTCTCATCCCTTCGTCCGGAGTATGGAATGCGGCATTGCTCCCGAACTGCGCCCTCACGTGGACCGGCAGAAAGATCCGAAGAAAGGCGCCGGACCCGCCTCGCTCGCTTGCATTTGCGCGACCAGACAAAGCGGGGGCGGACACGGCTGATTCATCTTACCCTCTGGAATTCCCGGGGCCGTCAGGACGCATCTTTCCACGGAGGAGATCACCGCCTACAAAGCCAACGACCTTATGCACATGGTCAACCCGTCGGAAACCACATTCCAGGACGCCTCTTTCCCACGGAGGGCATCACCGCCTGCTAAGCCAACGACCTTATGCACCTGGTCAACCGGTCGGAAACAGCATTCCAGGACCTCAAGGCGCCAGGATTCCTTATCGCCTGTGCACGTGTTTGTGGGGACGGAGCGGTCACGGGGTTAGGGAAGAGACTATGAAGAGTGTGTTTGCCCATTGGACGCTTGATCAGCCACCGGTTTCCCTAGCTAGGTGCCTAGGGAATATCCACTGCATTTAAGCCGCGATTTGGCTGGTTTCACGGCACTTCATCTCTGACTTTTGGTCTCCCTGCTTCTCTTGTAAATATGTAAATAAACCTTCAAATTTGCCAACCCTCCTGAAGGCTTCCCTCCGTCGTCTGCAGAGTTCATCGTCATGCGGTGAAGACCTCGGTCCCGATACCCAAGCATATCAGTACCGAGTGGGGCCGGCGAAAGGCCGTTTAACTTTAAAACCAATTAAGGAAAGTTTCAGCTCACAGCCACCGGTGCCGTCGTTGATGGCCGTGGACGCCAGGACAGGAAGGAAGTGCAGACGACCGCCAAGGACGACCGTGGAGCCAAGTAGTGAAGGGGGTCGATGAACGCAGGTCCTGCTTCAAAGGATCAGTCAGCCACGGTAGCTTTCCGGGGACGCGCGGGCGGCAGGCAGCCTCGGGACAATTACGCACCGGGTTGTCCCGTTGCATAGCGTTCAGCAGGCCTCCACTCAACTGGCTGCACCGCTCGCTCTTGGCTCGGCCTCTTTTCCTCTCGGCGGGGGCGGCAAAGGAGCGTCGACCCATTTTCCCGCTGCCGCCGAGGGCTTGCGAGGCGGGCCCAGTTTTTCTCTCTCCCAATAAAGTTTTTCTCTCTCTCAATAAAGTTCCCTCTCTCTCTCTCTCCCCCAGCGGAATTCCAAGCTGCTCTCGTGGCGAAGCCGCTGCCGCGGGGACCGGAGGACTCCAAGGCGGCTCCTCTGCACAGTTTTCGCAGGCGGCGGTTTCCCCGAATTCTCGCTCGCTCGTCCCACGGCCGACCGGAAGCTGTTTTTCGGCATGGCTGCTCGGCGGTGACAGCGGGCTCTTGGTTCAGGAATGTGGCTGCCCTCCAAACGGGCTGGCTTCGGATGTTCGAAGCAGAAACGGTCGTCTCCGCGCCCGTCAGCTCTCCTCCGGGCTCGATGCGAAGGCTGGCCTGCGGCTGCAAGGCTGTCTTTTCTTTCTTACTCTCCCATTTTACATATTTTTTGTTTAAGCTAATCTAACTTCGCTCGGCCCTTTCCGAAGAGAAAGAGTGTGCTCGCTCTGGAAGTCACGGTGCGAAATATGGAAGGAGTGTTCCGTTCATATTAAGCAGGAGAGATTACTCCCTGCGCGTTGGCCAGAGTTCTGCCGTGGACGCAGGTTGTAACGAGGCGCTGTGCTCTGTTGTCGAGCCCTGCCTCTCGGTGCGGCTGCCTGCTGGCGGGGGAGGGTGTTCTCCACCGGCCACTCGTTCCCTGTGTCAAAGTAGGGTTTGAGATCACAGACATGCACCGGTCCGCCGGTCGGTCTTAGCGTCAAGTCCGCCAGCCTGTAGACGAGAGAGGAGAGTTTCTCCCGAACTACATACGGACCCGTCCATTTCGGCGCCAGAGAAGCAGAGAATTTCTTACTGGCGTCGCTCAGGACGTGATTGCGCCTCAACATCAGGTCACCCGGTTTGTAGTGAATTTCCCGGTGAGAGCGATCATACTGCGCCTTCTGCTGGGCCCGAGCAGTGCTCAGATTCCGACGGGCTTTGTGTAAAGCCTCCGTCATCCTCGCGAGCAGCCCGGTCTCGTAGTCGGCGAGTGCCGACGGAGCAATAGGGACCCCAACCTAAAGTTCGCCGCGCGCCGACAGCGCCGTGATCCTCCCGTAGCGGCGGAACTCTGAAGCGTCGATAGGGCACGACGGTGCCGGCGTATTTCCGTTTGCTAGCCGCTGCAGACAAGCTAAATGTTGCCTACGCCAACGCGCGCGCGGAGCAGCTGTTGCCATGACAACTGTGTACATGCCATGGTTGCCTACGCCAACGCGCACGCGGAGCAGCTGTTCCCATGGCAAAGTGTGGAAAATAGACGCGACGCCGGTAATTGCAAATGGCGGCGCCCTGCCGCCTCTGGGTGTTCGTGCTTTTCGATGACAGCAACGATGACTGGCGCTTGCGGCGACTATTAGACTACGAGAGTGCCGCTTGGACAAGTTTAATTCAAGATGGGTATTTTTTTCGCTTTCATTGTTTGCATCGACGCCGGTGAGGCGGTGAAGCAACGATGTCTGCCGAAAGGCTGGTATTGGATAAGTTTAATGGAGGTGATTAATTTATCTGGGACAACTGTGCTGTCCCAGTTTTTTTTTAGTGCGTAAGCGACTACATGAATACATGGCGTAAAAGAGTGCCGTTTGGGCAATTTATCTGGGACAACTAGGCTGTCCGTTTTTTTTTATTTAGTGCATTCCACGACCACAGAACAGTTTATTCTGTGGACTTTCTTCTTAGAGCGGAACAGAAAGAAGTTGTGAAGAACAAGGTACCGTGAATGGTACAGGTAAATATTCTAGGTAATGCTTTTTATTAGAAATTTGCCACAACATGGGCTATTTTCATCTTGTTCAATCATGCAAATGTTTTAGAACCTCGTGGTATTTTCTGGGTTTAAAAGCCGTGAATGGTACAGGTAAATATTCTAGGTAATGCTTTTTTTTGTTAGAAATTTGCCACAACTTGGGCTATTTTCATCTTTTACAATCATGCAAATGCTTTTGGAACCTCTTGGTATTTTCTGGCTTTTTTGGATATGCCCAAAATTTGGTGCCTACGCACGCACGCAGTTTACTTGCATAATCAGCTGGTGATGACAACACCTGTAGTTCACCTTTTGGTGTTTTCCGTCTTATTAAAGCTAGCTTTCGGTGACAGCAGTTCCTTTGACATTAGAATATCATAGTCTGCCGAGTAGCAGGTCAACTTTAATTTATCCTCAATGTTCTTTTAAGTTTGTTTGATTTGTGCCCAGTCATAACTGAAGCTTATATTGTGTGTAGTTATGCAGCATTCATTTGGGGGCTGAAATTTTTCAGAGCACTTTAAAATTACTCTCAAAAGTGCACTTCAACTTAAATAATTTAGTTAACATGAGGTTCACGACTGCTATGCACTGAGAGAGCAATAAAACCTGCTCATAACTGTACATTGTACAAAGATTGCTTTTAGATATCGGGTCTAAAGCTGTGTAAGTGAGGTTGTATAACGACTAATAATAAGCTGGTCCATCTAAAAACAGATCTTTCATATGCGCAATGTCATATTCCAGAAAGCTGTGGCGTACAAAGTTTCTGAACGGCAAACACTGAAATATACACCTCATTAGTGTTGCACCCAGCTTCAGTGTATCTTGACTCGAGATAGATTGCTCGAAATGTAGGTGCATGAAACTATATCTGAAGGGAATTTAGTGAGGAAATCACTTCCAGTTCTCAACATTTGAAAGGCTCATACACATAGTGTAACTCTGAACAAACTTGCAAAGGCTTAGTCCCGTTTTGAGCTGTGCTAATTTTAATTTCCCTTGCAATTCTACATGTATGAAATTATATGCATTTAAAAAAAAGATGAGGCCAGGCATGGTGTCAGTGAGGTCATTAATAGTTTCATTCTTGCTGAGATGGCCGCTTGTGCTGCTAGCTAAGCTTTCTCCAACCGTTACGAATTGCAAACATGCTCATGACAAAAGAAGAAAGTTGGCACATTTTGTAGGTGCCAGTCAAAGTTCTTTCATACATTGCACAAGAAGTGTACTTTATTACATAGATAAGCTTCGTGCAGTTACTATAATCTGAACTGCATGAAAAGGTTGATGTATTGTGAACATAGTTAAACAAGAATAAAAGGAGGCCACAGTAAATGTCATACTGTCACTCACTTTCGAAAATGACACCTAATTTTAGTTACATCTTGTCTTCTCTGTAGTGAAGCATAAGATATTAGAATACACGCATCACCACATGGTATTTAGCTAGGCCTGCTATGTGATTTAAAATTCAATTTGTTTTCTCACGCTGTTTCGGTTTAGACAGCCGGACAATGGCTATGACATCAAAGGTCAGTATAGGTCACTGCTTCTTAATTTGTAGTCATTCTCACTCTTGAGACAGGCTGGTTTTAGCATTGCAGTTAATGAAAACAAAGAAGGAGCAGTTATATTGCAGTTTATTTTATGCCGCAAGTGGCGTACACCGACCTTTGATATCACAACCATCTCCTAGCTGCTGGAATCAAAACAGCTCAAGAGGAAATTCGATTGTAAATTATTTAGCGACTGATGTGTATGGGTTATCTATATATACTAATGTCTAACGCATCGTTTTAAACACGAAAACACGCAAGCAAAGATTTGGTGGGTATAGTCTTGTAAAAAATCAGTGAAAAAGCAAGAAAGGAAGGAGGAGAAATGAGAACTACACACACACACACACAGAGAATTTGAAGAGCAATGAAGAGAGGAAGCGAGTGTGTTCCATGCCTTACCTGCGTTACGTTTCTCACGTCAAGAAAGCTGCAGGCAGGTAACGAGTAAGCCTATGTTTTTGGTGCCATTTATGCGAGGAGCTCCAAATTTTTGTGGACTTTGGCAATACATTTTGCTGCATGAATGTTCTGTCTTGTCAAGCTTAGAGTGGCGTTCCCATGCCGTTTTAGAGGCATAACTGCTTCATGGTGCTTTTCCAAATACACATACTGACTATAAATATGAGAAAAATGTGGAGATGGTGCAAAGACAACGGCGACATTCTTGAAAGAACAAAAATGAACAAGGATACTGCACCATTTTCACTATGAGCTCAGGCCCACCTATTGATTTGTTGAATTCCAACACCATTTTGTGAATGAAGATTCATCTAGGACCACTGCCACTCGGAACAGTGAATTGCAAAAGCTACAAAGGAATAATTTGAAAGCATATTAGGAAAAATAAATCTGTCACAACAAGAAACACACTGACATCAATGGCAAATATGTTGAGAGATTTTGAATAAATAGACTCTTTTGGTACAACCTTTGTCTTTCGTTCATCAACTAACGGCCACAAATTTTAGACCTCCTCTCGTAAGCTTGCCAAGGTGTACCCAAGGTTAAGCAAAACGTTAAGAGCTGAAAGAGTTAACAAAAAAGACATAAGCAAACACAATGCGCCTCAGGGCCATCAACACGGCCCTTTATTCCAACTTGCGGCTCATTCAAAAACATCCCATTCGGTAATACTCTCTCGGGGGCTAAGTTGGTGCGTGGTTTTGAAAACACGCGCAAAGCAGACAACGCTAGGGGAAGACAGACGAAACAAGTGCAAATGTTTATTCACGTAATGAAGCAAGTGAATATACAGACAAAAAGGCAAGAGCAAAGAGGGACCTACACATGCGCACAAGCAGAAACAAAAAGGTAACAAATGGCTATAGAAAAAAATGTGTCTCAGCACATATCTAAAGAGACACTTTCTTTTCTGTCAATTGTAAACAAGAGTGTGCTTACATAATCTCTTCTGCCTTTGTTGATGTGGAACGCCTCTATAATTTCACGGGCTGCAGTATCTTTGCCCCTGCTTAGGATTTCTGTTTCCTTCAGCTTCGCCTGGCATTTTTTCTTCTTCCCTGCAGGCTTTACAGTAATGTGGTAAGAAAGAACCCGTGCCGTTCTTTAATGCGTGATTATGGTCAGCAAGGCTATCATTAATACATCAGCCCGTTTGGTCAATGTAAGATTTCCCACAAGTCAGCGGGATCTGATAAACTACGCCCGCTACACATTTCACAAACGCCGTCACATGCTTTTTCTGGCATTCTGCTTTTTTCGGTTTGTTTGAATCCATTTTGCCACACAAGGAGAACAGCTTCTTGGGGGTGGAAAAACTACACGAACTTGAAACTTTGCCTCAACATGTTTCAGAATGTGTGCCATCTTATGAATATAAGGAATTATCACAGGTTTAGTTTTCTGTTTGGCAACATCGTTTTTTGCACTGTTATTGCACTTTTCTTTTGTTAACCTTTTTTAGTAACACTTTGGCAACTGAGCAGAGTAGGATAGCCAGCTTGAAGGGACACAAATTGGAATACAGGCCGAGATTCGCCTACCGTGTGGGAGTATGCCCGTTTGGCAATGCACTGTAGTAAATGCAAGAAACATGGCTGCTGCCGTGCCCTTGAAAACACAGTGTTCTTTGCAAAGGCAAGAGGTAAAGCTGAAAGGAAGGTAACCGAGGCTTTCATATCGCCAAGAATGCCGACAAAAATATATGAGCACGCCATCTACATCATTATCATCATCAGCATGACTGCGCCCACTGCAGGGCAAAGGCCTCTCCCAAATCTCTTTCATCAACCCTGTCCTTTGCCAGCTGCAGCCACCGTATCCCCGTAAACTTCCTAATCTCATCCGCCCACTTAACTTTCTGCCATCCCCTGCTACTGTTGCCTTCTCTTGGAATCCACTCCGTTACCCCTAAGGACCAGTGGTTGTTTTGCCTTCGCATTACATGCCCTGCCCAAGCCCATTTCTTCCTCTTAATTTCGACTAGGATGCCATTAACCCGTGTTTGTTCCCTCACCCACTCTGCCCGCTTCCGGTCTCTCAACGTTACACCTATCATTTTTCTTACCATAGCTCGCTGTGTAGTCCTTATTAACTTAAGCTGAACCCTTTTCGTTAGCCTCTACGTTTCTGCCCCGTAGGCGAGTACCGGCAAGATACAGCTGTTGTACACTTTTCTGTTGAGGGATATTGGTAAACTGCTATTCATGATCTGAGAGAACCTGCCATATACGCTCCACCCCATTCTTATCCTTCTAGTTATATCCCTCTCATGATCCGGATCAACAGTCTCTGCCTGCCCTAAGAAGACCACTTCCAGCATCTCGCTTCCAATTGTGAACTGCTGTTCCCTTGCTAGGCTATTGAACATTACTTTGGCTTTCTGCATGTTAATTTTTAGACCCACCGTTTTGCTCTGCCTGTCTAAATCATTGATCATGCTTTGCAATTCATCTCGTGAGTGACTCAGCAAGGCAATGTCATCAGCAAATCACATATTATTTAGGTATTCTCCATTAACTCTTATCCCCAGCTGTTCCCAATTCAGGCCACATGATGTTATAACCCCCTTTTTTTTGCTGTACTATGCAGTCTCCCCTTCATTATTTGTGCATATACAAGGTGTCCGATTTATTTCAATGCAAATGGTTTATTAAACATTGCATTTGCTGTACACCACAGCTTTGGAAGTTGAATAATCGGTGAGGCTGATGCCTCGTCAATTGCAATGTAAATAATAAATGCTTATCCATCTAACACTTTCAGATTGGCTTTTTAAATGCTGCGTTTAGGTCATATCTATAGGGAATAACATGGCACACCCTGTATACCATGAGTATTCCGCCCAAACATATTCTTTAAGAATAAATGAAAACATTGAAATGGCTCCATTGCGCCATCTTCTCACAATATGTCCAATGCTAATAGCAATTGCTAGAGTTTAGCAAGGCCGGAAATAAAAGCAGCGTTTTACCGGACGGATCATAACAGGTGCTGGCACCACATCGCTGGAACTCCTTTATAAAAATTTATTTCTCGCCAACAAAAAATATTTTTCTAGTTTGTTTAATATGCGAAACTAAATGGGCTATTTTTTTTTTTGTCTAGCACAGTTGCCCACATGGCGTTTTCTGGTCCTCAATGTGGCCGTTTCCGCAGAAATCTATGTACTTTTTATTAAATTACAAAACAACGCAAGGTTCAAGTTTAATTCAAACAGTGCTAGATCAAGGTTTCAGGCAAAACTCCAAAAAATTTATCTTAAATTTAGACTTCAAGTTTAGTTTAAAAAATGCAGAAATCTTCAAATTTTTCTCCTGTTAAGCACTTCCATTTTAAACCAAAATGGCATCATCCACAGTTTATTTTTTGAGGCATGACAGGGCATCTCAATACCAGACTACATGCGGAGATAAACTTTGCCGACAAGAACCGGTTCCTGAACAATAATTCTTGCAAAATGCCCAGATGAAGGTGATATCTTTCACTTTGGAGCATGATATATAGAGAAAAAATTTTTTTCTTTGAAAGAAGGTCTCTACACTTCTGTTGGGACTGGTCTTCCATGAATTTTCACAGCGAAATCTAAAATACCAAGAATTTGGTGCATCTCCTTTCGCGTGGTATGACACTGCTGTCCCCAAATTTAATTCTTGAAATCGACTGGGAAGTACTGTAAAAAATGTTTCATGAACCTCGGCGGCTGTGGATAGTGATGAAACATTCAAGAAACGGGCAAATTTCTCTGTTAAGGTTTTCTGCCTAGATACATGCCTTACGGAGCATACTTGTCCCCAACAGTTTTATGTTTTCTGGACCACTTGTTTCGTTGCACTCTTAGGGCCGCAGCCCAGGTCTAGACAACTGTTTTTTTTCAAATTTATGAATTTTAAATTTCTTTTATGAAATTGTCTTCTCACTTTACTATGTCAACACTGAATCTCAAAAATTCAAAACAAAAATTTGAGCTTTGCAAAAACAAAAAGAATTATAAGAATGACTTCACCCTGCAAGAACAATGAATGTTGAACTAGCCTTCTGCCATATATTTTCTTAGCTTTGCAGGTTTTAAGAAAAATATATATATCGGAAAATAATTTTCTGCACATAAAAAAGTGACATGTGATGAGAGCAGTCATGAAATTATTTTTAAATTGCTCAAAAAATTTCATGTAAATAAAGCTAGAAATAAACTAAATTTTGTTGAAAGTTGCGTCCCTTCTTAAATGTGGGACAGACTGCCGGACATATCATGCTGGCTTGAAATCCTATTGTTTACATCTAGTGCCGTATTGCTTGCTGCATTGCCTTTCTGACTGGTTCCCGCATTTCCTTGTCAAGTGCGAGTGAACTTTGAAAATGGGCAAGGTGCCACCTGTTTTTGACACAGAGTGGCACATGACCAGAAATGTTGTTTGAAGTAATGGCCATTTGGCAATCACTAAGTGCCAGCAGACTGGTTGAAAATATGCAGAAATCACTCTTGCTTGACACTTCAGGAGCCGACCATGATGCAGGAATACTTTACTGTGAGACTGTTTATTGCCATGGGTGAACTCCAGAAACGCCACTTTGTAGCACTCTGTATGTAGCCACTGTCTGCAAGTTACCACATCTGTTCTTCCATGGCCGAGATAAAGGTGACCCCCTGCCATCATTTGTATCCAAAGAGTCTCCCTGTGCATCGCTCCCAATATAGTGGCAGTGTTTATCATGCTGTTCGTCCTTTGATACAGCCACATTAGAAGATGCATGCAAAGTTAGTGGGCTTCCTCATAACAGGAACATTGAAAGGACTCTCAAAATGAACACTGAAGCTTGTTTGCCTGGCTGCGTTTACTTCAGAAAGTTTTGCATAATACCTTTTCTGTGTGCTCAACTTACTGCCCTACCATTTCTGTATTTTTTTTTTGTCATAGCAGGGATGAGGGACGTTCTTTAGGAAGGCGATGCATATCATGCGAAACCAGGTGGTGTTTTTCGATTACTGCATGGTTATAGAGGCATGCCTCGTTAATATGGTACTTTCGTCCGCAGTCAAAACTGTCCATAACAAATTGGGAAGAAAAATAAAAAGAAGACATTTATTCAGATATATACACTGGGATTACAGTATGCTTTTGTGCATAACAACAAGCAGTGAATAGCAAATTATAATCTTAGAAACTTGAACATTTTCCTGGTCGCAAAAGTTGTACTGCGGTGCGAAGTGCCTCACAGGCCGTGAGAGACATGATGGCAAGATTCGCACTGGGTGTCCGATTCTGTGTTTGTTGTTGTATCCACAGTGGCCCTGTAGACGACTTGCTTGTTCACCAGTTGTTCATCACTTCCTGGTCTACTGCATCAGCTGCAGGCATTCCTGAAGACTCACGAGGAGGATGTCATTGATGCGCACATTCATTTGCCTGTGACCTTCCTGTGAGGAATGCGGTTTCTTGGCTGCTCTGTATCAACGATGGTGAGCCAATGTATATTTGGGCTTTGTTGGCTATGCAGAATCCTTCCAGGTTTCTGTGTGCGTTTGCACCTTTTGTACTGGAGTTATAGGTTCCCTGGTTCACCTATCTGTTTGCATATGTTTCTGTGTTCATGTTAGCACCATTTACATGTTCCCTAACGAAATTCCAATTCTTGTGCAGGATGTCTGCACAATGACAGACACTGCACTGCTGAGTTGAGCCGTTCCCGAATCTGGCAGTATCGATGCTAGAGTCTGTGCGTCAATGCTGAGGTCAAGTGTTGGACCTGTAACTCCCAAAGTTTAATTTCGGTTCCATTCCTCACTGGTTGGACTAAATTAAATTGTTCTTGCTGCTTATACTTGTAAATTTAGAGCTTTTAACTGCTGTTAAGCTCAGTTCCTCTGCGCTTAACCGCAGTCATATCTGAAGACCAAATACCGCTTAATTTTCACTGCAACTGTTTTTCTTGTGTGCTTTTTTTTCCCGAGTGGTCATCACACTGCAAATGAACAGCTTTGTTTTCATTATTTTTTGAGTGGTTTTGTTCTCTTTGCAGGCGCAGGTTGGTGCAACAAAGGTTGACGAAGCTTCCATTCTTTTCTTTACAATGTTGAAATACTTATGGAGGTGGTCATTTGAAAATTTATTTTCACATCCTGCAGCCTCAGGTGAAACTGTGGCGTGAGGAGCGGAAAAACAATGTACCCCAGTGTGCCCTTCTGAACACCTGCCCGATGACAGCAGGGTCTAATACACTGAATATTGTGCAGTGGAATTTTTTCCTTACATATTTCTTTACACTTTTTTCCCAGAAGTGGTTGCCCTCATCCTACAAAGTAATGCAACTAGTGCTGTGCAGAAAAAAACACTGACATTAGTTTGCTCCCTGATTTTCAAGCTATGCAACAGCTGAAATGCCCAGGGGACTATACCATGAAGCCTTCAGCAACACCCGCCGCGGTGGATCAGTGGTTATGGCGCTCGGCTGCTGACCCGGAAGTAGCGGGTTCAATCCCGGCCGTGGCGGCGAAATTCTAGAGGCCGGAGCCCTTCACTACGGCGTCCCTCATAGCCTGAGTCGCTTTGGGACGTTAAGCCCCCATAACCCTTCAGCAACATTGGCCAAAACGTAGTTAAGGTACTGTGCTTCTGCTAAGTGTGCATCCTTTGAGGACCTGATGCCAACATGGTGTGAAAATGACATTCAAGAGGTGTCTTCACGATAGCTGTCTTCACAAGTTTACGGTGGAATGAATTGTATGGAAGCAGTCCTTTAATAAAGGCACTCTCTCCTCATTGCTCTTCAGAGCAACCAAACTGCCATATATATAGCCAAGAGAAAATCGGACAGCGATTCAATGTCAAAGTGGTTGTTTTCTGTGCCAAACGACCTGCAATCGTTGTGCCAGATGACTAGGCCAACCATTTCTTGCACGAATAGAATGCGAAAAAAAAACATAACATCAGATTTTTTCAGTGCATAGGATTCATTGTACATTGGAACCCGCTGTCTTAGGTGCGGTTTCATTAACGGCAGACTGGGGTACATTTAAATGATTGTAAAAGTCAGAGAATGGTGGTTTCATCAACTTTCATTGCAGAGTATGCAGATGCCAACATATCTTTGACATATTGTAATGGGAAGAAGCATATCTGATAACCCGAGAAATTGTCTGAACAGAAATAATTCATAGTCTGAAAAGAGAAAACTGCACATCTACTCCGGCCGACATTTTACGGCAGAAACCTGCCGTCATGATCATGATTCTTATTCATTCACAGTGCCAGCACTCTTTACTGCATAAGTCTGTGCAAGAGTGCGAACAGTAAATGGCCAGCAGCAGCAGTGCATCATCATTTCCCATGTATTCATTGTGTGTGTACTTAACCAAAAATAAAAATTACGATTACTGACGCTGCAAGACCAGGCCCCTTCTCATCAAACAAGCTATTTCCTACAATGTACTTCGCACCAAGGTACTGCGAGTTTTCTGTTCGAAACATAAGTTAAGGACGTGCACAACAGAGTCCACACAACTTTCTGCACAGTGCGGATGTCAGACGAGTGGTGTATTCCTTCCAGTCCTCATAAATTGGCAGTCAAACCACACCTTCTGTCACATGCAGCGTCACACTGATGTGGATGTTAGTTTTCTCTACACTATGGTACACTGTTAAAGGGAACATGCGGTCGCGTGAAGTTGACTTTCCGCGAGGCGCTGCTGAGGAAAGCCGGAAAGAATGCCGAGCTGATTATGCTCTGGAGTTTTTTTCGGCATTCTGTCCCCAAGCATGGATCTCATTTTTCACACCCACAACACATCGATTACCTCTTATCGCTGCTGAATTGGCTTTTTACTATCTGTGGTCGCGTTTCGTGCGAAATAAGCAACATTTTCTGCGGACTAGATTATCCGTGAGTGACTTGGTTCATATGCCACTTAACGCGTACAGTACACGTTGATAAACAGTAATAAACATGCTGTTCATATTGACAGATTCATGCACTAACACTGCGCCTTGGTTTAATCGGCACCTACATCGCCGAAGCAATAACAAAAAACGCTTTTACAGACAGGCTGAGTGCTGGAAACGCTACAAAGGCTGGAAATGCTACAAAGCATGCGATAAGGATTATCAGTTGATGTCTAAAAAATGGTGTCATTGCATGGCATCAATTTTTTGGGAAGGAAGCATTTGAGTATTTTTTATTTATTTACACATACTGTTGTCTCTTCTCTTAGAGGCATAACAGGGGTGGGCTACACAGCATTTGATTAGAACAATGTCAATAACATAGTTAGGCAGTTCTTTTTGAAATTGATTATTTAGCAATGCACGCAGATCACCGTCCAAGTTATTCCATAATTTAACATTCTGTGGACCTTGATATGCCGGCCTGTTGACATTGCAGATCTGCAAGCTTGAGCCATTTTTGCAAGCCACCCAAGACAAACACATTAGGTAAAAAATTGTGAAGCGTAGTAGTGACGTCATGATGTCATTGTTAAAGAGTTCGGGAAGACGGTACACATGAAAAAAAGACAAGCAACACAACCACTGAAGCAAATGGATCATTACCAACTCGCCCAAACAGAAGCTTTAATTTAGTGGTGATATGTTCACTTTTTCAAGAACTGGTGAGCGGTTTGAGCAGATTTATATCGTACCAGTCTTTTTAGTTTTCATTTACCCACTGCAGTATGTTTTTTCACATTCACACTGCTCTGATATAATAACTACCAGCCCTTCTGACATGTACGATCCTGACAAAACTCAACGAAATTTGGGTGCGCAGAAAAACCCATAAACATGCACGATAACCCATAGCAACATTTCCAAGGCAATCATGGGGGAACATGCACGCTCCATTCACTGGCATAATGCCAGGCAACTGGTACACAAGGCACCAGCACACCATTGAAGTTTTTCCTGCACAGCCACATTCTGCAAACCTTTGAGGCTGACAAAACGGAAGATAGCAGTGCAGCACAAAGTCATGACTGTGACTCATGATTTCTGAATGATAGGATTTAACAAAAGTGGCCATGGAAAACTCTGTCAAACATGCACATAGCTAACATACAACAGAGGAGAACCGTACATTGGTGAGTTGTTGGTATACCATGGCAACAGCAGCACCACAAGACAATGGCACAGGATCAGCACAGCCCCCTAGTTCTTCTGTCAATATCTTTTGGTGCTTATTCTACCACAGATTGAATATTCTATATCCAGTACTTCTCATGATAACTTGGTATCTTGCAAATACTTTAAAATATATATATTTAGAATGAACTTAAACACTTGTACCCATTCTTGAATTACTCATAACATGCTTCAAGTTTTTTTTTTCTGGGAAGAGGGGGGGAGGCGAGATGCTGGCAGAAAACTTCAAACATGTTTGCTACATGGTTTTTCAGCAGCGCAGGGGACAAAGGACGTGACAAGTGCACAGACACGGCGCTGAACTTACAACTGGTTTATTGAGGCGATTTCCACTACTTAAATACAGTGGCAACCAATCTCAAATGAAAAGACAGATACACAAAACAGATCGACGACAGTGACAATTCCTGAGCACAGGTCTACAGTGGCACAAGACCAGCTGCGCACGTTTTTCTATTCTCAACAAGGAAACGTAGTTCTTTATCAGACAGAGCTATTGAGGCAACGCTTATGCATTCATCTTTGAATTTATGGATTTCATGAGCTTCAATGATTTCACGAGTGATTTTTGTTCTATTAACTGACAACACTCAACACAGATAATAGAACAAAAATCACTCGTGAAATCATTGAAGCTCATGAAATCCATAAATTCAAAGATGAATGCATAAGCGTTGCCTCAATAGCTCAGTCTGATAAAGAACTACGTTTCCTTGATGAGAATAGAAAAACGTGCGCAGCTGGTCTTGTGCCACTGTAGACCTGTGCTCAGGAATTGTCATTTTCGTCAATATGTTTTGTGTATCTGTCTTTTCATTTTAGATTGGTTGCCACTGTATTTAAGTAGTGGAAATCACCTCAATAAACCAGTTGTAAGTTCAGCGCCGTGTCTGTGCACTTGTCACGTCCTTTGTCCCCTGCGCTGCTGAAAAACCATGTCACACCAACTTGCCCAAGCTTCTACAGTATCATGTTTGCTACGTCCTTTTGCATACATTCCTCTCAGATATTTTTGGGAACACTGTGTTATCTGTTCTTATAAGTAAACAAAGGTTTTTTTGTAATGCTCCTTTTCTTATTCTCAATTTGCTGTTAACTATTGTTACAACCCTGCTAGGGGCACGTTGTTTGACCCCTCGTTGACCTTACGAAAAAGAAAAAAAGATGTCTCGGGGAAACTACCCGTGGAATCTCCCACGCACGCTCCCCTTGTGTCGGACCGTGAGACGCGACCGACGATGGACAAGATGACGAAAGGAAGCGGGCAGAAGCGCATTCCCGAGGACGAAGTAGCCGCGGAACTCCGTATCCTCCTCGCCCATTCCCGCAAGCCTCAGCGTGCTATGTGCGGCGACTCTTCCGATCTGTGAATCGTGTGGTGAAAGCGGCGGAGCCTCAGTGTATTTAACGAGTGTCCTGAGTACGAACGATCGCTCTGGGCTCTGACGACAAGGCTCATCCAGTTGCTCGACGATATGAACTTTTAATTCTTGACTGTTTGCTCTTTCTCTTTCCTTTTAAATTATGTAATCAAGTTTCATGAAAAGTGCCAGTAAACCCGTTTGTTTTTCGTTTTCCCAAGCTTGAAGTTCCATATTTCTTCAAGCTGAAGGCTCGGACACGTTACCCAACGGAGCCCGGGTTCGAGTGAACCCCTGCGCCACAACACTATGAAATGATTTACTTTTCACTGTTCAGACATTTTTTACAGTTGAACATAGTCTCAGCAGATACTTTCTTGTTACACAGTACTCAGTACCATAAGTAACTGTTTTCATGAAAAGTATTTTCAACAAATCGGTTTTGCACTAATCTGCCCAAACTTTGACCTACAGCAAATAGATCTGAAAAAAACGCAAAAGACTTTACTGCCACTCAATGTTATTTCACAATATCAGCATACGGTGATGCCAAGTTCAGCAATACATAGTACCACAACTTGTTTGGCAGACTTCGCTACAAATGTATTAGGCTGTCTTGCCATGCTGTTGCCAAATACAAGACATGTTAACCAGTTGTAGCATTTGTCATTATGAGCAAGCAGTGGTGGTGAAAAACACTTACAGTAAAAAAAGGAGAAAGAGAGAGAGAAGACGCTATCAAATACAAATGCTTTGCTAAAGCATGTTGATGACCTCTGTTATCACTAGTTATGTCAAACTGAACTGGTAGCCGCGTTCACACTCATTTGAGGTGCTGAATCGAGCTGAACTGGTCAGAAACGTGCTTATGGAGTGTCTTTATATGGTCATGAAGACATAAACTGTACAGCAATTGT
The DNA here is from genome assembly GCF_052857255.1 of Amblyomma americanum. Classification (NCBI taxonomy): domain Eukaryota; kingdom Metazoa; phylum Arthropoda; class Arachnida; order Ixodida; family Ixodidae; genus Amblyomma; species Amblyomma americanum. The sequence goes on along the minus strand of NC_135497.1, from coordinate 494,321,215 downwards.
AAACGTTGTCACTGTCATTTTGGCTCAGGAGGGCTAATATGAAAGTACTACTTCACGAGGTCTAACTGGCTCACAGAGTTAATGTGGAGCTTGATGTTGATGATGACCTTGGCAAACATAATAAAATAAATATTGCCGCGACTGGGATTCAAACCCGCGGCGGCGCGAGCAGATCAGTTTCGCTGGCCTGTGCACGAGAGCACTATGCTGCTGCCGCAGACGACCCCGGCTCGCGTTAAACTGCAACACACGCTCGCGCTGTGCAATGCATGTCGTCGTCTTCCATCAACTAAAACTACTCCAGAACTAATCTCGTCGCCAGAAGTGCCGACGACCTAGCAAAGCAAAACCATGAGCCAACCAGGCTAAACACGTGCTTTCACTCATACACTCGGTTTAACTACGTTAAAACCCTACCATTCCACCCCCCCCCCCCCCCCCTTGTGCGGTACCCGTTTACTATACAGGGTCACAGTGGCTCTGAGCTCGTGCACTGCGCTCAGTATTTCTAAGAAAATTAACTGTGTGAACTCGCTTAATTGAACAGGTCAGGCCTGAAGTGATCAATTTCGAATCACGTCACACGGAGGTACTATCGGCAGGCAAAATTTACGAGGTGGGAGTGTACGGGGAAGAAGAAGATTGGTTTTGGGGGAAAAGAAATGGCGCAGTATCTGTCTCGCATCTTGGCGGACAGCTGAACCGTGCCATAAGGGAAGGGGTAAAGGAGAGACTGAGAGAAGAAAGGAAGAAAGATGTGCCGTAGTGTATGCCTCCGGAATAATTTCGACCACCTAGGGATGTTTAGCGTGCACTCACATCGCACAGCACACGGGCGCATTTGCGTTTGGCCTCCATCGATAACGCGGCCGCCGCAGTCGGGTTCGAACCCGGGAACTCCGGCACAGTAGCTAACTTGCATTCGCCACACGCTGGTAGCATTTTTAAAACACCAGGTCGCGAGGAAGCCCCATAATAACTTTTCTTCCCCGAGAGCACGCACCCCAATAACTTTTGCTGCTGGTGGTACATACATTTACGCGGTATGAACTCGACTCTATCCGATAGGATTACGCAGCACTAAAAGCCTACGAAAAGAAAAGTGACCATATGGTACCTCAACTGCTGTTTTCCCAAAAATTAGTACAGTACTAACGAAGGCCGTGTAGGTAGCCGCGCAGCACGGAAAGCTCACCTGAACTGTCTCGAACGTGTCATACTTGAACACTGCAGCATAACTTTTTTGCTTGCGCTTAAAAATGCACTCAGTGTTACAACAAACGCAAGAACAGCAGCAATCCAGCCACAGATACAAACGACCCGCGGCACGCAGGATGATGCTGATGTCGATGGGCAGGCCGTCCCAGGCAGATGGCGCTACAACACTATCTACGATCTATTTTTCTATCTATTTTTCTGCAAATGATACGAAATGCGCTGGAAACATGGCTCAGAATTATTAAGAAATGACACCACAATAGCACCATAAAAACAATGAAAGCTGACAGCTAAAATAACGAAAGTACAGATTTTAGACAAAACTGCCAACCGTAAAATCAAAACCGAAACTCTGCAAAGAATGCACTTGGAAGGCAACTTCAATTTTTTTTTTTGTCATCGAAGCGCGTTGACCTACAGCTGCACCAACTTGAGTCTCAATTTCGAAGCGTGAAAATGTTATTTCTAAAACCGGCACCATTTTTTTCCTGTCCGAGTAGCGACAGCGCCTGCGTCACGGCAGCGGCAGATCTGCCAGGCATGAGAAGTATTTCAAGAAGAAATTTACAAGCTACATATGTACACCGTAGGTCTAGATACTCTTTCTCGAATCAAATGCTCTCTCGTAACCAAAACAAGATTGGTTTCGGTTCCATAGCGTGCACTGCCATCAGACAGTACACGGGCCTCTAGCATTAACGCCTCCATCGAAATGCGACAGCCGACGCGGGATCGAACCCGCGTCTTTCGGGTCAGGAGCCGAGAACAATAACTACAGCAGCGGCTGAACGGAGGTGCTGGCATTCATGGAGGTACATGGAAGGTATGGCGAAGCTATTATAATTGTGCAGTCTCAACCCCTTTTCTCGAGGCGTCATATCTCGTTTCACAATCGGATGGGTAAAGATTGCAGGCTGAGAAAAGCCGCGTTTACAAGAATAAAGCAGTGCCGCACCGCATATTTCGCGGACGCGACACGCCACTATTCACATATGTACTATCGGGCACAAAAGTTTGCGGGACGAGAGTTCTTGGAAAAACGTTTATTGCAGCTCCACCTCGCTAGTCAGTCGCCAGAGAGTGTATGAAGTATACTAAAGAGTGCTTGGCTAAGGTGGCCTAGCTTGGCGATTATCTGGGCCCTTGGGAAGTTTCGACTATCATAATGACCGTCCTTTAGACGTGGTCACCAACCACCATGCCCTATGCTGGCTTTCTTCGCTAAAAGATCCCTCCGGTCGCCTGCCATGGCTCGATGGGCTCTCTATCTACAAGAATATAACATACGTGTCGTATATCGGTCGGGCCGCAAGCACCATGATGCTGATGCCTTGTCCCGCTCCCCGCTATTGGCCGAGCTTGCCAGCCTCTCTGCCCTCGAATCCGCTGCGCCTTCGCTCAACACCTGCGACATGACTTCTGAGCAGCGTAAAGATCACTGGATTGCCTCTCTTCTTGACTTTCTCTCTGCCCCATCTACGGCACTAGCGTACCGCACGTGGAAAATTTGTAAATTGTAGGGTTTAACATCCAAAAACAACCCGCCAGCTACAAGGGTCGCCTTAGTGGAGGGCTCCGGATTAATTTCAAGCACGTAAAGAAGACTGAAGAGACATACACCTAATGCAATGTGACCATGCTACCTCGAGAACTTTTGCATAGGCTGTCAGAAGCAAAAGGCCAAGGGCTATCCCGAACTATTTACTGCGTAGTGTCTCATGGTGTCAGAAGCTTCAAACCATTTAGCTAAAGAGAGCTAATTGATCAACAGCTCAGAGCGAGACTAACACCGTTCTTACTTCAGGTTGTTGATCAATTCGACCTCACCATGATATCTGCTAGGCATCCTGGTTAGCCTAAATGTAGAGTGACTGCCCAGGCAAGCAGTGGTCCCTGGTTTTATCCCCAGACTAAGACGAATTTTCCTTCAGCTGCAAAGCTTCTGAGAAAGCTGTCTAGCTTTGCTCTGCAACCGTATAACTGCGATCAAGTAGAAACTCATGAGTAATTACAGCCTAATTGAAATTCACTTCGCCTCTAGTGCTTCCCTTAAACACTTTGGACTACATTGTGATTGTGCATTCCAAGAGCATCTTCCATTCCCCAATATTATCCTTGCCCTAAAACAGTTAGCAATCTGAAACTCAAAACAAAACAAGAGGCTCCAGGCTGACACTGTCAAGAGGAATTTCCTATTCAGTCTTTAAGAATATATGCATCCTATTGTAACGATATTTTTGATACAGCATTGCGTACAGACTTAGGACACAAATTAATCACACTATCACTTTACAGTTCCATTCAGTGCCTCTCACGATGAACCTTCATGCCTACTCTTTGGTTATAAGAGGGTTTTTGCTGCAGTGCTGCCTGCATTACCTTTTCCTTTCCAATTTCCTATTCTTCTTTTGCCAAGACTGTGGAGACTGATTGCACCTGTTTCAGTTAATAGGTATATTTAGCAGGCTAGTAGCTGAAGTCCACAGAGTGTTTGAAGTTACTTTCCTTGCAATGGAATAAAATGGAGCAGGAAGCTTTTAGATAACTGGATTCTAATGCTGCAAACCTGTTGGACCTATGTGCTTTCTGGCAGTTTCTCAGGGCCATCATTCTGCATTTTTGGAGTACACTGAAACTTAGGATTAGAGACAATGTTAGATAATGCTTTGCGCAACATGCATGGAAGCAACTTCAATTTTTTTTTTGCCGTAGCTGCAATCCTAGCAGGATGACCTAGAGCATGAACTAACACATGCTGACGTTTTGAGTTTAGGTTCCCTGTTAGGCTTTCTAGAAACTATATGCTTGCTGCATGAAGTCGAGGGTTGGACGGAAACCTGTCTGGTCGGGGCTGTACGTGGAGAATGCAGAACACCGAGCAAAATAAAATGAACTCCTAAATGACGTTTCAGTTCCCACACGAGAGCCTTGTTCACAAATAGGTGCAGACGTTTAAGGCTGGCTATTTAAGCTTGAAAATGTGCCCTAGGCAGCGGGCGTATTCACTAGGAAGTGCCCCGTCAGTGCAATTAAGAGTGTGTTTGGTTGCCTGAATCAATAAGGACTCTAGATATAGACAGCTCTGGAGATTCTTTTCTGTTTTCAAAATGCACGCGTTGCTCAATCTATATGATGCTGCTTGCTTTCAGAATTTTCGGCGAGTGCATTTGACGAAGCTTTCTTGTTTGCAGCATCATACTGGTGTTGTTTCAACCTGTCAACAAAGTTTCCACTTTCACCCGCATGCACATGGTTTTACAGTCTCTGCACGGTATACTGTACACTACGCCCGGAATTTTTTTTTTTTTTTGGTGCGGACAACAGCTTTATACCTGGCTTGAAAAGTGATGATATTCTAGAGTTTCGTTTTTATTCATTATTCTCAGCAATCACTGTCTGCAACTCTCTACTAACAATCATCACATCATCTAGTACAGAAGCACCATTCCATAAAAGGTTGAAAAAGTGTGTACTTTTTAATTACCTTCATTTGCCATGCCAATGAACCCTGTATTTATTGTGTATGGCTTTTATCGCTTGAGTGCTTTTGTATAGTATTGTGTTCTCTTTTTGCCATGTTCCTTAGTGAGTTTGTAAAATTGAGCATGCTTAATCTAATTTTTTGTTGTGATTATTAATTCCTGCTGCACCTGTTTTCCGATATGTAGTTGCTATCTGCCATATGTTTAATATGCGTCCTATATACAATTGATAACAGGAGGTCCCCCTGACAGTTTCTATTCGGGCCTCCTCCTCTACTAATTTATTTACCTCATGTCTGCACTAGTTTTTGATTACGATCCATAGCGCAGTAACAAAACAGGGGACAAACACAAGCGCTAATAGTCATACGCATACCCACTAGCCCGAACCATCACCTTGCTAGTTTTTGAATAAACAATAATGTATGTCAAACAAAACTTTGCAGTGGTTATTCGTCATCTGCATGCCGTATTGCTTACATACTGTTAGATTCACACCGCCTGCTAAGCTAGACCGCATGCTGGAGGTCAGATTTTGAGTTAACGGGATTGGTATATTATTCCAAGATGTTAACTGGCCAAGGTATTTGGTTCTGATGATATTCCTCCAGTGTAATTCAGAAATTGTGTATGATTCACCAACTCTGCTAAAAGCTTTGCAAACTGTTCACATCACCTTTACAAGAAAGTGCTGTAATCACTTTGATAGGTACAGAGTTAATCATATTACTTTATGAACAAGCAAGAAATTTATGTTTAGGAGTGCTTTTTATCTCAGGCCTTGGATTAAGCATGTGTATTACATTTGCAACGAGGCAGCCATCAGCTCCGGGTTTATTACAGTAGAGATTCGGTCATTTGCAAAGTGATTTGAGAATACAGCTGATAGTCAAGTCTGACCTATACTTGAGTATGGATGTGTTTGTTGGGGCTTGCATACATGGCCACTTATAAGTAATTTTTAAAAATTCACAACAGTGCTGCTTGATTTCCACCGGGAAATTAAAAACAGTAACTCAGAATGACAGAGCAAATATTGCAAACTGAAATAGAATCAGCAGCAAAACGACCACGGGAAAAATCTTTGATTAAAATCTTTCTACAATATTTACTTGCTAAAACTGCTGTAAACTGTGAGAAATATTCATATTTGAACAGCGCAATAAAACAACGGGACACAACGAAGAAAGGACACCACAAGCGCTGACTCGCAACTAGATTTTTAATTCACGTCAAAGCATCTCAAATACTAAGAACGCCAAACACAAACAAGAGGGAAAACCAAAAAAACGACACAAAGCTGATAATCATCCCCACAACGGTGACAATCAGCACGAGCGCGCGACTACACATCTTGGCCGGATAAGAACATCATCTCTTTATCAGTTAGTGTGACAGAAGGATCACTAATGCAGCTATCAGGTTCCAAGCGGATGTGAAAAGCCTCCAAAATTTCCCGCGTTAGGCTGTCATTATGTTTTCCTAGGATGACAGTGTTAGACAACAGAGGGGTGCAAGTACTTTCTCTCCAGTGACGGGCAAGGTTACAAGAAGACCCATTATCTCGGGACCTGTGGTGCTAAGACGAGCGTTGATGCGACGTCCTGTCTGGCCAATATAACTCAAACCGCAAGTGCACGGAATCCTGTAGACAACCCCCACATTACAGGGCACAAAAGGGTTCTTATGGTTGGTCTGACAACCCCCACTCTTTTTCTTCGCGGTTGTTGCCTTAGCCTTCTCTTCCACCTGCCTGCAAACACCTCTAAGTTTTCTAGGCGCTGAAAAAACCACATCAACATCGTATCTCGCCGCAATATTCTTTAAACCATGCCCCACACCATGCGTGTAAGGCACCACCACAAAATTTTTTTTCCTGTTTTGGCTTATCCCCGCTCATGATCAATTTAAGAAGCTTATCGCATTCCCTGGAAATCGCATGAGAAGGGTAACCGCTAGATTTCAATCGGCCAACTTGACGCAAAATGCTTTAGTTGATTTGACGTTGAATGCGACGTTGAATGCGTTGAATGCGACGTGCCGGAAGAACACCTAGCAACTCTCAAGTTGGGACCGAAGTTTGCATATGAGCCACGGTTGAAAGCTACCGAGAAACTTGCCTTGTCAAAGAAAATATTCCGGTTGGCAGGCAAAGATAGTCAGTTTCAATGCATCTCGGAATATGTCGAAGTTTTCGAAAGAACAAAAGAGAAACCACGGAATTACCCGCATGAAAAAGCTCGTTGACTTTGCTGCATCTAGTGGTCTCAGGTTAATGGTCGCCGACAAGGAAGGGTGCTTCGTCGTTCTCCCTGCTGGCACCTTTGAAGAAAAAGCGCATCAAGCCTTAACGAAGAATTTCAAGTCCGGAACTTTCAGAGCTAACAAAGTCAAGGCAAGTACCCTTCGTCTTTTGGAAGAGAACAACTTGCAACGCCTCGCGGCTTCTGTTAAGAGCGCGAAAGGATCGCACCTTCAGGTTTTCTTTTCTGCAAAGACGCATATGGGCAATGTTCCCTTCAGATCTATCGTGTCTGAGCACGTCACTTGGCAGTTCTTCGTGTCCAGCTATCTTCAAAAGCATTTGTCGTGTTTGATAATTGAGGATCCTTTTCACATCTCTAATTCTGGTGCTATGGTTGACTTCCTAAAATCCAATAAACCGGGAAGGTGTGATGCTTTCAGCATTGATGTGCAAGACCTATATTATTCTCTACCTCATGATTAGCTCATGAAAAGTGTAAAAATGCGCATCGCTGATCACAACAATGAAACTGATTTTATTGCTAGATGTGGTGTGTCCCTTGAGAGCTTCTTAGAGATTCTGTCTTTTTACCTCCGTTCAACTGTCATTGAATGGAAAGGGAAATCGTTTGCGCAGAATGATGGAGTGTGCATAGGATCTAAAGTAGCACCTGTGTTAGCCAATATCTTCCTTGCCAGGGTAGACAGGTCCATAGACAGGAGATGTGACGGGTTGGTTCTGAGAATTTTTCGGTATGTCAATGATTATATTCTTTTTGTTAAGAAGGGTTACTTGACGCGTAGCGTGGTAGATGTTCTGAAGGTTTTCAGAGAATGCGCGATGGGACTAACTTTCATGACTGAACTTCCTAAAGAAGATGTACTTAAATTTCTGGATTTAAGACTGTTGTTGGAAGAGCGTCATGTCTGTTGGGAATACTTCCCTCGCTCTACCAAGTCTTTTCTAAATTACCAATCAGGCCACACAAAACTGGTAAAAAATGGCATTGTTTTTTCTAGCCTGAAATCTGCAGGTGGAAGAGAAGGCTAAGGCAACAACCGCGAAGAAAAAGAGTGGGGGTTGTCAGACCAACCATAAGAGCCCTTTTGTGCCCTGTAATGTGGGGGTTGTCTACAGGATTCCGTGCACTTGCGGGTTGAGTTATATTGGCCAGACAGGACGTCGCATCAACGCTCGTCTTAGTGAGCACCACAGGTCCCGAGATAATGGGTCTTGTAACCTTGCCCGTCACTGGAGAGAAAGTACTTACACCCCTCTGTTGTCTAACACTGCCATCCTAGGAAAACATAATGACAGCGTAACGCGGGAAATTTTGGCGGCTTTTCACATCCGCTTGGAACCTGATAGCTGCATTAGTGATCCTTCTGTCACACTAACTGATAAAGAGATGATGTTCTTATCCGGCCAAGATGTGTAGTCTCGCGCTCGTGCTGATTGTTACCGTTGTGTCGTTTTTTTTTGGTTTTCCCTCTTGTTTGTGTTTGGCGTTCTTAGTATTGAAGATGCCTTGACGTGAATTAAAAATCTAGTTGCGAGTCAGCGCTTGTGGTGTCCGTTCTTCGTTGTGTCCTGTTGTTTTATTGCGCTGTTCAAATATGAATCAATACCAACTCGCCCAGTTCGCAGCTTTAATGTGAGAAATATACTCAACCAACAACTTAATTACATATTGAAGCATTTCAAGGTAAAAGAGCCTTCCTTAAAGGGTGATGTTTTTCATTCTTCTGCTTTTTACCTATCCTAGTGTAGAACAGCTTAGTGTCAAGTACTGTTCATATATTATCCAATGGTGCTTTCTTCTATGATTTCAATGAGTAGACGGTTTTCTTTTTCAATATTTTTAACCCCTTGGATGCTATAGTGTGGTGCAAGTAACTCTTAAAAAATATATTGATGTTCAGAGAAGTAGCCACCTTTTTTTTTTATTCTGAGGACACTAGATAAGCTCCAAGCCATCAAAGGGAGGCTCACTACACAACATCAAAAGAGTCATTATGCATTGGAGAAAAGGAGCAAGCACATAAACCAAGCATGGAAAGCAGGTCTCTAAGTGAGAGAAGCTTGCACTTTCAGAAGCAATATGACTTATGTTTAGGACCTACCAGATCACAGATTGCAGAACATATGTGGATGCCACATCGAGCTCAGATTAGACACAGAGCAGTGGATGCAATATTAATAATGACTACTGTTTGCACTCTGAACAGTTTATTTAGGGGAGGTTGTGCTTGGTGGGATTTTTCCCTTCCTGTGCCCAATGTTAAGATAAGACAGCAAGTATATGCCATCGTGAAACTGTTTGCAACAGTGTCTAAATTAAGGAAATGATCTTACAGCCCAATGCACTGTTCTAGGTTACCTGACACAATTGTCACTTCAGCTCCTTTATTTCAGTTTCGCCTAATCAATCATGCGACAACGTCACCCGTAACCGCAGCTTTCATGAGAGGTGTGAGATAGATATGAACGTTTGACGATTCAGCAATTTGAAAAAAAAATGTGCCACAACCCAAGACGAAGAATGGGCAAAATGAGTATGGACTGTCGTGAAAATATTTGCAGTAAACCACGAAAATATACGTTGAAAACCTACATCATACAAAAAACACTCCTGCAGGGACATTACAGCAGCCCCGCTAAGAGAAAAGACTCAACAAAGCGACGGTTACGCAGAAAAATCACCGACAATGAAACAAAAGTGCCAGCAGGAATGTTGGCTTGCTCATTGTGAAAGGCCAGGAATTTTACACACTGCCTGTGACACTCACGCGTAATGCAGGCCAGGCTAGCGTTACTACAATACAACTTGGGCCTGGCAGACGCTTGCATTTGTCGGGAACGGGCGAGGGCAACACTGAGCTTGGCTGCAGCCTCTGTTTTGGCAACATTGCACTTGTCGGGAACGGGCATGGGCAACATTGGGCTTGCCTGCAGCGGCTAGCAAACGGAAATACGCCGCCGGGGCGCTCTGACTGGCCGTGTTCGCGTGCTGCGCGCGCTTTCTCCATCCGCGTGCTCCTCGTGCCCGTCTCCTCGCGGGCGCGGCGGATGCGAGCACAGCCTGACGACTGCACAGTGCGCCGTTTATGTCCATCGCTGGGCAGTTTTTACGCGGTGATCGAAGTGGCACGTGGTTGCATAAAGGTGGGGAAGCGTCTTGCTTGACTTGTGGGCTTCTATGGAATGACGCATTTGCTTACTGACGTGTGTGCTGTCAACAAAAATTACCCAGGTGGCAGGAATCGTTCAATGCGAAGTACCGGTGCATTATCGCGCGCTGCAGTATTGATTAAAAATAGTACTACTTATCCATCACCGGTGGCAACAGGAGAGAGCACTGGCGGGCACTTAATATATGTGCACTTACTCGGCCGACACCATGTAAAGTGGCGGCGCATACAACTGCGAAGGCGAATATGGCAGACACGATTCCACATGTGAACTAACCTTGTGTCTGTCGTACACACGAGTAGCAGTGTGGCTCTACAAATTACACTGTAGCTAGACCATTGTTGTCCGTAACGCGTTACAAGTAACGGCGTTACCGGTAACGCAATACTTTTTTCGGTAAATTAGTAATGTAGTCGTTACCAATTCGGAACTGCAACGGGTAACGTACTTACGTTAACATTTTTCGGTAACGGGAGGTGCCACGTTACTAGTTACTTTGTGTTCCAGTTGTGACCCACTCCGCCCCATTTTTTAGAAAAAAAAAGCGCAGAACACCTAAAGTGATGTAAATAAACAAAATGCACAGGTGCTCCCGACAACCCGTGTTGGGGTTCGCATGCATGCCAGCAAACAGCTGCCCTTGACAACGCACCCTACTAAAAAAAGAAGGAATAGCCATAAAGCACGAAACACCTGCACGAACACGCATTCACACACTTGCCTTCACCTACCTCCCCTTCCCAAACCACTCACACACACACAGCTTTTTACAGAGTGGAAGCATGCCGATCATTTTGGAACATCACATTTTCCAGAATTACTCTAAATTTGTTGAGAGTTCAGCGATGTTTTCTTTGTGAACTTAGAATTGATGATGGAGTGTCATTTTGTGCTTAATGCCACATTCATAAGATGGCTTCATCATGTATTACACACTTAGAATCGAACACATGTAACTCTACAGGCATCTTTAGGCTACTATAACATTGCTAAGCTCCCGCACATTTGTGCAAAGTATTCTCGTTAAATCAGGATATCGCGTAAAACCGTTGTTTAGGATAGTTGTTATTTGGGAAATGTGAGCTTTATAAAATTGTTATCGTAAGTTCTTAAGGTGACGAAAACTTGACATTTATGGCCATGAAGTAACGGCAAAGTAACGTACGGTACTTTTTTCGGTAACGGTAACGATTATGCGCTACCTTTTTTGTAGGTAACGTAGGGCGGTAACGCGCTCTTTTTAACGTAACCAGTAACGTATTTAGTTACTTTTTTCGGTAACGCCAACAACACTGAGCTTGACCTCGGGCGGCCGTGCAATAGTGTTACGTGCCCCGTCGATGCGCATCAAAACTGAGTTGCGCCAGCGGTTTGTGAGTTTAACGTCCTAATTTTGTACGTAGATTGTGCGCAAAGCCGTTTCTGAAGGGCTCCGTAATAACAGGTATTATTTTTAGATATCCGTATGGTAAATACGCCATATGCTGTAAATACGACCATATGGCAGAAGCGGCTAAGCAAGCGCGACACCGGCAGGAAAGGCAATGCGTTACCATATTGGTCGCATCAGCCGCACGCCTATGCTAGCACTCTCAAAGCTCAACAGAATGGGATTCATTAATGCGCACCTATATTGCGAAATACGCTTTCGTATTTCGCACAAATCTAAACGCGGCGCGATTTGATCTGTGACACTGGGGTGAGCAGCATAGCGCTAAATCCATTGAAACACCGCGCAAACGGAAAAGAAAAAGGTAGCAGAAACATGTCACCAGCACGCACGGCGGAAGCAAGCAGATCGAGCCGAGCTAGCACTATTTGAAGACACGAAGAAAAAAAAACGCGAAACGCATTCGTGCAGCAGCTTCGTTGGAAGGTAGGCTAAATTTCAGTTTTCACTTCGTACACCACGTGGTTATGCGCTCTGGGCACAAAACTATGGCGTGACGAAAGCAGCGCCCTTTTGGACTGTTTGCTTGACGCCGCGCACACAAGCTGCTCCCTCTCTGAGCCACGAAAGCGCGCGCAAATTTTCGTAGCAGTGTCAAAGCGTGCGGAAAACCCTCGAGCGGGCGCGCTCTTCTCTCACAACGGCGTCCATGCACGAGCGGAGAGAGCATAGCGCGCGCGAAGCAAGCTCCTCTCTCAACGGCGCCGAAGAGCGAGCCAGAAAGAACGATTTCGCGCGCGCGAAACTCGTTTCTTCACGTGCGGGCCAGGCAACGCACAGAAGTCAGTGGCGAAGCTCGTCGTCCTGCCCGATCAATTAGGAGGAATCGCTCGGAGAGGGCGCTGGTCACTGGCGTCCGCAGCGCCCTCTGGCCCAGGTTGTGTCCCCTATCGGGGTGTTGCTGCGAACCTGGAGAGTAAGTTCTACCGGGTTCGTCAGCTCCCTGCCAAGGTTGAGAGCGGCAGGTGTGTACCCAGTCGAGCGGTTCACGGTCGACCTGAGAGCAAACCCAATCTCGGGGAGACAGGTGTCCCAGTCGCTGTGCGTCTCCGCAAATGCAACGAGCATGTGCTTGATGTTGCAGTTCACGCGTTCCGTGGGATTCGCCTGGGCGTGATACGTGGTTGTTCTCCTGTGCTTAATGCCAAGGGCCGCACAGGAGTCCACGAAGAGTTTGGCAGTGAAGTACGATGCATTGTCCGCTATCAACTGCCCGGGGTAGCCGAATCGTGTGAACACCTCGATTAGCTTCCCCATGATTACGCGTGCCGTCAGCTTTCGAAGTGGGAACAGTTCCACCCATTTGCTGAAATGGTCTGCGACAACGAGCAGGAAGTGGTTTCCACTCGGAGTCCTGGGGTAAGGTCCCATGACGTCACAAGCCACAATTTGCCAAGGACCCTGGCTATTGATCGGCTACATGAGCCCGGGTGTGCGTCCACCACGCGGCTTGGCCCTTTGGCACACGTCGCACGAGCGGCCGTAGCGAACCGCATCCCAGGCCAGGTACCGAGGCGGCACAACATGAGGTAAGACTTAGGGCCAGTCGCATGCCCAGCGATGCACGTATCGTGAAAGTAGCTTAAAAGCGCTCCTCTCAACGCGCGTGGAACCACCACCTTGAAGGACTCGTGTGTATCCTTCTCGGAGGGGATATATCTCAGCAGGATGTCATCAGAGTCGAGCAGATAGGATCCATCGCGCTCACAGCATTACGAGCTGTGTTCGAGCGCCCCGCACGGACAACAATAGCAGTTACCTCCATGTGCGCTGCGGCCCCGCCGCCTGGCTCCCTGAGCCCGTCGAACACTTTTCGACAAAATGGATCCTCCCGCTGTGCCTCCAATCGCTCTTTTCTGCTGAAAACGCTAACCACTGTTGAGATTCAGGTAGCAGCATCCCACCGCTTCCACCAGTTATTGGGATGGGGTAGCGTGGTCGGGCCGAAAAAGGGACGAGGACGATCGGAGGAAGAAAACTGGGAAAACTTTATACAAGGACTATTTACATTATGTACAAGTACGGGCAACTGAGAGGGCTTCTCAGTAAAGAGAGCTTCATAGGAGTCGGGAGTCTCTGATACCTCTCAAGAAGGGGGCTCTCTTGGCATCAAACCAGCAGCTCCTTAAATACTCTTCGTATTCCCCAGATCCCTAGCTGGGGAATACAGTTTGAAGACTCATGTCCAATCACACGATGGCACTGATGGTACCACCCATGGTAGGGCGGTCCTGATGCTTTTTCGCAGTTCGGTCGAGTGAAAGGGAACAGGACCCGGTCACGTTGTCGTCCTCGCGACTTCCAGGTGGCCGCGCACGTGCGTCCGGAGGGCAGCTGCATGACACAGGAATGCGGGCTGTCTCCCCGCAGGTGTCGAAAGAGCTTGACTGGTGACCGGAACGCTGAGGCTCTGTCGCAGGTGCGGCACTCGGGCAATTGTTCAAATCCAGCGTGACTAAAGGGGACCACTGGGCGAGGACCGGAACGAATACTCTTATGGTCTTCGCTGACATTCCTGTTGAGCACTATCGTTGCTATGGGGACACTATTGTTGTCGTTCCCTCTGGCAATGCTGCAGTCAAGTGTCTTCGCCGAATTCCACAGCAGGAAGTAAGCGCGATCACAACACCACTGAACTGTCGAATTCCAAGTGGTTCACGCTTTCGCCCTGGGACGTTGGGTAGTCCCTTCCCTCGGGGCGTTGGGTGAGCTTCGCGGCAGTCGCGCTGCTCCGGCTGTTGGGCGCGGCGGAGTGTCACTTCCCACGCCATCAACGGGCGCGCGCGAAAGTGCGTCCGCCACCACGTTGTTTTTACCCCTCCCCCTGTAGCGCACGGTAAAGTCGTAACGCTCAGAGTAGCGCCCAACGCGCTAGGCGTCCGCTCGGCTCGCCTAGGCGCTTCAGCCACGTGAGTGTCATGTGATCAGGCTCAATCAAATCTAATACATTTTATTTTCAGGGTGTGTTCTGCGGAGTTGGCTCATACAGCCTAACGAGGTCTCTGCCCCGTTTTGTTCGTACAGCGTAGCAAAAAAAGTGCACTCAACATAGAAATTTCAGTTTTCCATTCGACATCCAACAAATATAAGTGGCACCGAGACGATGTGCACCGGACAGCAAGCCTGGGTGGCTCCACCGGATCTGCAAAAATTGCCGAAACGCTCTCCGCGTGCCTTTAACGTAGGTCACGGGAGGGGAACCGGCGTCCGCAGGGTCCTCGTGGCACAATGCCTACCTAGCTAGCAAAGCGTGTCGGGCGGCTGAGCAAACGCAAAGTTCGAGTGAACAAAGCCCTTTCTTCAGTTGAAGGAGACTGCACAGTTCGTGCGAGGTTACAAAAAAGGCGGGCGGGCAGCAAAGTGCGCCCCCTCTCAACACTACAGTCCGGTGGTCATGCCTCTTCTGACGTGGTGCAGGCAGCTCCGAAAAGCCTCAGGCCTGACTACCACTGACAACGACCGTGACCAAAACAAACACCCAAGACGGGTTACGTGCGCGCAGCCGCGAGGAGACATCAGCTTTGTGGGGTGGTCCTACCCCGCTCACTGCACAAAGCAGCTTCTGAGCGGTCGGCGCCCACCGTATCGGACGGTGTCGGAGCGCCCGGTGCCGAGCTGCAATACCAGCGAGCTCGTAGCTGCACCCGCGGCCCCAGGCCACCCGGAGCCGCGACTCCCAGAGTCGAAAAAGAGACAGTAGAGAAAAATATATACAGAAACTCGGACCACCCACGCAGCTTCCGTACTCACTCGCTTAGAGCTCGGCAACTCCGCGTTCACTAGGCCTCGCGCTCCCTCGATGCGGACCAAGTAGTTCTCGTGAAGGAACTCCAGGGAAACTTGACGAAAAACGTGCTGAACATGTCGAAAAGTTCAACCATACCGCAGCGGAATACACCTCGCACTGAAGAAAGTATGCCGCAGTGCCTAGTGATCAAATTCCACTCTAGGCTTAGCAGTTGTCAAGTCCGGACAAAGAGCGTTCCTCGAACCGAAACGACAGTTATCCAATGTTCCAAGAGCAGGCCCCATGTTGGGCGCCAGATGTGGGTTTTTTATCGGGGGATAAATACGTTCTCCCCGCTTAATCGCGGCTCACACAGTTCAAAACCGCTAGACCTCACCCCCCCCCCCCCCTTCCGGTGATCGCGTACGCTACCGAGCGCACGCCAACCACGGCGGGCCTTGCTCTGAGGGAACAAAGGAACGACATATTGGCTGACACAAACAGCCATTTATTGCTGCAGCAAAAATAACGTCAGCTCACAATAAGGTACGCTAATGAATCGAGGTCGTACGACTCACCAGCAAGGTTCCGAGCGAATGTTCGCCCCGCGCTAGGGATATACTCCGCGGCCAGACGGGACGAGATACGAGAGCCAGTCTTCCCGCCGCTTCCTCGCCCCACTGGCGAAGAGCCGAGCCGCGAGCGACACTTCCGCTCGCGCCGACGATCCCAGACGAAGCCTCTCTCCCCTCTTCCGCGTGTGAGCAGCCTCTCACGCTGCGACGCTGGCGCCCTCTCTCGTTAGTTAAGGTAACTAACAAGGGAATGTGCTCCTCCTCGAGGCGAGGCTGCTGCTGCACGGTGCATCGCGGGAAAGTCTACACAGCGGACTGCAGTGCAGATCCCCACACCCCTGTATGATTTTATCCTTTACGTGAAGTAGTGCTTGTTCAGTTGATTCAGATTTTTGAAATCCGAACTGGGAGCTAGATATACTATATTTTTATATGAACTTTGTTATACAGTCATTAATAGCCCACTCAAAAACTTTCGATGAAACAGGTAATACTGAATATTGGTCAGTAGTTTGTAAGGGCGTTTCTGTCTCCTGACATGTATATTGGCACAACCTTTGCTATTTTCAATTGGTCAGGAAAGATGCCTGTGTCGGACATTAAGCTAATAATATGTGCGAGAACATTTTTTAACAACTGGGACACATACTTAATGGGTTCGGCCTTGATTTCATCATATCCAGCGGCCACATCACTTTTTATTTTACTAAGTAAATGTTCAGTGTCGTCCGGTGAAACATGGTGGAAAACAAGTGAATTCGGCGCGGGGCTAATGTGTCTTGTCGATTGTCTACCGCCTGCGGTTGAGTTATCTGCCCTCCCTGATTGTATGAAATACTCATTCATCATGTTAGCCAAGTACTGTCCCGCTATCAGATTTCCATTTATCTCAACCTCTTCTAGGTGCGTCGTTACATTCTTTCTGCTCGTGAGTTTGTTCACTGTTTCCTTTTTTTTGCGTTGGTAGGATGGCAGCAAAAGAAGCTTTGATAATATTTTTTTCGCTTTCTTCAATTCTATATTAAGTTTGTTGTGGACCTTTTAAAAATCCTTGAAAAGGTTTACATCCTGTGTAGCAATAATAGTATGGTATAGTGGTGAGCAGCCCTGTCTAGAGCGCGCCGACGGTGCTCTGTGGAGCAAGTCAGCGCCATCTAACGTTAGGCTCTGGGTTTGAGTTATGCGTCTCGTGCGCATGTACGGCAAAAACAGAGGGATGCCTGCTCATCGCTTCCTTCTCCAGCCCCCACCTTGCGAGTTCGTTTCGTGCGGCCAGGGCCACGCTGCCTGCATTTGTGATGTGACGGTGGCCAGGGCGTCGCCATGCCGCCGTGTTTCACGAGTGTAACGAGACGGCCCTTATACGGACAAGAGGAAAACATACACCAAACAACCAACTAGGCCACATTCTTGCACTTTTAGCCTGGTGCATGTTTGAAACGCGCTATAGCCCGTTATCATTTGCACTTGCTTTTGAAACGCGTGATCACCCGATATCACTTGCACTTGCTTGCGTAGCCGCCTCGCGATTCGCGCGAAACACGTTGGTTTTCCGGCCGCTGTTACATAATATTCAGCGCGGCCCTGGCGGCGTGAAGCGCAAGCACTGAGAGGAAATCAGGCCGAGAGCCCATGAGCAGGCACTGCTTTATTTTGGTCGCGCATGCGCATGGGACGCGGCGGCTGCGTTTTTATGGAGGAAAAACGCTAAGGCGCCCGTGTGCTGTGCGATGTCAGTGCACGTTAAAGATCCCCATGTGGTCGAAATTATTCCGGAGCCCTCCTCTACGGCACCTCTTCTTCCTTTCTTCTTTCACTCCCTCGTTTATCCCTTCCCTTACGGCGCGGTTCAGGTGTCCAACGATATATGAGACAGATACTGCGTCATTTCATTTCCCCAAAAAACCAATTATTATTATTATTATGGGACGCATAACTCAAACCCAGAGCCTAACGTTAGATGGCGCTGACTTACTCCGCAGAGCACCCACGGCGCGCTCTAGACAAGGCTGCTCACAACTGTACATCTTATTCTTCTGTAAAGTGTTGCAGTAATCCATGCTTTTTTATTGCTTTCTTATTTTTTCGCCTGCATAATAAAGGAAACGCTTCATCATAACAAACGTTTAACTTGCTGTAAAAGCTTTCGTAAGGTTCATTAGGTTCATTACAGTCATACACATTGGCCCAGTTTATAGCCTCAACTAAAGAGGAAAATTTCCTTAGCGATTTGTCGTCTATTCGATACTTTTTACCTCATGGGTGCTTCTGCGTGTAAAGTCACCAGTAATACAAAACACGCGCAGGTGATCGCTTATGTGGCATTTTATAACTCCACCCATTACTTCCGATATGCTGATATTCGTAACACAAGTGTCTATGGTTGTGGCTGTTTTAGAACTAACACATGTCGGTACAGCAACCAAATTCTCACATCTGTATGACGAAAATAACCTCTTATATTCCATCGCCTATTGGTCACTACAAGCAGTGTTTGTCTATGTCACCAACGATAAAGGTAACCTATTTGTTTGAAAGAACTGCAGTAATTCCTCAAGAAAATCTAAAAAAGGCGCATTTAAAGTGTGGGGATACACGCGAATCCCCTGTCCCATAGTAACGGCCGCGCGTAATTATCACGCGATGTTTTGCGCGCGCAGTTCAGGAGGTCCGCGAGGGAGGGCACTCACGCCCCCCCGCGTCCTTTCGCACCCCCGTAGCGACGCCGCCGCGGAGACTTTCCCTCTTTCCCCTCTTAGCACGGAGAGACCTCCTCTCCACATCCCTGAAGAAGGCGCGGTCGCGCGGTTCTCCTGGGGCCCGGGGTCTTCTGGCTGGAGGCGCGCACACGCGCGGACGCAGGTCTGCCACGGAGACCGCTACCATTATCGCCCGGCCACCGTGTGTGAACTGACCGCCGCGGGACGCGAGCGAGGAGCCACGCGAGGTGAGCGGAACCTTCCTCCCCCACCATTTTGTGTGCGTTCCACCCTTTTTGTGCATTTCATCCCCTTACGCGAGCGGAACACTCCCTCGTTGCGGCGGTTGCTTTGTTGCTTGCTGCTGCTTGTATTGCTCGGGAGCAATAAACGCTCATCCGAGTAGCATACTCGCGTTTGTCCCCTCTGGCCCGAACCCGCCGTGGTTGCGACTTACCGCACCGCGGGTTGGGGTCACAGCTCTGACTGCTAGGGCTGGCACGCTGGTGCTAGAGAGCGACTACTGCTTCTAGCCCTTTGAGCGTTATTACAAGAATAACCCCCATAAAAGCCAGCTGGATGTCCACAGATGGCGGCTAGCTGAAACTGAGATGTTTTTATTACCAAACATTCAACACTTCTGTTTGAAGTTGTGTACTCCTCGATGATGCTATAGGCATAGCTGGGCTTAACATACACCGCCACACCACCTCCTCTTTTTCCTATTCTGTCTAAACATACGCACGCGTAATTGTCAATTGAAGGCGACTCCGTCGACGTAGGAGTCGAACTTGCGCAGAGCGAAGATCATCGCGAGACATTCTTTTTCTGTCACGGAATAGTTTCTCTCTGCGGGAGTTAATGAGCAGCTGGCGAACGCCACCGGTCTCAGGCTACCTTCGGGCTATTGAAGCAGGACTGCTCCTAAGCCCAGGTCACAAGCGTCCGTGTGGATCACAAATTCCCTGTTAAGGTCAGGCAGCATCAGCTCTCTGGCGCAAGTGAGATGGCGTAGTGCCGCCTCTTGCTCGGGTCCCCAATGCCACTTCACACCTTTCCTCAACAATGCCGTCAAGGGGGCTTGCAGAGCTGCGCAATCTGGGATAAACTGGCGATAAAAGTTCCCCAGCCCCAGAAAGCGTCTCAGTCCGCCTATGTCTGCCGGCAACGAGAACTGCAATATAGCCGGCAGCTTGTCCTCGCACGGCAGAAGGCGTCCTTTGTCTAGCGTGAACCCCAACAGTGTTATTCGGGTCGCCGCTATCTGGGTCTTGTTCGGGTTCAGAGTGATTCCCGCCGACCTCAGCCTTTCCAGCACATCCCTGAGATGACGTAAGTGCTCATCAATGGTTGCCGAATACACGACAATGTCATCCAGGTAAGCAAGAGCGTGGTGCCACCTTGCATCGCCTAGAACACGGTCCATCAGACGCTGGTACGTCGCGGGCGCTCCGACCAGGCCGAAAGGCATTCGGGTAAACTGGAAAAGTCCCCTGTGAGAAGTGAGAGCTGTTTTCTCTCGGTCACTGGGAGTAATCTCCACCTGAGAGTATCCTCTGCTGGCATCGAGCGTAGTGAAGTACTTCGCTCCACCAACATTAGACACGATCGAGGGAATGCTCGGAGGAGGGTATGCGTCCTTCCGCGTCACCTCGTTCAGGCGTCGATAGTCCACAGAAAGGCGGGTAGTTCCATCCTTTTTGGGCACCAGCACCACTGGAAACCCCCAGGGGCTGTTTGAACGTTCCACAACCCCTGTGTTGAGAAGTTCGTCCAGAGCGTTATCGAGCGCTTTCCTCTTAGCCAAGCTGACTGGCCGAGGATTGCACTTACACGGAAAGGCGTCGCCTGTCTCAATTTTGTGCCTAACCAGCGTAGTGCAGCCAGGCCGCTCCGTGAATACAGCGTCGCATTCGTTCAGGAATAGAGGCAAGCGCGCTTTTTCCTCCCCCGACAAACCGCCTGAGTTGTTCAGCAGCGGAGCCGCCGCGGTGGCAGAGTGGTTACGGCGCTCGGCTGCTGGCCCATAAGACGCGGGTTCGATCCCGGCCGCGGCAGTCGAATTTCGATGGAGGTCAAATTCTACAGGCCCGTGTACTGTGCGACGTCAGTGCACGTTAAAGAACCCCAGGTGGTCGAAATTTCCGGAGCCCTTCACTACGGCGTCTCTCATAGCCTGAGTCGCTTTGGGACGTTAAACCCCATGAACCAAACTATGAACCTTTCTGAACGTAAAAGCGCCAAAACACAAGGACACAGACTAAGGCAGACAACACGAGAACGTAAAAGCGCAAAAACACAAGGACACAGACTAAGGCAGACAGCGCTCGTGTTGTCTGCCTTAGTCTGTGTCTTTGTGTTTTTGCGCTTTTACGTTCAGAATGGAAAACCAACTCGCCCAAATGCAGCCACTATGAACCTTGTTCAGCAGCGGGTCGGAAGGCCTGCATGCCGCCGCGGCGCACAGCGCCACCGCAGGGTGGACAGGGAGGGGAGTTCCCTTCCGCCTTTTTCCTCTCGGCGCGGTCGACCGGCTGGTATGGCAGCCCGGCCGAAGGCGTTTGGAGGAGCTTTTTCGGGCGATCGTTGCGAACGTCTGCGCGCATATAATCGGAAAGCGAATGTGCTTCTGGCGCTTTTGGGGGTTTAACGAAAGGTTTCAGGGCGCCACATGCTCGCTCCCTGTATCCTCCGTTGCAGGCGTCAATAACAATGCCCGTCTTAGCGAGGAAGTCCTTACCAAGAATAATTGGAACCGATAGGTCGGGGAGGTGAGCGAAGCGCTGGCGCCTCAGGCCCGTCTCACATGCATGCGATTTTCGCCTGCGACACTGCGAATTCTGTCAGTCTGCGACTGGGGAGGGCCGTCGGTCTAGCCGCAGACGGCTTGCGATCGAGTTCCGTCCGGTTGGAATTCTGTCGCAGCGTCGGTGTGTTCGCTCAGCGACTGACCATTGGGGAGCGCCGACACGGCGTGCGACGTGCGGTCACGTGGGAATTGATACCGTGGTGGAAGCAAAACTGTTTATCCTAATCAAAACATACGGAATAATGCCTTGCATCTAAAGATACGCTGGTCATAAAATCATCAACACATTCTGTGTGATGTTTCTGTAGCGTTTAATAATAGGTTGCCTATGCAAACACCAAGGAACCTTGCCGGTTCTTCCGACCGAATTCGTTGTGTCGGTGTCGCATGTGAAAGCAGTGACCGAAAATCGCACTGCGGCCTCACCGACTACACCGGATATTTTCGGTCTAGTCGCAGCATGTGACACGGGCTCACTCGTTTCTCACACCGCACCACAAGCCGCGCGGCACCGCTCGCGTGCGCCGTGACGCTGTCTAATCGGAAAGTGAGGTTGCTTCTCGCAGTCGGAGTCCGTTCCGGCGGAGATGCTCGCATACCTCGTCGCCAAACAGGGATGCGCTCGCTCCTGTGTCTAGCAAAGCCATGAACTTACGTCGAGCAAGCGACCGTAAGCTCAGTAAGCGGGACTGGCACGTCGCTGGGTGGTTCCAAACGACAAGCCAGCGCGGCTAGGAGTTCGTGTGACTCGCTGAACACCGCTCTTGACGCCGGCGGCTGTGCAGTGATGCTCACCAGCAGCTCCGTTCGTTTCCCGAAAGCGCGTGCTCTCTCGGTTCACGGGGTGTCTGCACTCCCGGGCGTAGTACTCTCGCTGGTTGCACCGGTAGCAGAGGGTGTTCGGCCGTTGCCGGGCGGGGCAGTTGTCGCCTCGCGCCGGTTGACCGTTCCTCCCTGCCGGGCGTACCGGTCGTCGCAGTTGTCCTTTGCTCCAGCGTCTTCGGGTCGGCATGTCGGTCCTGATCTGCGTACCTTGGCCAGGTGCAGCGTGTGCTGCCCGCATAGCATACGTGTACGGGTCGATAGCTCGGTCAGACAATTCCCAACCGTTTCTCAGTTGCCTGTCACTGAATGCAACCGTTTCGGCACCCCGGAAACGAATGCGAAAAGTGTCTCCGTTCCAGGCGCATCGCGGCTCATGTGCATGCGACGCTGGCGGTGGTGGCCGATACGCGCGGGAGGCGAGTATGTCCGCCTGTATGCGCTTGGCTGCCGAGGCGAGTTCGTCCAAATACCCGAACTGCACGCCTCGTAGGCAGGCTGCGAATGTAGTGTAACGAAGCGTTCTTCCGTGAAAGTACGAGAGGTCCGCAGCATTGAAAAAGGGGACCAGCAGGTGTCGTTGAGATCCATTGATCAAGTTGATTTATTAAAGATAGATCCGAATCATTAGTTAAACTTACAAACTGAGAGAAAAAAAAATGGAGGACGCTTAAGCTTCGCCTTTAAGAGCAGGAAGCGACAGCGTGTTGCAGCATTGTCAGAATCCAAGGAACGCCATCGTCCTTCGGTGCGACCCCTTGCCCGGACAATTTAAGGAAACATATCTTGGTTGACACCCGAACCGCGCCGTAAGGCAAGGAAAATGAAAATAATTTTTTTAAGGAATGGAAAGGACGCCTGTCTCACATATCTCGATGGACACCCGAACCGGGTTGTAAGGGAAGGAAATTGAAATGAAAATTGGTTTTAAGCAAAGGAAATGACGCCTGTCTCACAGTTCTCGCTGGACACCCATATCGCGCCGTAAGAGAAGGAAAATCTCTTACCGTACGGCGCGGTTCAGGTGTCCACCGAGATGCGCCATTTTTCACTCACGACCAAACACGCCGACGACACCAGCTTTTCTGCGACACGAGCTCCTCAACGCTGTCGCGTTAATATATGATATCACATAGCAAAACGGTCAGTCATACCCTGGGGCGCGCAACATATTCGGAGCGGAGGTCCCGATCGAGCAGCACCCGGAAGGCAGCCGTTCCTCTCTCGAGACCCTTGGCGTTCAAAAATGCGCTCTTAAATACACTTTTACACATTTCTTATTGTGTAAATAATTTGCGTATATTACATCTCCCCCTATCCTCTCTTCCTGTCCCCTCACCTCTTTCATTTCATTTCTCCATTCTGCCTGCTATCTTTTACTTCCGCTGCCCCAGCTCAGGTGCTTCAGTATCGATGGCAGATGCCGGGGCTAGCAAAAATCTTTTCCTTCCTTTTTTATATTTATTTTAATAAAACCACTTCTACTACTAAATACACTTTACCAGCATCGTGGCCACCCTTCTTTCGACCAATCAAGAAAGCCTTTATCGGAACCAATCAGAGCCCATCCTTTCAAGACATGCCGACAGCAGACACATACACTTTCTCAAAGTAAAATACGCAGAAACACCCAGCGCCGCCACCTCGCACCCTTGTACGAGCAGGGGCGGAATGCGCTCATGTTTGTGCGAGAATCATCAGCCGAAGAGCACCCGCTAACCACACGCTTGCCGCGGGCCAAAGACCCCTGCACGGCAAGACCGGAAGTGGGGGAGCCCAACCAGACAGTGTGTCGCGCGGATCACCGCTCAGCTCAAACGATATAATATTAGATCGCAGGAGCTAGCGTCAGCCTCTGCGAATACGCCAGCAATGGTTGTTACTGCCGTGTCAACAAGTTGCTGCTGAGATGCCATATCGGACAACCACAGCAGGGACTGGAAGTCAGTTCCGCTCGCCGCCATGGCTAGCATGTGTGTCGGCAGTCGGTCACACAGACACTCGGTTTGTCACACCTCTGGCCCCACGTTGAGGCGCGCGCCAAAAATATGGGGGTTATTCTTGTAATAACGCTCAAAGGGCTAGAAGCAGTAGTCGCTCTCTATAGTACCAACGTGCCAGCCCTAGCAGTCAGAGCTGTGACCCCCAACCCGCGGTGCGGTAAGTCGCAACCACGGCGGGTTCGGGCCAGAGGGGACAAACACGAGTATGCTACTCGGATGAGCGTTTATTGCTCCCGAGCAACACAAGCAGCAGCAACAAAACAAGCGCCGCAACGACGGAGTGTATCGCTCGCGTACGGAGGTCGTAGTAGTAGTGGTTGTTTTATTAAAATACTAATAAAAATAGTAAGCGAAAGTTTTGCTAGCTCCGGCATATGCCATCGATAATGAAGCACCTGAGCTGGGGCAGCGGAAGTAAAGGTAAAGGTGGTAAGGAAGGGCGCTTAACTGGTTCCCTGGGTCAGAGGACGCTTCAATTGCGCTTTGAGGTACGCGGCGGTGGTGAGCGAGAGATGTGGGCTGCGTGCATTAGCACTGACAACACTGACAACACTGGCAGACACGCGACACTGCAGCAATAGGCCGCAGCGTTCATTGGGTGAACAACCTCTCGCCAGGGTGGGCGCGCTGCCTTTCCAGTGTGCGGAACAGAACGCAATCAAAGCAGATTTTTTCAGTTGGACACCAACGCCACGTACATTAAATGCGAGACTGAGGTGTCCATTGGCCCAGGGTGCCAGTTGTGCGCCTTTCGTGAAAATGAACGGCCTCTACAACGTTGTCAACGCCAATAAACCCAATGAACTCCGACGGCTCACTTGTTTGGTTTTTGAGGAAAGGAAATGCCGCAGTAGCTCTCTCACATATCTCGGTAGACACCCGAACCACGCCGTAAGTGAATGAATAAGAGAGGGAGGGAAAGAAAAAGGAAGGAAGAGGAAATTGAAAATATAAAATTGGATTTTGAGGAGGCACGGCGAAGCGGCGGTGCACCTGTGGCTCGGTGCAACTATAGTGGCGAATGCACACTAGTGACTAGCGACGCTTACCCGAAATGCGCCGCTGACTGGCCTAGTGTAGCCGATGGCACGCGTGCACGCGACTCCATGCCTCAACTCTACGCCAGCGCCGCGCCGCGTCAGCAGTTTCTAGAGCCTCACGGGGAGACCGCCGATACGGAGCCTTCTAGAACACTGCGAAAAGTAACCAGGTAGGTCATACCACTTTTCATGGTATCGGGAGCCTTAATTAGTATACCACCCAGAGTAGAACAGCGACAGTCCACACCACGCACGCAGGTTATCTTGGCAGCCGACCAGGGATAGCGACTACAGCGTAGCCATTCCGCTGTCGGCCCGCATTTTCGCACCGAAAGCTGTATTGACTTTGTTTAATCAATTTAGGGGGTGCATTGGCAGCTGTAACGCGTTCACTCTCCTTTCCCCGCGCCGCCAGGCTTAGAAGATATGGGCGCAGTGGCCAAATTTGGCAACGCAGCACCCATCAGTTGCAAGGACTTCTCACGGCGCATCGGTTGTGGCGACTGGAGCTCGAATGAAAAGCGCTGGCTCAAGCTGAACCACTCCTCTGTCTGCCACGTGCAGACAGAGGGGAGCTGAAAGAGGAATTAAAGACAAATAGAGGAGAGACGCGCGCCGCAACAACTGCGTCTGCCGAAGCTGGCTCTATAGCAACAGATACCCCAGTGGCGAGAGCCCGGAAGGGCCAGGCCAATCCACCCCTACGGCAAGGTGGGTTTCCAAGCCTTCCAAAGACCGTTTTATTGACCATCAGTCGCTATCAAGCACGTGACCGTCGGCTATATGTGGTCCTGAATCGCGAGCACGCCGGTGTCGCGACTGCCATATGGTCAGAACTCGTATCTTGCCCAGTTGTTCCGAGATGCATAGCGAACAAACATGCAATAAACAAATAGCTTGAGTCTGAAAAATATGCCCCTTTAACAGTTCCTTCATGGTATTACCCAGGTAAGCATGTAGCCAGGTTTTTTTTTTTGTGAGGGGGGAGGGAGGGGACAAGTATACCTTTTATCATGCAGAGCTTATGGCCCTGACCAAAGGCACTGGACAGAAGGGGGAGGAGATTTCAAAGAAGGGTCCCTTGGCCTCCTCTCTCCCCCTTCCAAGTATACATCCATTGTAAGGCCTTTTCCATAGGCCTAGGTGGAGGTGTGAACGCTCATGCTTGCAGATGTGCTGTGAATAAGGTGTGAGGAGTCATTGATGACATGGCTATATACACTGCACATGACCACGCAGGCCTCTTCCTCAAGCCCCCACAGTGATTTCCTTCTCCCGTGCTCCAGCAGACTGGCCGAAAGCATGCTGTAGCGGGAAAGAGTAACAGCTGCCATCCTGCACTTTTGGCCATGTTTGTGAAGAAAAGTGACGAGCTTTTTTTTTTGAATGGCTAAAATTCAGGATGGTTAACATAATTTCTATATTATTTTGTGATGCTACCAGCCAGAAAGAGCTTTGACTGCACTACTATGTAGTTTAATGACTGAAGTATGGCTTGATCCCTAATTAAGGAGGCATGACGCCTTTTTGCAAGCAGCTTTCAAGGACACAAAACAGGAAACGATAACATGAGCAAAATAATGAAA
Source organism: Amblyomma americanum (assembly GCF_052857255.1). NCBI lineage: Eukaryota > Metazoa > Arthropoda > Arachnida > Ixodida > Ixodidae > Amblyomma > Amblyomma americanum. Next base: position 494,294,367 of record NC_135497.1, on the reverse strand, counting down.
TGAAGAGGAGTGCAAATGCCCTGAGAAGGTATGTCACAACAAAACAAGTAAGGTCCAAGTCTGCTGAGCCACCCAGGGAAGGAGGTTTACATGAAAGCGAAGGGGCGGGCGAAAACCAGTCTCACAGTCAAGAAGCCAACGCACCATTCCAAAATCCAGATGACTCTCAGTGCTCTGCATCTTCAAGGCCTTCCGCCGACACCATCCTAGCTGGTTGTGAGGACAAAAAAAAGAGTTGGAAGACACTGGAGTATACCTAGCTAATCCTGCCTCACGGCCCAAGATTAGTCCTCGTGCTACTGCGCAAATTTTTTCAGTATTGTAACCACTATTCGAGACATTTTAGTGACTTGAGGGCCTGCAGACATAGACAAGCAAGAAATTTCCTCTAGATGAGCACAACCGTCATTTCTCAACAAGGTTCTCGAAGGACACCTTGATAATGGCGAAGTTCTCAAGCGACATGGCGCTGTTATTCTATATCTACAGTCAGAATATCCTGTTTCTGTTGCAAGCTCTGTGACTGATATTTCAAGTTGCCATTGGCAACCACTGGATCTAATGCCTGGAGGCATGTGGCACAGATCCTTGCAAGTCGCGGAAAGTCAGTAAAGCTTGGACAGAGGCAAGACTCGGAATGAGGCATAGCGAGTGCAATGACAAGAAGCACGAACTCATATGACGCAAGAGAAAGAACGCTGGAAGTGAGTCTTAGAGTGCCTGATCGGAATAACAGGAAAACACTGAGTAAAGCTGCAATTTAAGCAAGTTGGTTGCAAGTGCAACAGCGGTCATGTCTACGCTCCGCTGCTGTTGCGCGTTTCCCCAAGGGGTAACACTCTTTCTCTTGAAGCACTGAATGGCACTTTGTTGCTCTTTGTACTGGCTTTCCGCAGGAAACAAACTTTCTGGGATTGCAAGCTCCTTGGTAAATTTGAGGTCATAAAGGAGCACTTGAGGCATGCTGTGCCAAGATATGGCATAATACTATTGTGAAAAAACAATTCAGAATGAAATAATTGACATGCTGATGAAGAATGTGGTCAAGCACATCACAGAAAGGTTGAAAACTGCTAAGTATTATTCTGCAATATTGGACTATATGCCTGAAATCCGTCAAATGTAGTTAAGTTTTGTTACAGTTTGCTTCTGGGACATAACTAATGGCAAGGTCTGCATCCAAGAACATTTCATCAGGTTTAAAGCAGTGAGCAATGCCACTGGCGTGGGCCTAACTGATCAAGTGTTTATCACTGCTACAAGAGTTGGGGATCAAAATTGAAGATTCTTGTGGCCAAGGCTGTGAAAATGACACGAACATGACGGGGAAAAACAAGGGGTGCAAGCAAGATTTTATAATCTGAATCCCAGAGCATTTTTTCTTCTATGCAGATGTCATTCCCTGAAACTTTTCTTTGGGGTGCTGCGGAGTCTTCGGCAGAGTCTGTCACTCTTTCTGGCATTCTTAAAAGGATATATACGTTGCTTTCTGCCTCTGTTCGGCGCTGGAAGATCCTCAGACATCATTTTCAAGGCTTACACTAAAGCCTGTATGCGACACCCGAGGAAGTGCAGGATTCAAAGCCCGAAGCCTGATTGTTACCAGACAGCTGAGCTCTCCAACGCTCTTCTTCAACTGGCGGAGTCCCAGCAGGCAGAGGCCGGTATGAGGCACAAAGTACAGAGTGTTGCCAGACAGCTCATAGACCTTAGGTTTCTTGTAGCAACAGCAGTTTGGTATGACTCCCCGTTTCAGGTTAACGCTGCAAGCAAGAGCCTGCAATGCAAAACAGCTGACACTATCGCAAGTACACAGCCGCTGAGAGTGTCTTCAGAATACATTTCCAACTATCAAAATGTCAGATATGAAAACTCTTTCGCAACAGCCAAGGCCCTTGCTGAAAACATGAGCGTTGACACCAACATCAGGCCAGCTCCTTGGTTCCAGCAGAAGAAATAACAATTCAACAAATAGAGAAGAAAGATTCAAGAAAAATTTATTAGAGAATTAGAGAAATTTATGAAATTATGCACAATGTAAAGATGTCAACTAAGAAACACTTCAAGCAGTTTGCAAAAATCTGGGGTTTCCTCTACAACCTCACTAAACTTCCTAAAAGAGCGGTGCTTGGTGGACTGTGCAGTGACCTCCATCATGCTCAGAAGGACAAAGAAAATGCTGACATAAATGATAAATACCTTAATGGCGAAATTTTGTACCAAAGCAGCCTGCTGTCTATTGACTGCTTAGCAGCACTCCTCTTAACACCCTTTATATTAAACCATAGCCTTGAGGATAACTTCCCAAGCACATGGGTGGCATTTAGGATACTCCTTACACTGCCCATTTCTGTGGCAACAGTGGAGAGAAGTTTTTCTGAATTAAAACTGATAAAGACTTACCTAAGATCAACTATGACAAATGACATACTGCCACCTTTGGCAGTTTTGTCCATTGAAAACAAAGTTGCATCTACCATCAATATGTCCGAAGCCACAGCTCGATTTGCTGTGTTGATCCGCTGCAAGGATCCGTTATGAATATCCGACCTGCGTTTCTCTTCTGCTTGCTTTCTGCTTTTAATAATCATATCACAGCAGAGTGTAGAGGTCACGTTATTGTTTGAAAGACCTTAAAACTTTTCATTATTACATGTTGCAAGCTTGTATTTCTTTATGCATTTTGACTATCACTTTTATGACATTTTTATGTTCGTGGTGCTGTAGTGGTATTGCATGCAATAAATTGCATGACAAAGAACTAGCAGACTGCTTCAACGGTCACTTTGTAAATGCTGCAGTTTTGTTTAATAATCCTCCTTGTACAAATGAACCCTCTTAATATTACAGAAACCATATTCCTGCAGCCAACCGATGAATCAGGAGTGTGTAGTACTTTTATTTTCCTTTTAAACAGCAATGCCTTAGATATAGACAACTTGCAGATATTTCCAATCAAATATGTTCCACCGGTAATAAGTTCTGTTCTCTCTCATATCCGTAATTTAATATTATAGTCGGGAAACTTTCCCGACAAAATGAAAACAGCAGAGCATCTGTAATCTTCAAAGGTGGTGACTGAAACATGGCCACGAATTACCGACAGATATTTGTTCTTCCAGTATTCTCTAAGGGAATTGAAAAAATTATTTTTACACGCATAGCGAAATTTTTGACAAAAAAAGCATAATCACAGATGCACAATATGGGTTTAGAAAAGGACGGTCAACGGAATCCACTTTGTTAGCACTAAAAGAAAATATCTTACAGAATATTGAAGAGAATATGCTTACTGTTGCTGTTTTTGTGAATTTCAGCAAGGCATTCGATTGCCTTCATCACAGCATCCTTCTTATCAGGCTACAATATTATGGTTTTCAAGGAAATTGTTTATCCCTGCATGAATCTTATCTCAGCCATAGGACTCAGTGTGTGGCTATAAATAGGTGAATGTCTTCTCACCTCCCAATTACACATGACATCCCGCAAGGTAGCATTTTAGGGCCGCTGTTATTTAACACATACATAAATGACATTGTAAACATAGATGCATCCATAAAATTTATCATATATGCTGACGAAAGCACTATATTCATCTCTGGGACCAATATAGCGACATACTTATAATGAAGTGCAATGAAATCCTGGAAAAGCCCACATGGTCCCTGCAAAATGACATTAAGATAAATTCTAACGAAAAAAGTCATTATATTCCGTGCTTGAAATAAACCTATTACAATAAGCCACACTATTATTTTTTAATTCCACAATATAGACATTGTTAATGATCATAAAATCCTTGGTGTATATTTTCTCTCAAACTTAGGTTGGGATGCACACACTAACTACATTAGGAAAAACTTTCATCGGTAGCAGGCATTGTATCACATTGTCGTAGGCTGCTCCCAGTAAAAGCTAATTTTCAGGTGTATCACCTTGTTCAACTCATATTTAAACTATTGTTCTGTAGTTTGGTGCACCACAATGCAGACTAATCTTCACAAACTTCTTGCTTTACAGAAAAAGATAATCTGCTACATTGCAAATATTGAACCAATTTCCACTACAAAGTATGCATTCTATTCCTTAAATATCACAGAGTACATAACTTATACACATATCGATTACTGCTAGCAGCCTACTTTTCTCCTATCGAGATCAAAGAATTCTTATCATCTCTAGCCGCTCTAACATATCGTACTTCTAATATGCGCCCGAGATGTCCAGATGTTTGGCAAATCACACATTTTCACACAAATTACAAATGCCAGTTATTAGCACATAACCTGCCATTAATGCTTAATATGTACAAAGATACAAACAGCCTAACCACAAAGCAATTGCATCAGTACTCAGTAAAATTGTGAACTTTTTTGTTTTTTTTTTTGTGTGTGTGGTACTGTATCACTCTGGCTATTGAATATTCAGTTCATGTCTTACTGTGATGCATGTGATGTATGGCGAATTTTATTTTTCTGTCTACGAAAAGGACATTGATTTTTCTTTGTCTACCAAAAGGGCATTGTCTTTTATCATGTTCTTGTTATTAATTTCTTGAGTAGATGGTAAGTACTGCTGTAAATCCATATATATATTTTTGCCCTTTGCAACACTGTCTTGTAACGGCCTCCTGGGCCCCATCAAGCTGCTTATTTAACTTTTAGCCCAGGAGGCCGTCCAGTTTTTTCTGGAAAATAATGAATGAATGAACGGCAAGCACTATCTAAGAGATGTGGCTGAAAAGTACTGCTAGTTGAAAAACATCTTTATTGTAAAAGCAGAGAGAGAAGTTCTGGAAATCAGTGCTCGAAATAAATTTGTAATGTTGTTCTGCAGTTATGACTAACATTTAATAATATTTCGAAGACTATATTAAAACAATGTTTGTTTAGGGCATTAAAATAGCTTTTATATATAACACACAATGTTATATGTTGATTTTTAATGTTAATGTAATATTACAATGGAAAATGTAACATATTACTGCAACTTGCATAACATTTTTATAACACTATCCTAATGTTCGGCACTACCTGGAGGGGTTCTAATTGGTTTCTGCACTCCCAGTTGGAACCCACAAAACCAATCGGAAGCTGATCTCCCAACTGGAAGCACCAGTTTGTTCCAATTGGGCAGTCCAATTGGAAAATTTAAGTGGAAGTCAATGATGTCCTTCACCGGGTTCTGTATTCGTATAGCTGGCTACAAAACAGAACACTAGACAAATTAGGTTCTTGTAAGAGAGGTATTAGCCGCTTATAATCTCTGGAATTGTTTTCTTCATCTCCACCATCACCGCGGGCATTCTTAGACAACTTCGCTTAATGGTCAAGGCTCCAGCTGGGTGCTTCACCTAAGACTTTGCACAGTTTTTAAAGATAATTATAAGCGTCTTTAGTTAGAGGAACACTTATTATGGCATAGCATTATCAGCGGTGTAGAACATCAGAATACAGCTAAGAGATGCTGACTAGCAGGATGGTTAACTATAATATTCCATAGTTATAGCTTTAAACTATTATTGTTATGCTCCTTAATTACTGACAGGCGTGTAGCCCACTGTAAATAATTAAGAAAACGCGCTTACCCTCGGCGCTACGGCCCAACAAATTCTGGCTGCATCGCGCCAAAATGCATGCACTTTTGAGAAGTTTGAAGGCAAAACAACCTCTCCAGAGCACGTAACTTGTGGAAATAGCCAAAATTTGTAGGGCCACAGCGCTGAGGGTAAACGCGTTTTCGAAATTCTACAAACTGATATGGATATTACTTACGGTCGGCTACATCCTCGCAACAATGGAGGAAGCTAACAGTAATATACTTAACGTCAACTATTCAATATTGGTTAACAAGCCTGCTAGTCAGCATGTCTTAGATGTTTGCTGATGTATTACGCCACTGACAACTCTGTGCCGAAAAAGCGCTCCTCTAACTAAAAAAGCCTATTTTAAAGAAATTCTGCAAAGTCTTAAGGTCAAACACGCCAGATTTATAAGTGACTGCGGAATTAAGTGTACGTACGTACGTACGTGTTCCGTGGATATATGTGTTGATAGTGTTCAATGCACGCTAAGAGTCGCAGTCTGCTTATGTTTCTGAAAGGGAACGGCCTCCACGAACTACTTTAGTTTACCGACACTGTTTTTATGCCATACGGCAAGTCTTCGAATAAAAAAAAACAAACCTAGTCTTGCGCGCGACTCACCAGTACGTCTCCAGTGATTGCATTTGCATCTTCCCTTTGTGCATACATCAGAACTAGCGTAGATATACACCAGATGTAAACACAGATGCATGTGGTACTGTATCCAAGATTATTTGCGTCGTTATACAATTCCCGCTGGGACTAACGTTCACGCGTTAACACTTCGCCGAGGCCTCCTGTAAAGCGCGCAGCACGTTAGACATTGTAGTAAGGTGGCAAAGTCCCACACCAGGATTATTTAATACGGGGTAACACAATAAAGTGCAGAGGGAAATGAAATTAGATGAGCAGTTGGCTGCAGTCCGAATGCAAAGAACAAATGCTTACAAAACAAATAAAGAGATGAGAGGGTTTTACCTGTTACGAAGATGACCATGCTGATAACAATGCACCAACACGTACTGTTCACATTCCAAAGCTTGAAAAATGACAGCGCTCGATCGTTGGGGGCGAGGATTAAATTAGCTTTAGAGGGAGTTGAATTAGATGCGCGGAGCGAAATGTAATAACCTGTGTTGTTTCGGGAGCAGCAGCCTTCCATTGTCGATCAAATCATAGCTGCGCTTGACATCCGTGGCGTCCTCTCACTGCTAAAAACGTTATCAAGCGAAAACGAAACTTAAAAGTGTTACCTACTAAATTAATAAGGTGCGGTATATATATATATTGCTAACTTTTCTGTACCAGTTCATGATCGGAAAGTTTGATGTTGCAAGGCATAGTTAGGACCTCCTGCATGTTTGTAAACAAACGTGGTGGCGCTGCAGTCGCTAGCGAGCTCGTGGTAGGCAAAAGGTCGGGGAGTGGCGTCGCGGATATGTGTTGTGCGCGGGTTTTCAAGGCTTGTAGGCGCGTTTCCAGTTTCTGCGAATCACAGCAATGGTCGATGCTTCCAACTTAGTAATTTGTCGAAGTACACGAGCTCGCGTTGTCCACGTGCGGCCTATAAAGAGAAATAGTTTGCCACTGTGTATTGTATATATGGTTTGTAGTAAACATGTAGAAAGCGTTCCTGCCGTTTATTTATGCGCTAGGCATTGAATAAAACAAGTTTTGACACTCTGCACTAGCCGGAATGATTTTACTTCGGGACACTAGTGAGGGGAAGTGCTGGCGTTGTTTCGCCGGAGCAGACATGCGCTCATCGTCTGCTGACATACGTACGTGTCGCGCTGCGCGAAAAGTGGGGACAGAGTCGTGTCCCCGATCTCCTGTCTCGCTTAGCGCTGTTTTTAGCCGCATGACCACGCACCAGCCAGGCCGACTTGTCCTCTTGTTAAGCTGGTCGATCTGGTGAAAATTTTTGATTTCTAGAATTATTTTCTTTCCTAGCCCTGAAGGCTAGTTTCGTGACGAAACATTATAGCAAAATATTGAGTACAAATTTATAAATTACGCTTTTTAGAAGTGTGGTCGTCAAAAATTGTGAGGTAATTTCTTTGATTTCAGTGCCGCATTTCTTTGACCAAAGCGAAAGCGAAGATGCCATAAACGAGGGAATAAACTTTAAGGTTCGTTTTCTGACCTCTCACATTTTCTGCGACTGGATCACTCACCTTCGTAATTCGCATGAAAATCAAATGATTCCATTTGTCGCAAACTATTCCTGAGACATTGAGGAGCGTAATAAATCTCTCGATTTTTTTCCCTACACGTGCAGTATTGTGTTAGTTATTTTTTGTAAGAAACGTTTTCATGTAACTATGCATGCATAAGTACTGATCATATAGAAAAACAACTAATCGCGTACGTCATCATACAGAACAGGGCTTTATGCACATGCTGGCATAAAAAAAAAAACTGCGCACTATCTCAATTAGAGACCTAGCTTGGGGGGACTTGACGACGGTGTTAATTATAATTACCCAGAACTGCGCCAGGTATAGCTATAAATAAAAGGAATGACTGAAACTAGCGTAGGAATTTCATATTTGCACCAAGTTTAGTTACAACGAAAACACTTTTCATGCCGCGTCCCCTCTCAATCTCGCCACGTGTCTGTTAGTAGCACGCCTGCGGCTGCTTCTTTCCAAACAAGCTTCGCGATCATGTATTATTTCATGAAACATGACACATGCATGATGCAATGAAAAAGCATATGGCGTTTAGCACACTTAAGGTACGCTATTCTAAGCACACCAACGCGACCGCGCAAGATTGACACAACTTACCAGACTTCTTTCTACTCGAATGAAATAATTACGTGGTCGTATCAAGAAACAGTTTCAAGTAACTATTAAATGTCACAAAACGCGCCATTTAAACATGGTGTGCTAATAACAAAAAACGCATTCCTTGGGGACGAGTGAACCTGTCGGCGCCCCGTGCACTCCGGCTCAAGGTGATAAGTACGTGTGCAGCTACATATGTCTTTTTTTTTCCTTGAGCAATTATCAGCCTACTATCCTGAAGTTCAGGTGAATGAACGCAGTAACTTGCATGCATTAAGTGCATTGAGTGGCAGTGCCTATCGACTCCCAGACTTCGCGCTTAACTACCGTGGCCCAATGCCTGTTAGCCAGTTTCCGAATGCGGCATTTATGCGCGAGAAACCTATCGAGGCTAATTTAATATTTTTTATGCTACTACGCGGATCCAGCAGTGACGCAGCTGTTCAATATATGCTGCGGTAGGCACGGGCAAGCGGAACCTGTTTTGCCTACCATGCGAAAGTCGCTGCTAACATCAGCGCCACCGCATCTTCGTGACGTCGCGGGGTGAAGGAGGTCCATAGGCGACAAAAAACAGTTTTATTAGGTTTTTTTTTTTTGTAAGCGTGACTGGATATACAAAAAATTAAAGTTAAAGTTATTAGAAGTTATCGTTGTAGATTTTTTTTTACTTTACGCGCGCGTGAAATAATCAATCTTATTAAACAAAAATGCTATTTCATTTTAGCCCATGAAGGGGAGCCACCAACTGCTAAACATCTCAAATGGCGCTGAACCTTCTGTGCTGCATGGGCGAGTCGCCGCTCAACTGAGCGCCTTGTTTAACAGGGCCCCTATTTGCGTCGAAGTGTAGCGACAGTACTTAGGACCTTAGCTGCCAGCGGAATACGTCAGTTTTCCTAGAATGAGTGCGGAGTCAAGTGAGCAGACTTCGTCGAGCAGCTTGAGCGCCGAAAAGCGGAGCACGGCGCTGTCTGTGTGCAAGGGGCCTGAAAACGCGGACACCGATGATAACTCGCAGGGCACTACAAAGGGCGACGATGTAGCTGACGAAGTGAGCAGCACTGGATCCGACGCCGACAAAGTGATGAAGGAGAGCGATAGCAGAGCCGGGGACATCCCCATGGAGGAGGAATCGAACCTGGAAGAACCCCCCTTGTCGGAGGCCACAAACGGCGACCATTCCGCGCAGAGGGCCGACATCCTGGATCCTGCCGAAAGCTCAAAGTCGGCCTCTGATAGCTCGAGGAGCTCCACTCAGCAGTGCTATTGGTAACACGCCGAGGAAAAATGAGTGCTTGTTTCTTGCATGAACCGCTCTCTTCCTTTACCATTTATGCGGGACGTGTAGCGTAGATTATGGTGCGAATTTCACCGTCCGGCACTAAGAATTCGTTCGGTCTGCGGCTGGAGAGGGTCGCCGCTCTTGCCGCGGACGGCTTGCGAATGATTTCCGTCCGGTTGGAATTCATTCGCAGCGTCGGTGTGTTCGCTCTGCGACTGACAAATAGGGAGCATCCACTGCTTGGCTTTGGCCATCATGTACTTTTCGAATAATTCAGAACTGTTTACCTTGCTAAAAAGATACGGAATGTTATCTTGCATCTAAAAGTGCGCATGACTAGAACAACATGAACACATCCCATGTTGCATTACTGCCGCGTTTATTCACAGGTTGCATAAACAGACATCTAGCAACCCTGCTGTCACAGTCGAACGAATTCGCAGGTTCTGCGTTGCATGTGAAAGGACTGAGCGGCAGCAAGGGTGTGACATTCCCGTAGAGCCAATGGGGACGATTTTGAAATGCGACGGTGGCGGTGCCTGGGAGTTGGCGGTAAAAACATAAATTGCTCAAAACTTTGCTCGCTATGCTTGCGCCGGTCGCTGTCGTCTGCTGCCACTGCGCTGCAGCGTTGCCCGCGGCGGCACTGGCGGCGCAGACGCGTTGTGTCATTGACTCCAGCCGCGTTTGCTGCCAGATACCAGGATCGCTGCAATCGTTCCGACCGTGGCGACACTTATGGCGCGGACGCGCAACTTGCAACATGCCACAGCACTGGCGGCAGTCGCATTACGGCATCAGCGGTCAGAATTGACCATTTGCGGAAAAGTTTCTGCGCATGCGTGGTGAAGGCGCAGCCAGCGCCCCCTATAGGCGATTTGGTTTTGGTTGGAAAACATGAGCCGGCCGTGCATTCCTACGCTGTAGTGCGGCGACTGATGTGAGCTGTAGCTGCCATGTAACTGCAACGCTTCTCTATCTAAACTAACCACGCGCTTTGCAACTGCGAGACTTCAACGTGATAAATGCCGTGACGAGATACAAGACACAAAATACTAAGGTGTTGATCGAGCCAGTAAAGCGCGCATCCAGCACGTTTCGAAATGGGTGTTCCTGCTACATTTCGCGCTTGCTGCCAAGTCTACAAAGCTTGGTCGTTCTGGATGAGTTTTGGCATCGACGCACTTGCGTATTTGGTGAAAACCGAATGATATATATACTAGTATAATCATTCAGAATAAATGCTACAATGTCAAGCTGTGCTATCTGAGCAGCGGGAGCACGGCAGAGCACAGCCTCCCATATATCCGTGCATTCTAACGCTTCCGCGGCCCATTAGCACGCAAAGCAACGTTCTGCCGTGTCAGAACAACGGGTTGTTTACTAATCAGTTAAGTGTGGCCTGTGGCAAAAGGTGCTGCATGAAGTTAGCAGAAACTCCTGCCCTATCAAAGAAGCGCAAACATAAACGTTACTGCGCGTTAGGAAAGGGCATCGTTACACTCGCCCGCGCATAGGTGCACATTCATGCACATTTTCATTTGGTCATTCGGCGTTCCGATGAGGTAGTAGAGTGCAGGTATTGCCACACATGGTCATTTTTCAGGCTACAACGCGAAAAGTCTTCGCTCCACCCACTTAACTAAAAACGGAAATAGGATGTTCTCATCCTGTATCATCCTCTTTCGTTATCAAACACACGTTTCCAGCAAATAAACGTTAAAACAACAAGACAAGCGTGCATAAACTGCTGAACGCTGCCTTGCACATGTTTGCTCGAGAGCCCCTTCCAACCAAAAGTGCCGGCGGAGCTTCCCTATTTGCATGACAGGTGCCGCTCGCTTTCCGCAAATGGCCAATTCGCAGTGTTTGTGTGGAAAATTTTGCAGCATGTGAAACGGGCCTGAGTGTCGTCAAATATGGCATGAGTGGTACGCCCCTTTGTGCCTCAGCCGAACGTGCGATACACTCCCAGAGTGTAGTGTTCACCGTGGCGTCCGAGACTCTCGAAAATCTCAGAGGCCATCCTCAAGAGTGGTCGACGCTGTACAGTTTGTAACAAGCTCTTCAGCAGGGGAGTGGCGGTGATCTTCGTATACCTCCCAAGGCCACGAATTACAGACGGTAGTGCCAATTCATCCTTCAGTTACGTTCACTACGGATGGCGTACGGAGTTACTGTTTCAGCGGAGGGATTTTAATTAGCCAGGATGGAAGGGACTCACGCTTTCCTCCCTCTGTCTTCTGCAGTAACATTGCATGGGACTGTGCTTGAACCAGACGTTCGGAACACAGGTCCCACGAGCATGCTGGTGAAATGCTGATGGTGCAGGTGTTGCGCTTGCCTTTTTTATGCATATGCTCTACAGGTGTAGTATCTACTGGAAATACCTGTTGCCTATCTCGGCTCGCTGCCACATTGCCACTTTATTCATATCCTTTAACGTGCGTATAGGTTGACAACAAGTAGTACAATCTTAAAAAGCTCGCTGCATCAACTACGGTTGGACTAGCAGGACGAAAACCTTCAATTTTCTCATAAGGGCAGGGCACACAGCTTGTCGGCCGGCAGCTGCACTATTGCAGTGCAAATAAATGCATTACAGCTACTATTGTATACACCATTTCTTTAAAATTTGCCTACTTGAGATGTTTCGTCTGTTTTTTCTCTTTGTTGAAATTCCCTATTGGTCACTGCAAAACAAAATTCTCTACATCAACAGCATCATCTGCTCATGGCATCTGCTCACACACACTGCATGATGAGATTGCATCATGCTTCATTGTCGGTCTCCTTGGTGGCGCACACCCGTGTCATGCTCGTCCCAGCTGATCGTACGGTGCATGAGTGCGCAAAACTCTATTAGTGCCGCCAGCCAAAGGCACCATTAGTTTTAGTTCTGTGAGCATTACGTGATGGAAGCTTGGCAAACAGTTTTTCGCTAATGGCATAGTATTGAGTTAATTGCGTAGTTTGCTAAGGTCTCATTTTCTCAATATGTCTTATTGGTGTTTCAGAACGTTACAGATCTTAGATGTTAACTGCTAATATAAAGGAAGGCGGTGTCTTTTCTTCTGGCAGAATTTCCTGTGTGAAATTCTCCGAGCACTCGTCTTTGATAGGCTACTAAGGGTGAAAGAGACCAGGTCTGTCACTTGGTCCCGATTCTCCAGGTACTGTTCATGTTGGTCATATCGGGATAAAGTGCTTGCCAGTGATACAGCTTGAGAGTAGTTCCTTTGCTATTTTTATGGCCCCTCACGGTTAGTGAGGACCTTGAAGAAAGTAAAAGATCTTAATCCTTGACTCAGCTAAAAACGGAAGCAGTGAACGATAGCGATAAGCTAAGCTCTGTTGACTTAGAAGGAAGGATCACCTACGCTCCGGTCAGATAGTGTTGTGATGCTCCCAGGTATTGAGCTTGCTAGTGAAGTCATCTTGTGCTGTAATATTATTTGCCGTAGCAAGCTCCCGGTGGTGTGCACTTAGTTTGTTTGAAACTGTAGCTGAAATTCTATGCCACGATTTCGTCGCGCTGGAATGCTGGATGATATTTGGCTCACATGCATGAAGGCTACTTCAAAAATATTGTCCAGATACTTCCCATGCTTGCAGTTCCTGGCTGTTCGAACAGCATTCTAGTTTCTTGTGAAGCCCGGGATACATGGAGCGTTTGGTCGGCGTTTTTCACCCAAAGGCGCGCGCGTATGACGCCCGTCGTCGAGAAAAACGCCCGCCGCCGTCGATCTGGCCCCGCCAAATATTGACGCACGGCATCCGGTGAGACCGGAAGCGGCAGCCGAAGCAAGCCAATAGCAGCGCAGAAAGCCCGCTCTTCCGGTTTGGCTGCCTCCGCCTCCGCTGCTAACATGGTCGCCAGGGCCAACGAGCAGTGTGATGTTTATTGCACGGAAATGTTATTATCGTGAAAATAAACGCTTCACCATACATGAACTGTCATCTTTTTTTGGAGAACACGACCGGATCTTGGATCGAAATGCCTGCCTTTCCTTCCTGAAGCGAAAGTCCGGAAGAAAACCACAGCCTATGGTAGCCACGGCTGAGCGGGCATCGAAAGGTACGCGACCGCATGCATTCGAGCACGCAAAACATTGTAGATACCTATGCACGCGTGCTGCAATCAGTACAGTAGTGTCCAAATGAACAATTTCGTTTTTCTAACAGAGGAGTCGGCGTCGCAGCTCTCACAGAGCTCCTCGCTCAATGGTATTTGCCACTTGTTGATCACAGTGCTTTCGCTCTGAGATATACGCGGCGGCGGGCTGCTGCTTATTCGCTCCATGTATCTCCGGCCAGGCGTCGCGTCGCCACGACGTTTTCCGCCACGCGAGCATCATCGAAAAAAACGTTGCATGTATCCCGGGCTTTAGCACTGTGGTGTATGCAGTGCTGACCTTTAGTTAGCAGCGGCACTTTGTTTGCCAAAAGACGGTCGTGAGAGCATAAACTCTGCCCGTGAGAGTACGAAAAATCAGTCATAGCTGTTTTCATGGGAAAATGTCACACAACCTTCTGTAGCCAATCACCCAGTAGAATTTCAGCCACGAAATTTTCTCAGACGCAGCCATGAAAGGACATTGCTATTGCCCTGCATTCATGAATTGTTTTTTTTTCTTCTTTTTTTTCAGTGGATTCAGGCGCAACATGAACCTCATTGAAGTCCAGTGCATTGCTTGCCTTAAGTGGTTTCATGATGTATGCTTATCAATACCTCTCGGGTAAGTCACTGGCTTTGTGTTAAAATTGATAACCTGTCGTCAGGATACACCGTGATAGCTTATTCATGACAATGCATAGCCTGGCATGCCTGTATATATTTTCAGTATTGATTCACTGAAAATATCTGTAGAGTAGACAAGGGTAGGGAAATGAGGGACTAGTTATGACGCGTCCAACAGTCATTGAAACCAAGGAAAGCATAGGGAAATGCTTGTGTTTTTTAAGCAACGGCTTAAGGGCTTCGTGTCGCGGAAAAAGCGTTCTTGTCGGCATTGACCGGAGCAAAAATCCCGGATTCGTCGTCTGGTGTGGCAGCACGGTGCAACTTATTGGTGTAGTGGCACCGGCATGCGGTGACTGTCACAACTAAGACGTACCATGGAGTGCTGCTGCTCTAGAGGTGTAGAAGCACCATCGCTGGTGGCAGTGCAGTGGGAGACGAGACAGCTGCTGCCGGGCACCATCCGTGTTCGTGCTGAGCGTGCAGTGACTTTACTGATCAAATCAGTTTTCTTTCCAGGCAGCATCGCAGTCAGTTGCGGCCTGTGTTTGCCATGCATTCTTTATTTTCGCCTCGCACTCTTGTGAGTAATATAATTTCATGTTGTTGATCTGCATTTTGCTCATGTTCTTAATTACATCACGTAATCGTGATGCCCGCTACATCTACAAAGCTACCGCGTTATACCTTTTTTAAGGCAGAGCTTAAGTGTCCCCCAAATTCTTTAATTTGTGGCTTTCATCAGTGGGAAGTTGGCAACACAATTTTATCTTTCAGCCATAAAATGATGGCGCTACTAATTTCTCATTGATCAACAGCACAAATCAAATAACATAGAAACATTTCCATATGCTTTCCTTGGTTTTTGGCGACTGTATATGGCTGTCTGTCGGATCTGTGGTGCACAGGGGTATAGCTGATAAAAGTGAGAAATGTTTTAACTAAAGCACCTGTGTGATGTAAATGTATTTCAGTTCTTTGGTTCCCTATTTCGAAGGTTACCTCATGCGATTATAATGGGATGGAGTGTGCATGCCGCTCGGTACAATCAGTACAATCGCTCGGTACAGTCCGGTGCCCCACCTGACCACTCGTGCTGCGCGTGCCACCCTGGAAGACCAGGGGTCTATTCGGCGGAAGCCATGAGTCTTGGACTGTGGACCCCACCCACACTCCACTGTGGTCTTCTTTTTTACAATTGAATGTTTATTCTCTTTCAGAACACTATGTGGCTTTGTATATACAGAGCTTTTTTTTTTATCTTTAATAAATATGGTTAGTGGTACGTCACTCATGCGTGCTATGTCTTGGACAGTGCCTGGACACTAGCACGTGAGCAACACAAACTTTACTTTTTGTGTTTTGTAAATGGTGGTTATAGTTCTCCCCTGCCCTTTCTAGCAGTTGCTGCTCTCTTGATAGCAAATGCTGCGACTGGGTTCTTTTCTTTTTGTATTTTTTAAAACAATTAACTTCTTACTGCATGTCCGCATTCCACGCAGTGGTTGCCATAGGCTCCAGTCCAGATGGAAGCTGATCGCAAGATGTGGACATAGATTTAAGCACACGCTATAGGAAGAATACATTATAAGCAAAACATTGGCCTGCTTACCTTGCACGCCGTACAGCTCTGGGCCAGCGCTGTCTCATTTCGCTCTCGTACAAGCCCATGGGAATCAAAAAAACTTGTCCAGCTTTCCGGCGTTTTTATTGTATCTGTTATGACTATCAGAAATGCAACAGTAAACGGAGCTTCTCCCTTTACTATGCGTTTTTGTTATTGTGGAATGTGTTTGGAGCACATTGGCATTGGATCCAAACAGCCGCTTTTCTGCCACGGCAGCTCCCAGATGATGCCGCATGTATCGCTGAAACTGCAGTGCACGAGGCCGACAGGGGGCATTACTGGAAATCCAGTGTGGCTGCCCTAACGATGATCGGCGGTCACGCTAGCCTTGTGCTGCTTGAAGCTGCTTTGAAGCGTTTGTGCGAGTGTGCTTCCTTAGGCAAAGAAGCTCTCATTGCAAGTCATGTTGTGTGCGATGGCACAGAGACGTGCGTCTATCACTGTTTGGCTGTTGTGATGACCCCCATAATGCGCAGGTCCACACGGGACGGAGAGGCAAAGAGACACCGTATGGCTCAGTTTAAACAAACAGGTATATTCAATAATTACACATGATTAAGATTATACATCAGAGGCTAGGGCGTCCGAGCTTACGTGCCGACGACTTCATGGGGGCGATGGAGTGGCTCCGGAGTTGGGCTCGAGCGGTTGCTGGCAGAAGCTGCACGCCGACGGGCTTCGGCGCTGAAGGCCCTCTTGGCGAACGATGTCGTCCTGAGCGTGCTTGCAGTAGAATTTCAATAGTCGTCCGTTTCTTCGAGGATGGTTCACAAACCCTTCCTCTAGTGTCGTTCGGCTTGGAAGATGAACAGGAGGCGAGCTTGTAGATGATGACAGCAGAGCATAATTTTACAACAGAACAAACTTTGCACTACTTTACTCATCGACCGGGCAGGTTAGTGCCTAAGTAGCATCACATTACATGCTAAGCATGGAGCCCCAGCTCAGACTGGACTGCATCCGTTTACATGTGCTTTTAAGCACTTGATTAACAAAGGACTAAGGGCGGTCATTTCCAGTGGCCCGCCCAAAGCATCAATTCTCCAATCCAAAATAACATGCGAGATGGGGACAACCCCCTTGGGTTGGGCTTAGCCTCGAACCCAGAGTCTGTTAACAATACAAACTAAATAAACAACAAAAACGCCACCACTCTCTCTCAAGTGAGAGTATACACAGGCTCTCTCTTCGGAGCTAATTCACTAGCGCCTGTCTTTCCACATTCTTGGCGAGTACTGCCTGTCCGCCATGACAGGTGTCCGTCACGGCCCTTCTGGGAAGCTGTGGGTGCCTTCCCGGCGATAGCCCACGACAAAGGGGGGGGAGGGAAAGAATGTCGTCTTCGCGGTAGCGCATAGCGTCGGCTGTGGTGCGGCGCGCTCTGGCCCGCTGACAGCTCCCTTGTCCTGGAATGTAACCGGAAATTGGGGAGGATAAAGCCTGTTTCCCCGGGGCGGCGGCGGGTCCGGTTTTTCTGGTCGTCACTCAAAGAGCATGGCTGGGTAATTGATGATGCCGCTGTCACGGGTCTCCGTCTACGCCGCGCCGTCGAACGTGGATCCTCGTAGCACACACGGAATGTCACACTCGCTCACCCTCCAGAAGAATGTTCTCCGAACATTTGAGTCCACGCAGCTCCCCTTGTCTTTCTGAATCGCCTCGCACAGTGCGTCCGACAAAACACTTTTCGCTGCACTCAACACCACTGCACAACACCATATGCCTCCGCTGTCATAACTGGCGTCTCCAGGGGCAGCACTGATCTTCTTTTACAGATAAACATGAAACTCAGCACCCAAGCCTCTCCTTTCTAGTCCAAACTGGACGAAATAAATTTACCACAGTTACAAAGGAGCTCCCACTTCTAGCACGATCACGGCACAGACAAAAATATAGATAACGAAAGGAAGTAGGGCAGGTTCTGCATGCGCTCCGCATGCTCTCCTGTGAAGGTGTTACTTAATGACAGAAAGGTTTAACTATTAACTCCGATAACTTAACACATACGCATATAGCAATGTTATGAGCTGCGGCATTACACAATTCTAACCAGTTCACAACTCCGCTCTGTTTACGCCATTAGTCCGACTTAGCTTTCCGATTTCGCAGCGGATATCGGCCTTCATGAGTCATACTAAGCAAGTCTGTGCCCCTTTGTCTGCTTTGGGACTCGCGAGGGCTCGTGGCAGGAGCCTCTCCTGGCGTTATCTGCGCGGCAACCTCGCGCGCTTCTTCTTCTAGCAATGCATGAAGTAAATCCGGTGGCATTCCGGCCGTCACCTCGGGCGTTTGCCGAACAAATGCAGGAGAGTGCGTTTCTTGCGAACTATCTGCGCGCTCCGCTTCACTTCTGTCCCCATCAAAATCCGCGCTTTCCCTTTCCTCATTTCGTGAATACTGAACCGGTGCCGACTTGAGGCGATTTGCGTGTATCCTTATCAAACGCCGGTTCACGTCTCGGACTCTGAAGTTTACCGGAGAAAGCTTCTCGACAACCTCGCACGGTCCTCTCCACTTCGTCTGGAACTTACGAGCTAGCCCAATCTGCCTTTGGCAGTTTTCAATGTACACGCTGTCCCCCACATCAAACGGCGCGTCTCTAGCACTGCGATCGTGCACCTCCTTCCTGCGCTTCGCCGCTTTCTTTAAGGACTCCTTTGCGATGTCCCTCGCCACTTGCAAGCGCGATTCTAGCTCAACCTTATAGTCGTCCAGTGAAGCGTATGGGACACGACGGGGGCCCTCTGGCACTTCACTAGGCTGGTCCGGGTCTCGGCCGTAGAGAAGAAAGAATGGCGATTCGCCCGTGCTCTCGTGTGCTGCGGAATTGTAGGCAAACATTGCATACGGGAGCCACAAGTCCCAGTCCCGCTGGTCGCGCGAAACAAAATGCGACAGGAACCCGGCCACGGTTTGGTTCAGTCGCTCCACCGCGCCGTTGCAAGCCGGATGGTACGGTGTTGTCTGCTTCTTAGCGATCTTAAGCAGCTCGCAAACTCTCCTCATTAGCTGCGACACGAAGTTCGTTCCCCGATCTGTCAAGAGTTGCCTCGGGGGTCCATGTCGGAGCACGATCTGTTCGACAAATGCTCTTGCAACCGTGTCTGCCTTCTGATCTGGGAGTGCTACCGCTTCCGCGTATTTTGAAAGGTGATCGACAAATACTAAAATGTACTTGTTTCCGGAAGTGGTCGTGGGCAATGGGCCCATTATGTCCATACCTGTCCGCTCGAAGGGAGCCGAAACCTCAGGGAACGGCTGAATTGGAGCTGGTCTTCGTCCCTTGGGTGTTTTTCTTTCGAGACAGGAATGACACTTCGCACAGTAGTCTCTAACATCCTGTCGCATGCCACTCCAAAAGTACAAACGCTCCACACGCCTGCGTGTCTTCGCTACGCCAAAATGACCGGCGCATGGCGCATCGTGAAACGCGCGAAGAACCCTTTCTGTCCACGACCGAGGTATGACGACTCTCTCCCAAGCGTTTTTCTCTGGTCTCCCTTTCCTGGTTGGCCTCGTGCGCCGACACAGGGTGCCGTCTTTGCCAATGAAATAACCTAGCTGTTCGGGGTGAGACGGTGCGTCCTCTAAGCTTTCGATTATTCGCTTCAGGTCCGGATCTTTGCACTGCTCTGTGCGTAATTCGGCGGGGTCGACTACGGGGACAAACTCATCTATAGCTGCCACGGCAGCTGTGCGGCTGAGTGCATCAGCATTCAGATGCGTCTTTCCTGACTTGTGCTCAACTTCAAAGCAGTATTCCTGCAGGTGTAGATTCCATCTAGCGAGTCGCGAGCTAGGGTCCCTGACACTCATCACCCATTTCAGAGGATGGCAGTCTGTGACTAGCTTGAATTTGCGGCCGTAGAGGTAGCATCTGAAGTGCTTTACTGCCCAGACAACGGCGAGGCACTCCCTTTCCGTAGCTCCGTACTTTTGCTCTGTGGGGCTCAGCTGTCGGCTAGCAAAAGCAACGGGATGTTCTTTGCCCTCGATAACCTGAGATAGCACGGCACCAACTGCGAACTTTGACGCATCTGTGGCCATAACGAAGGGCAAACTAAAATCCGGGTGGCGCAACAGCGGTGCACTCATTAGCTTCCTTTTCAGGGCCCCAAAAGCATTCTCCGCGTTTTCGTCCCAGCGAAAGGCGACATTTTTGGCTGTTAAGGCGGTGAGCGGCTTAGCGAGCTTGGCGAACTCCTCTATGTGCCTTCGGTAGTAACCGATCAGGCCGAGAAACTGCCGGACCTGGCGGACGCTAGTCGGGGATGGAAAATCCGAGACACACCTTAGTTTCTCAGGGTCCGGTCGCACGCCGTCAGGTGAAACAACGTGCCCGAGGTATTTCACCTCGTTTTTGAGGAATTGGCACTTAGAGGGCTTCAGCTTGAGACCCGCTGCTCTTAGTCGCACCAAAACCTGCTCAATATCGCGCAAATGGTTATCAAAACTGTCACTGTATATGATAATGTCATCCATATACACGAAGCACAGCCTCCCCAGAAGACCTGCCAGGATAACATCAGCGGTTCTCTGCCAGACAGCAGGGCTGTTGGCCAGACCCATCGGCATTCTTTTCCATTCATAGTGCCCTGAGGACGTGTTGAATGCCGTTTTCTCGGCATCTGCCGGATCCATTGCTATCGCCAGAATCCCGCCGCCATGTCCACTACCGTGAAGTACCTGGCAGAGCCCAGCTGAGAAAGCGTCTCCTGTATATTGGGGATGGGGTATGGATCGATGCGAGTTACGGCATTTAGTTTGCGGTAGTCCACTACCAATCGATACGAGCCATCTGGCTTTTCCACCAATAGTGCTGGTGCTCCCCAGGGTGACTTTGAGTGTTCGACAATGCCGCGATCAATCAGGTCCTGCACCTGCCGCTCCATCTCCTCACGTTGGGAGTAAGGAATCCTGTACGCACGCTGGTAAACGGGCGATGAAGTGCCGGTTTCTATCCTGTGCTTTATAACGCCACAGCAGCCCAAATCCAGGTTGGACGCGGCGAATACCTCCGAGTAGTCGTTCAGCAAACCAGCCAGAGCCTCCCTCTCCCTGGATTTTACGTGAGAAAGATCGAACGACACCTTTGGAGCAGCTGAAGGACTAGCATGCTCTACAGTTGCGAGTACCGTATCGGTGGGCTCACGTTGCTCTATCGCAGAGGTGAAGAAAGCCAATGTTTTGTTCTTGGGAAGGCTCAGTGGCTGCTGGCTACAGTTAACCACCCGTAGGGGCACTCTGTGGGCGTCATTAACTGTCACGAGGCAAGCGGCTGCCTTCAGGCCATTGCTGAGAGAGTCGACCGGCTCAAGCACTCCCACGGCGCCGCTCTCTACATCTGAAGGCACAAACGCGTACAAAATGTGCTCCGACCAAGGAAGGACGACCGCCTCCTCGACCAGCCGGACGGCAACCCGCGAATATACCTTCTCCAATGATCCCACTGTTTGACGGGTGTCAATATCGGTAATGCGAATCTCAGCCCCTCTCCTGTTCAAAAACGGAACTTTTGAGCCGCCCGCATTAACCTCTTCCTCAGAGAATGAGACTACTACCTTCCCTTTTCTCAAAAAATCCTGCCCTAATATACCTGACACTCCGTTTGGCAGAGACACCGTGTCCGGGCATACGTAGCAGGGGTGCTCCAATGCAATTCCGCCGAGAGAAAAGTGTAACCGGTAGAGTCCACTTATGCCAAGAGGATCCCCCGTTATGCCTACAAATTTGGTTGCCATACCACCCGACGCTTCCAACACCTCGCGGTCCCCCTTCCTTCGAAGCGTGTTAAAACTGCTCTCCTTAAGCAATGTCACCTTTGACCCCGTATCTATCAACAATTCCATACAACAACCATTTAACTTGCAACGCACAACAGGGCATGCCTCGTCGGCCACACAAACTACCACCACCTCATCATCTACTGCTCCCTCCCCACGCTCCTCAGGCTGGGGAGGACTAACTAGTTTTTTGACTCGGTATCTGGAGCCCCGCTGTAGGCTTGCTTAGGGCGTGTCTCGCCTGCTTCACTTTGTGGCTCCTCACGGCGCACGTTTTGGCAGAACCTGGCGATGTGTCCGCGACCCTGGCAAGCGAAGCATACGATTTCTTCAAAATCTCGCATACCGCGCCTGTAGCTTTGTGGCGGTCTCCGGTTTCCAGCGAATGGGCGCTGTTGAGCGCGCGCTTCAACCTGGCATTCTACCTGCTGAGATAGCAGCTGTTCTAAGCGATCTAACCGCTCTGTCAAGAGAGCAACCTCAGGGTTGAGCACCGCTCTCTCTATGACGCGTACTCTCGCTGCGGCTGTCGTTAACGCCTCATTTTGTTCCTCATCCAATGCGGCCTCCACGGCTTGGTCGAAATTGCTCGGCTTGCGCGAGAGCACGAACCGGCGCACGGGGTCTTGCAGACCAGCCACGAACAAAGCGGTCATTTCCTCTTTAAGTATATCCTCCGCGTATTTCTTCTTAAGCTGGTCTCCTTCCTCCTCCCTGCTTAACGTATCGCGCGCTAAGCGCTGAAGCCGCGACGCAAACGTTCGCACGTCCTCCCCTACCATCTGTCCGGCGTCACGGAACCTCTGTACTCGCACGTGACGTGGTTCAGTGTCAAAATGCTCAAACGCGAGCTTCTTAAATTCCGCAAATGATTTTGTGGATTTTACTTTTTCGTCTCGCCATGCAAAATCATGAGCAGCTCCTGCCATCTTACACCTCGCCATTCCCAGCATTTGAGCATCGGACCATCCCCCCATTTTCCCAATCTCTTCTAGCATGGAAAAGAAATCGCAGATTGGAACCCCTGTCTTATCTCCCGTAAACGTCGGAATGACGCTTCCTAATGCCAGCATGCTTGCTCCGAGCGACGGCTGTGGAGTGGGAGCTCCCTCAGATACAGTCATTTTTTTTTTTTTTCAAGCCCTCCAGTGCCTCAAGCCTCTCAAATGGGGGTAAAAGTCCCACAATCAGTCCCGTGATTCCCTTTTGATTACAATTTTGAAGTCATGAATGTCACAGCATTCAGAGGACATTTGCTTTTGAGACCCCACTTCTGACACCAGTGTGATGACCCCCATAATGCGCAGGCCCACACGGGACGGAGAGGCAAAGAGACACCGTATGGCTCAGTTTAAACAAACAGGTATATTCAATAATTACACATGATTAAGATTATACATCAGAGGCTAGGGCGTCCGAGCTTACGTGCCGACGACTTCATGGGGGCGATGGAGTGGCTCCGGAGTTGGGCTCGAGCGGTTGCTGGCAGAAGCTGCACGCCGACGGGCTTCGGCGCTGAAGGCCCTCTTGGCGAACGATGTCGTCCTGAGCGTGCTTGCAGTAGAATTTCAATAGTCGTCCGTTTCTTCGAGGATGGTTCACAAACCCTTCCTCTAGTGTCGTTCGGCTTGGAAGATGAACAGGAGGCGAGCTTGTAGATGATGACAGCAGAGCATAATTTTACAACAGAACAAACTTTGCACTACTTTACTCATCGACCGGGCAGGTTAGTGCCTAAGTAGCATCACATTACATGCTAAGCATGGAGCCCCAGCTCAGACTGGACTGCATCCGTTTACATGTGCTTTTAAGCACTTGATTAACAAAGGACTAAGGGCGGTCATTTCCAGTGGCCCGCCCAAAGCATCAATTCTCCAATCCAAAATAACATGCGAGATGGGGACAACCCCCTTGGGTTGGGCTTAGCCTCGAACCCAGAGTCTGTTAACAATACAAACTAAATAAACAACAAAAACGCCACCACTCTCTCTCAAGTGAGAGTATACACAGGCTCTCTCTTCGGAGCTAATTCACTAGCGCCTGTCTTTCCACATTCTTGGCGAGTACTGCCTGTCCGCCATGACAGGTGTCCGTCACGGCCCTTCTGGGAAGCTGTGGGTGCCTTCCCGGCGATAGCCCACGACAAAGGGGGGGGAGGGAAAGAATGTCGTCTTCGCGGTAGCGCATAGCGTCGGCTGTGGTGCGGCGCGCTCTGGCCCGCTGACAGCTCCCTTGTCCTGGAATGTAACCGGAAATTGGGGAGGATAAAGCCTGTTTCCCCGGGGCGGCGGCGGGTCCGGTTTTTCTGGTCGTCACTCAAAGAGCATGGCTGGGTAATTGATGATGCCGCTGTCACGGGTCTCCGTCTACGCCGCGCCGTCGAACGTGGATCCTCGTAGCGCACACGGAATGTCACACTGTTGACAGCGTGCTGTGGGTGAGGAGGGAGAGAAGGGAAACAAATGCATGGAGAGAAAACACGAGCTCTTATCCGGCTTATAGTATTTGCATTTGTAGGTGTCGCAGGCGCGTATTGGTGCACGTACGCATGTGCTAGGTCTTCAGCCACTCAGCTCAGCATATACACCACCACATCTGGCTGCCTAGACAATCAGAACACAAAAATTGGTTGCACACCAGGCATACAAAGTGGCAATGCTAATCAGCAGTGCACATTTTAGCACTGCTCATTTCTTTTGGAGCTCCCTGCAGGGGGGGCATATGCAGCTTGCAGGCGTCGGTGAGTGGCGACACCCCGGGTTCCCGAGCATCCGCAGGGACATCCCCGCAAGGGGATGATGGTGAACCGTGCATCACCACGGACCCGAGCACCCGCGCCTCGCCGTGCGTGGCATCGCCGTGTCTGGGGAAAAGAGGCTCCTGGTGGTTGAGCCGATGCCGAGCGTTTGGACCTTTAAGGCCCCTCAGCGGAGGCAACACACCACTTTGGCCCCAGCTTCCTGTAGACGGCACCTCCGGCCTGACCCGACCGGGGGAAATCGGCAGTCGCGTTTTCCTGTCCTCCTCTGCATCTTTTACTTTCCTATCTTCTTTCTGACTGCTGTCCTGTCTCCTCGTCGTTTCTTGGTTTTTTCATTTCTTCATGGGCGGCTAGGGTGAACCTTGTGTGTCGAACTACCCTGGGTTTCGTCATATTTGGTTATAGTTGAGGTGTACAGCTGGCGTGGGCAGGACTTGCGTGCAAGTTGCTGTCCCGTCCCCTTGTTGGGCTCCGTGGTGGGTGGCTGGCACCGTGGCTGAAAAACTAAATTTTTTTATGGCTCCCCTCTATTCCCAACCTGATCGCTCTCTAAAAAGAGGGTGGTACGATGAAGATTTTTTTCAAAAAAGAAAAGTGTCATTCCCAAAATTTCATGTCATTCACAGCAAAGCTGAAGAACAACAAGCAAGACTGATTTCCCCATTCTTGGTAGCAAAGTGCCTGACAGATACCATGGGGTTTGGGTACAAGGTATCAAAAATGGCTAGTGGCGACTTACTGCTCGAAATACGTTACACCTTCCAGCACTCGAAACTTGCAAACATTGTATCGATAGGGGAGATTCCTGTCTCCATCACATCACACCGATCTTTGAACACAGACCGAGGCATCATATCAGATATTGATTTTGTTCACCTCTCTGAAAAAGAAATGCTTGAAGGCCTTGCCGACCAAGATGTCATAAATGTTCAGCGGATAAAGATCCGGAAGGATAACAGGGAAATAGATACGAAACACATGATCCTCACTTTCAACACCAGCATACTACCTGAAAGCATTGAAGTCGGGTACCTGAAAATAAATGTAAGGCCATATATACCCAACCCACGCAGATGTTTCAGTTGCCAGAGGTTTGGCCACGGCTCACAGAGTTGTTGCAGCCGCAAAACTTGCGCGAAATGCTCCTCGAAGGACCACCAGTCAGATGAATTTGTTGCTGCTCCGCGGTGCACTAATTGTGAGGGAGACCATGCTGCATACTCCAGGGCTTGTGTGTCCTGGAAAAAAGAAAAAGAAATAATTACTCTGAAAACCACTGAAAACATTTCTTTCAAGGAAGCGAGAAGGCGATATGCCGAAACAAACCGATTCTCCTCCACTGCAAAAATAACCTTCGCCGATGTGGTGCGTGGGCGCGGCGCATCACACCAGGCTTCGGCACCTGTCCAGGCCGCACGTAGTGGGCCTATGGCAGGGCCATCCGCGCCCCCTGGTGGAGTAGCTGATACTACTCCGCCAACCCCAAAGCAGGCTGCGCAGACCCCCGGGTCAGCGGGCCTCAAGGCCTCTTCCCACAGGTCGAGGTCTAACTCAAAAGTCAGCGTACATCCTGCACGGTCGTCCAGCGCCTCTGCTGAGGCGATGGACACGACCCAGGGCAGCCCCGTGCCGTCCACATCGGACGGACGGCGGAGGTCTTTGGATCGATCAAAAAAATGTGAGGCTCCGAGTCAAGGGGCCAAATCAAAGTTAATCTAATTTTATCTGCACACACGCACACAATATTAAGATGGCTTTCATAATACACTCGAACTGCAGAGGTCTCGTAAATAACTATAACGACATAAAAGACATTTTAAACACAATTTCCCCTATTGCTTTATGTGTGCAGGAAACCAATCTAGGCCCTCAGCACACAAAGGTGCTAAAGAAGTATACTGTCTTCCGCCGTGACCGAGAGGGGGCGAACAGACTCTCGGGAGGCGTAGGAATCATTGTGCAACCTGGCGTAGCAGCTAGCGAGGTCAAATTCAAAACTAGGTTCGAAGCCGTAGCAGCCACCGTGGTTGGTTACAAAACCATTACAATTTGTAGCGTATATCTTCAACCACATCTCGAAGTAAGACAGCATGAATTAGAGAGCCTTTTACAACAGTTACCGGAGCCATACTTGATAGTTGGCGATTTTAATGCATACTCTTGTTTCTGGGGCAGTGAGAAAACCGATAGCAGAGGTCAGGTTATTGAGGATTTTATACTATCCAACAATATTTGTTTATTGAACACCGGTAAACCTACTTATTGCTCCCCTAGTTCAGGAAAAATGAGTGTTTTAGATTTGTCTTTTAGCTCTCCTTCAATTTTTAACGATTTTAAATGGGATGTCTTAGACAACCTGTACGGAAGCGATCATCTCCCTGTTAAAATCTGCCTGTCATCCCCACCATCAGTCACCCAGACAAAACCACCGTGTTGGAAGCTCAATTTAGCAGACTGGCAGCTGTTTAGAACAGCAGCCATGTTAGAAAATATTACGTTAGAAAATCTTAATCTCAATGAAATAAATGAAAAATTCACAAATTGCATTCTTTCTGCCGCACGCTTGGCTATCACCCAATCTTCAGGAATAGTACAACGCAACCATAAAATGTGGTGGACACGAGATTGCAAAGAAGCAAAAAAACAACAAAATAAAGCTTGGAGTATATTTCGCCGATACCCCACACAGGAGAACCTTATAAACTTTAAAAAAGCAAGAGCAAAAGCGCGGTACATACGTCAAAATGCCGAAAAATCATCCTGGCAGCGTTTCATTTCCTCGATAAACAGCCAAGTCTCTTCGAAAAAAATGTGGGAGGCAGTACAGAAAATGGATGGTCGCTACTCTCCATTCACAGTTCCTCTTCTGACCGCCCCTGGTGTACAGACAAATATAAAAGAACAAGCAGACATATTCGGCGAACATTTTTCCACTGTATCTAGTTCCTCTAACTATACAGAATCATTTTTAAAATATAAAAACACAGCCGAAAAAGAAAGACTGCTGATAAAGGGCAGTGCTCACGAAGCATATAATAGCCCATTTACACTACAAGAAATTAACAGTGTACTTTCTTCGGGTAAACAGACTGCACCAGGACCAGATGAAGTTCATTACGAAATGCTTGCCCACTTGTCCGCACATGCTGTAGACTCGCTTCTGAAATTTTTTAACAAAATATGGTTATCAGGAGAGATTCGAGAGGCATGGAAAAAGGCCATTATTGTACCGTTGAAGCCGGGAAAAGTACCTACCTCCCCTGTCAATTACAGACCTATAGCCCTAACAAGCGTACTTGCCAAATCTTTAGAAAACGTCCTTAACATTAGGTTAATGTTTATATTACAATCCCGTGATCTTCTTGACATCCATCAGTGTGGGTTTAAAAAGGTGCGCTCTACAACCGACCGTCTAGTCCGCCTAGAGAACACAGTCCGAGAAGCATTTTTACACAAGCAACACTGCCTTGCGGCCTTTTTCGATTTAGAGAAAGCCTATGACACCACATGGAGGTTTGGCATACTGCGGGACCTTGGAGACCTCGGAATCCGTGGTAGAATGCTAAAATGTTTGAGTGACTTTTTGACCAACCGTTATTTCAAGTACGCCTGGGTGCCACTCTTTCTAAGAATTTCATTCAAGAGAACGGCGTGCCTCAGGGGTGCATTTTAAGCACCACGCTTTTTATAGTAAAAATGAATTCCCTAACAAAACAAATCCCAAAGTCTTTCATGTATTCAGTCTACGTAGACGATCTCCAAATTGCTTGCACATGCTCTAGCGTTACATCGTGTGAGAGGCAAATACAGATGAAAGTAAATAAACTAACGAAATGGGCAGACAAAAACGGTTTCAAGTTTTCTACGCAAAAGTCAGTAGCTGTTCTTTTTTCGCTTAGAAGAGAACTGCACACTGATCCCTCCCTGTATTTAAATGAAGTCGCACTACCAATTAAAGATGATCACAAATTTCTAGGAATGACTTACGACAAAAAGCTCACATTCCTACTACACATAAACATACTCAAAAAGAAAGCTTCTAAATCTCTGAATATACTAAAAGTACTTTCACGAAAACATTGGTGTTCCGATAGGACTTGTCTTTTACGGATTCATTGCTCTGTAGTACGTTCTACATTAGATTACGGATGCATAGTTTATGGATCAGCGAGGCAATCATACCTTAAACGGCTAGACCCAGTACACAATTTAGGCTTGCGTCTTTCCACCGGTGCATACAGGATGTCACCGATAAACAGTCTTTATGTGGAAGCCAACGAGCTGTAGCTTACAGAGAGAAGAACCATGCTCACTTGCTCGTACGTTTTAAAAATCCGTTCACTACCTAAACATATCTGTCACCAAATTGTCACAAAGTGCCCATCTAGAACACTATTTAACAACAAACCATTAGCTATAAAGCCACTTCTCCTGCGTTTTGAAGATATGTGCAAAAACCTCGGCGTAATGGATGCATTACGTGGTGTTGCTCGAAGACGTGGTCCACTGCCTCCATGGTTCAATTTTCCTGTAATCTGTGACCTCACTCTTGCACATTTCCGTAAAAAGCGAACTCCACAGCAACATATATTGCAAGAATTCCGTGCCCTTGAAGAGAAATAGAGTAGTTTTACAGAATTTTATACTGATGGATCAAATACAGATGGTTGCGTAGGAAGCGCAGCGGTGCGAGGAAATTCGGAGCAAATAGTAAGACTACCACAGTGTTCCTCTATCTTCACTGCGGAGTGCTACGCAGTATGGGTGACCACAGAAAAAATACTAAGTGAGAACCTCAAAAATGCTGTTAATTAAACAGACTCCTTAAGTGTAGTTAGAGCTCTCCATTCTAAAAATGCAAGCTCCCCTCTGCTTGGTGACATCATACACAACATAGTAACTGCCACAGCTCAAGGACAAAATATAAAACTGTGCCCTGGTCCCGAGTCATGTGGGAATAAAAGGCAATGATAGAGCAGATGTGTGTGCTGGTAAAGCTCGTGGCAAGGAAATAATGAAAGTAAATATGCCGTTTAATGATTGCATGAAATTAGTAGCAAGGAAACTAAGAAAAAAATGGCAGTCGGCTTGGAACAATGAGGTAAAAAATAAACTACACTTGGTAAAACCAGTTTTAGGTGAATTTAAGTCGTGTGTGCACCAAGAACGTTTTAAGGAAGTGGTCTTATGCCGTCTCCGAATAGGCCACACGCACCTTACGCACAACTTCCTACTAACAAAAGAAGACAAACCTGTTTGCCAAGAATGTGGAGATGAACTCACGGTTAACCACATTTTATTCTCTTGTGTAGAACTGGATGAACTAAGAAAAACGTATTTTACTGAATTTTATAATAAATGCATTCCTTTTCATCCTGCACTGCTTTTAGGAGATGATGCAATTGTTAATATATCATGTGTTTTTAGCTTTCTTAACGAAACGGGATTTCTCAAGAGACTCTAAATTTTTACCCACTGGTTTGTTTGAATTTTAGTACACCTCAGCCAATTTCTCAGGCCTGAGAAGAAAGCTGGGTCTTTTATTTTGATTGGTTGGGAGCCTCGATATCCTTCCGCAGCCAAGGAAGGCTACTGAGGTTACCCGGCCCTCTTTAAAGCTTTTACTTGTAGCCATTTATAAAATTTGTGAATGTGTTCACTGGGTAATATTAATGTTTGAGGGCCGCTAGAGCAAGGATGATTCTTGCATTTCTATAATATTCAACAAAAGACTTTTCCTTTACCTTGTTCTTGGCGCATGATGGCCTCAGTTGCCGATGTGCCATAAAACACAGCACAACAAACACATTTCTTTTGGAGCATTGCGGGTAGGCAGTGATTTTGACTGATGTAAATATTTTTCAGCAGCGACCGCTTGACAAGCTAGGCAGCTCCGGATTTAAAGTGAAGCCGTACTTCCTCGGTGCCATAGACGCTGCAGATGTAGCTCCACGTCTTGGTAAAGTTCAGTACACATTCCAAATTTAGTGCATGTCTGGTCATTTCTTGTTGCAAGCGTTGCATACACTGAATCAAGCAGGGAACAGTTTTAATTTCTTACAAAACACCTCTATGGTCAAGTGGTCGCTGCTGAGAAATGCTGCCCTCACGAGTGCTGCCTTTTCTTTCTTTTGCATATTTAGGGAGGAAAATTTCCATGGGTAACAACGTTGGCATCGTAGTGTGTTGTAATTAAAAACTCCGTCTACTGACATGCAGACTATTATGTATGCAGGCTGGTTGTGTGGTTTTTCAGTCAGGTAGATTGGGTTATTTTTAGGGGTGTGCGAATATTGAAGTTTTCAAATATGAATAAAATTTGAATATGAAGAAGAAATGCATACGAATATTGGATGAAATATCTGTTCAGTATGAAAAATTACTTCAGGAAAAGATAAGTAGGCATATATTGTTGACCTTAATTTTTCAAAATAGTGTATAGTCTTTGCAGCTGAAATAAACGAAACTAGACTGACTCATTGCCATGCGAAAAAAAAACAAACAAACATTGTATGCTTTGAAATGTATGCTGCTTTTTGAAGCAGCAAAGCAGTACACAACCTGTAATGTCATTGTGCAAAATAAGGAACAAAATGAAATTGACACATGATTAGCAATGTCAGGGAACATGATGGATAGTAAAACCTCTGAAATTTAAGGGAAAACAACGCAGACGTAAGCAAGGCAGTTTGGAAGACAGCATTAAAAAGTGCCATGCCGCTGTGCTTGGACAGCTGGCGACAGTGGCATGGCTGAGAAGCCTGGCAATTTTTTGGCCTAGAGACAGGGCCCTCTGATTCTCGTCCCATCTGCTATAATGCACACATGACAGGTTGCTATGCATCAAGTGATATGCGGGTTTTTTTTGCATTATAACTTGCCCTTGACTCGATTGCCCTTTGGAGACCTATGCGAAATCCTGCTAGTGGGCTCTCCCGCATGTACTAGTTGTCCAAAATGAGATGGTGGAGCTCGCACTAGAAGAGCTGTGAAGGCAAAAGGACGAGTGCCATGGATCTTGGGCTGAAGTATGTTACACATTATGAGGGATCAAACATAAAACTGTGCGCTTTCTGGCGATTGTTCGAGATGAGTGGTCGGCCATGTTATTCTCACCGCATGTGTAATTTCGCACTAGGTTTAAGCCTGGCAGCATAGCTGTGGGATCAGTCCATGCAATAAACCATGTTGAAGAAAGCAAAGAGGTTGCTGTTGTAGTGCTTTCTGGACATTTTATGCTTGATTCTCGGGTAATTTGCTTAGTTACTTTGGTTTCGCCATTGTCGGATTTATAAGTCTGGACGGTATTGGATGCTGCTGAATGTTTGGAAACTTTCAGAAATTCTCGAGTATCAATTTCTCGGAATAAATATGAACTGAATAACAAACATATCAGAATATTTGCACTAAGGCGTGTTGGCATAGGTGCCCTCATGAGGTAGGTTTGAGGGGCTGTACAGTGAGCGCTGTCACTCTTTTGGCCCCGGTCTGTGTGTTTTTGTTATGGCATTGCTCTTTATGAGCGTGTAAATTTGTATTTTGCAGGAAATCACTTCCATTCATGACCAACTACACCTTTACTTGCAAACTGTGCAATCCATCTGGCAATGAAAGCTTCTCGAAAAAACAGTCGAGTGAGTAGTACTTTCCATTTTTTACCTTTGTTTTAGCGGTGGCTGTGCAGTTTGGTTGCTGTGTTTAGGCATGATCCTGGCCATAGTTGCTGCTTTGGTATATAGATCATGAATAGACATGATAAAGTCATGCATGCTGTCCATTGTCGTCAGCCACCATGGTTTCTTGCCTATTTTGACTGGAATAGTTGGGGAATTTGAAAGTAAACATGCAGGTGCTGAGGTCAAGTCAGTTGGAAAGTTTGTGTAAGGAGAGCCGAGTGTTGTGCGCTGCAGAGAAAGCGTTCATTGCACATTAATTGTCAGTGCCTCCTGAACTCCTTGACCTTGCCATACTCAAAGGCGCAAGGTCAGCGTCCCGACAAACTTGAGTGCTAGTGTTGAAGGAAAAGTGTTAGTCAAAGTGTACTGTGCATGTAAAACAAAGCTGTAGCTAGTTATAAGCCATAGGGGTGTTTTTGGAAGAGAACCCCTCCAGGCTGACTGGAGGGGTTTTGTGTGCCAGTATAGACCGTTTTCATGGGCTGTGTATACACTGCACTGAACTTGGTTGCTTTCTTGCACTTCCAGCACATTTTAACAGCACAGTGTTCAGGTATACATGCGGAGCATGAGTATGGTCATGACAATGAGTGGTGTCCTCGCTAACTGTAGTTGCTTTACTGCTTTGCTGGTGGGGCCATTTTATGCAGGTTGTGCCGCATTAAAGAACAGCACGTTCAGCTTCACCTCAATGTTTCCTGTCCCAGGCATGCTGCACACTTCAGTTACAAATGCACAGAGAAAATTTCCTCCCACCGTTGTGTGCAGAGCATGGCCTCTTCAATGAGGCACAAACTGATTCTTTATGCGTACATGGCAAATTTGAGCTGTGCATGCCATACTAATACGAAGCACGCTTCAGCAATAAAGCCTCTTTCGCACCTAACCTAGCAAAAATTGAGAGTTTCTGAATACCTACACCAGCAAACGCCACTGATATGCTCGCGCTAAGCCCCCAAGGAATATTAAAATTTTCTCTACAGAACGCACAAGAAGAGTTTCAATGGACAAGAGTCCTCTTTATTATTTTGGCTGCGCCTGTATATGCTTTGATGAGGAGAGCTCAGGAGAGTTATGTACAGATTTGAGCCTTCATCATCATCAGCCTGACTATGCCCACTGCAGGACAAAGGCCTCTCCCATATCTCTCCAGTTAACCCTGTCCTGCGCCAGCTCCGATTAACCTGTCCCCTAAAACTTCTTAACCTCATCCGCCCACCTAACTTTCTGCCGCCCCCTGTTATGCTTCCCTTCCCTTGGAATCCAGTCGGTCACCCTTACAGACCATCGGTTATCTTGCCTTCGCATTACATTACAGATTCCTTTTATTCTGTATTGGTGATTTTATACCCAAAGGCCGTTGAAGTAAGACCACTTTGACATAGCCTGAGAGTGACAACTCATCCACTTGCATTGCTGCTTGTCTGGCCAGCGACATTAACCGATATACAGTTGATTGTGAGATCAGCGCAAGAAACTTTCAAAAGGCCATGATTGCATAGCTAGCAGCTGTGACATGTAACTAGATGGCAGTACTTGTGGAACATGGCGGCACCCATGAGGCAGTTTTGCCTGTCCTCTTTGCTTTCAAGTGTTTATTCAGCTGCTGTCAAGCTTTTATGAGGTGACAGAGAAGAGCACTTGTGAACAGTCGCACATCGAGCGCTTCCGTAGCTAGCCATTACTTTCCATTTTTTCCGTACCCCCATTCACGCAGTCTTGCTAGTGTGTTCATTTCTGTAAAGTGGTGACTTTATGGCTACTTTGTTGTGTTACCTGAAATCATTTTCAGACAATAATGAAATCAAACGTTTCATCTAATCTTTGTGGCTGTGGTGGTGTTCTACTGAGCACTGCGTCACAGGTTTAATGCTAGTTCGATGAAAGTGAACAGCAAGAATGTTCATTTACTGAGATTTCCATGCATGCAAAGGAACTTGAGATTGAAACCACTAGGGCGTCCACCCTGTAACCTTGGCTCTGGCACCTAAAGCATTGTTGATTGTCATGTCATGTGTCACTGGAGTTTGAATAACTGAAAGCATTGTAATTCACATCATTTATTCTCTTTTACTTGGTGGAAGTACCTGGTGCATGAGGTATTTGAGAGCACTATTCCCTGTCGCCATAGGTACCAGCAGTCTCACCACACAAAATCTAAGCACGCAGCTTCTTGTGCATTGACACCACATCATTCATACTGCACAGTTTGTTTCAAGATGGAAGTTTACAGGTTGCTGCAGGAAATGAAGCGCCATGCAGTCCTCGTTGCCCTGACCGCACTCTGCAGCAACTTGGAAATTGCCACCTATCTGAACGTAGCGAAGTCTTTCATTTACTAGGTGCGGAAAGAACTGATGTGCTCTGACGGTGATGTGGCATCTGTGGCGAAAACGAAAAAGCACAGTCAATGGTCAGATGTCACCAGAATGTGTGATTTTCTCCAGCTGCTGCAAGTCATCATAGCTGATGACTCAGGAAAGTCGATGAGGGCCATTCCTAAAGCGCTCCAAGTCGCATGGTTGACTGTCAGGCTCGCTGTGCACAAGTACTTGAGGTACCATACCTATATCATGGCATCTAACCCCACAGACAGAATAGAACTGGCAGAACTATCAAAGTTAATAAGCGAAAGGTAGCCGACATAAGGAAGTCTAATATGGAGAGAATCAAGCATGCTATAAAGAACGGAGGTAGCCTAAAAGCCATGAAGGAGAAACTAGGCATAGGCAAAAACCAGATGTATTTGTTAAGAGACAAAGAGGGCAATGTCATTTGCAATATGGATGAGACAGTTAAAGTAGCCGAAGAATTCTGCACAAATCTATACAGTCTTCGATGTAATCGGGACGTTATGGAAGAGGCAGTAGCGCATCACACTGGAACATCCCGTCATTAACGAAAGAGGAAGTAAAGAAAGCCTTGGGAGCAGTGCAAAGGGAAAAAGCAGCTGGTGAGTTTCAGGTAGCAGCAGATCTGTGAAGGATGGTGGGGAGATTGTGCTAGAAAGACTTGCCACCCTATATACGCAATGTCTTATGACCTCGACCGTACCAGAAGCTTGAAAGAACACTAACATCATCTCAAGCCTTCAGAAAGGAGATGTCAAGGACTTGAAAAATTACAGACCGATCAGCTTACTGTCGATTGCCTATGAGGTATTTACTAAGGTAATCGCTAATAGAGTCAGGTCAACCTTAGGCTTTAATCAACGAAATGGTCAGGCAGGCTTTCGTAAAGGATATTCCACAATAGATCATATTCACACTATCAATCAGGTGATGGAGAAGTGCACAGAAGATAACCAACCCCTATATATATAGCCTTCATTGATTACGAGAAAGCATTGGACTCAAAGGAAACATCAGCAATCATGCAGGCATTGCGGATACAGGGTGTAGAAGGGCCTTATGTGAAAATACTGGAAGATATCTATAGCAGCTGCACAGCTGCCGTAGTTGTCCATAAAGTAAGCTATAAAATTTCAGTAAGAAAGAGTGCCAGGCAGGGAGACATGTTGCTGATGCTATTCACCGCCTGTTTACAGGAGGTATTCAGAGGCCTGGATTGGGAACTGTTAGGGATAAGAGTTAATGAAGAACATCTTATTAATCTGCGATTTGCTGATGACATTGCCTTGCCAAGTCGCTCAGGAGATGAATTACAAAACATGATCAATGAGTTAGACAGGCAGAGCAGTACTCTTGGTCTAAAAATTAACATGCAGAAATCCAAGGTAATGTTCAACAGTCTAGCAAGGGAACAGCAGTTTACAATTGGTAGCGAGGTATTAGAAGTTACTAATGGAGTATGTCTACTTAGAGCAGGTAGTGACCGCAGATCCGCATCATGAGAGTGAAATAACTAGAGGAAAAAGGATGGGGTCGTGGAGTGCATATGGCAAGTTCTCTCAGGTAATGAATGGCAGTTTACCAATATCCCTCAAGAGAAAAGTATACAAGAGCTTTATCTTACTGGTACTCATGCATACCCCTTCCCATCCTGCCCATTTTATGTAGCTCTCCACGGGATGGCGCGTGCATTCCTCAAAGCAGTGAATGCGCAACGGTGCAGTCGTAACGCCAGCGGTCGGAGGCAAATGGAGATAACAGGCGATAAACCGGCGCCCTCACATGCGGCTTGGCTAACTAACGGCAAACTAAACAACAAACGGTTTGGCAGTATTGGATTCAGGCATGCTCCCCGCAGGGGCGCGTCTGCAGCTTGCAGGCATTGGTGAGTGGCGACACCACGGGTTCCGGAGCATCTGCAGGGACATTCCCGCAAGGGGATGATGGTGAACAGTGCATCACCACGGACCCGAGCACTTGCGCCTAGCTGTGCGTGGCATCGCCGTGTCCGGGGAAAAGGGGATCCTGGTGGTTGAGCCGATGCCGAGCGTTTGGACCATTAAGGCCCCTCGGCGGAAGCAACACACCACTTTGGCCCCAGCTTCCTGTAGATGGCACCTCCAGCCTGACCTGACCAGGGGGAATCGACAGTCGCCTTTTCCTATCCTCCCCTCGATCTTTCACTTTCCTATCTCTTTCTCACAACTCTCCTATGTCCTATCCACTTCTTGGTTTTTTCTTCTTTCCTGGCGGCGAAGGTTAACCTTGTGTGACCAATTACCCTGAGTTGCTTCATATTTGGTTATAGTTGAGGTGTACAGCTGGCGTGGGCAGGACCTGCTAGCAAGTTCCTGTCCCGTCCCCTAGTTGGACTCCGTGGTGGGTGGCTGGCACCATGACCAAAAAACAAATTTTTTTTATGGCTCCCCTACTTTCAAAACCTGATCGCTCTCTCATAAGAGGGCGGAGCGAGGCAGACGACTTCTTTCAGAAAAGAAAAGTAACCTTTCCTAAATATCATGTGATCCACAGTGAAGAACCAAATAAACAGGCAAGAATAATATCCCCCTTCTTTGTGTCAAAGTGCTTGACTGAAACCTTAGGCATTGGCTACAAGCTCTCAAAAATGGCCAGCGGCGACTTATTGCTCGAACTATGTGACAATGTCCAACACTCTAAGCTCTCCAACCTAACGTCCATAGGGGAAATCCCGGTCTCCGCGACTTCTCATCGCTCACTTAACACTGTCTGAGGCGTAATATCCCAAAATGATTTTGTTCACATAACTGAAAAAGAAATGCTCGAAGGGCTCACCAACCGAGATGTCATAGATGTCCACCGAATAAAAATCCGGAAGGACAATAAGGAAACACACACAAAACACATGATCCTTACGTTCAACACCAGCACCTTGCCTGACACAATCGACGTGGGATATTTGAAAGTCAATGTAAGACAATACATACCAAACCCTTGCAGATGTTTCAATTGTCGAAGGCTCGGCAACGGCTCACAGAGCTGCCGCGGTCGCAGAACTTGCGCAAAATGTGTTTCGAATGATCACCAGTTTGATGTATGTGACGCAGCCCCACGCTGTGCAAACTGTGAAGGAGACCATGCTGCATACTCCAGGGCATGTCCATCCTGGAAGAAAGAAAAAGAGATAATCATCATAAAGTCGAAGGAAAACATTTCATTTAAAGAAGCGAGAAGGCGTTTTGCGCTTACAAACACATTCTCCTTCACAGCAAAACAAAACTTCGTTGATGTGATGCACAGGGGTGCAGCACCACACAGCACTCCGGCACTTGCCAAGGCCGCTTTCACAGAGCCTATGGCAGGGCCGTCCACGCCCCAGGCAGGGCCAGCGAAAGCTGCCCTGTTATTGCCAAAGCAGGGAGCGCCGGTCCATGGGTCGGCACCCGCAGGACCTCCCCCCGTCGGGAGAGGCCTGAAATTAACACAACCGTGGCTGCACGGTCCTCCAGCACCTCTGGCGAGGTGATGGATATAACCCCCAGTCCGCCCGCTTTACAGCGGCGGAACAGCTCTCTTGAGCGAAAAAAAAGACAGGCCCCTCATAACGAGCCCACCACATAAGTAAATCCCCATTCATTTCCTCCCAAAAGCATAAACATGGCTTTTTTAATTCACTGGAATTGTAGAGGACTTATGCGGAATTACAGTGACATAACACATATTTTAGGGTCAATGTTACCCATAGTTTTATGTCTTCAGGAGACCAATCCTGGTCCACAACATGTGCATATCCTGAGACATTATAAAACTTTTAGACGCAATTGCGAGCAGGCAAATCGACTCTCGGGAGGCGTCGCAATTGTCGTTCAAAGCGGCGTCCCTGCTCAAGAAATCAAGCTGAATACAAAACTTGAGGCGGTTGCAGTCAGCATCGTCAGCTATAAAACACTAGCAATATGTTCCGTATACATTCCTCCACATTTTACATTAACAGTCCATGATCTACAAGAACTGTTAGATGAACTTCCAGAGCCATATCTGGTACATATTGGTGGCAAACAGCGCAACGACGCGGACAGAGTGGAAGAAAATACAGGACAAGCGCTGACTCACAACTGAAATTTATTTAAGGAAAGCAGTACATTTTATAGAAAAAGTGGCCAACTTATCAGCTAGTACATAGACAAAACCCAAGTTTCTACGTGGCATCGAGGAATGCAACCTCACTGTCATATAATGAAATAGATGGCTTACTGACACATAACCTTGTTTTTTTCTTCATGTGATATGCTTCCATAATCTCGCGTGTTAATCGGGACGGGTGTTTGTAGAGGATATCACAGTAAGGCAATGAAGGAAAACAAAATTGGCAAATATATATCAGGCAGACGGGGGGGCGTTGCATCAATACAAGTTTGAAAGAGCATGCAAATAATCTGGAAGCTAACAAATCTAATCATCTAGTTGACCATGTTCGAGACTGCCAATTTTGTTTTCCTTCATTGCCTTACTGTGATATCCTCTACAAACACCCGTCCCGATTAACACGTGAGATTATGGAAGCATATCACATGAAGAAAAAAACAAGGTTATGTGTCAGTAAGCCATCTATTTCATTATACGACAGTGAGGTTGCATTCCTCGATGCCACGTAGAAACTTGGGTTTTGTCTATGTACTAGCTGATAAGTTGGCCACTTTTTCTATAAAATGTACTGCTTTCCTTAAATAAATTTCAGTTGTGAGTCAGCGCTTGTCCTGTATTTTCTTCCACTCTGTCCGCGTCGTTGCGCTGTTTGCCACCAATATGTACCACCAACTCGCCCGTTTGGCTATTGTGCTGAACCATATCTGGTAGTTGGGGATTTTAACGCTTACTCCCCTTTTTGGGGAAGCGAGCGTTGTGACTCTAGGGGGCGAACAATCGAAGATTTTATTCTCACAAACAATATATGTCTTTTAAACACAAAAAAGGCCACATACTGCTCTCCAACCTCAGGCAATATGAGCTGTTTAGATTTGTCTTTTAGTTCTCCATCTGTTTTTAACGATTTTGAATGGGACGTGATCAACAACCCATATGGCAGCGTCACCTTCCTGTATTCATAAGTTTGACGTCTGCACCAGAAATCATCCCAACTAAACCGTGACGTTTGAAGCTGCATTTAGCAGACTGGGAAATTTTTAGAGCATAAGCCAACTTAGAAGATATAGCTTTAGAAAACCTCAGCATTGATGAGATAAACGAAGTGTTCACGAATTGTATAATTACTGCCGCACACTTAGCTATTCCTCACTCTTCAGGAGTGGTGCAGCGAAAAGTGTGGTGGACAAAGGAGTGCAAGGAAGCAAAAAAACAACAAAATAGAGCTTGGGGCAAATTTCGCAGGTACTGTACTATGGGCTCCCTCTGCGTCCAGCCGGCCGGGAAGGCGAGCTTCTGTGCAAGCTACACGCAGGCGTTATTCAAGTACGCAACACGTTTCCCCAACCCGTGGCGCAGAGTCGCAGCCACGGCAGGTCCGGACGAAATAGGCAACGGCAGGGCACGCTAGGAAATAGTTTATTATCCTAACGCGAGGTAAAGCACACTGCGGAAGAATGTTCTATCCGTAAAATAGATGTTCAGTAGCTCACCAAGTCGTTGACGTCGACCGGCGTTGGTGTTCGGGGGCCGGCGGGCAGCGGAAGGGGTCCGTGGGGCACTTAGGTAAGGTCCGGCAGCGAGAGTCGCTTCCCGCCGCGCGTTCCCCCCTTTTATCCATTCGGGCATTGCCTCACTGGCAGCAAATCGTTGCCGTCAAGCTTAGGCGTGCTACCCTCTCCGCAGAAGGCAGCGCGCTGCCGTGACGTCACGTCAGTGCTGGGGCGGAGATGAGCAGAGTCGCGGGGGTGCCTTCTCTCCACATTCCTGGTGGCCAGCGCGCCCGTGTAAGTCACGGTCGCCGCTGGCGCGGGGGACGAGGAGGGGATACCAGTGTATCCCACATCCTCCCCTCCTTAAGAAGCCTCCCGAACACAGAAACAGGACAACATTACTTGATCTTCTCCGCCATCCTGGGATCGAAGTTCTTCAGCTCCCGCAGGTGCATCGGTTGACGGCCGCGCCACGCCCCCGCGGATTAGCTGCTTCGCTCCGAGGGCTTGGCCTCCCGCACGATGACGCTTGGCATCTTGCTCCCTGTCACGGTCTTCCGAGTGCGCGCGGCTGCGCCGTTCCGGTTAATTCGGTCGACCGCCTCCTTGGCGCCGGCTGCGATGGCTTGGAGGCCAGGTCCATGGCTGCGCCCCTGAGGTACTGGGTCAGGTGGCTTCAGGGGCCAGGGCTGTGGCGCTTTATGGTTGAGGCCGCGGTTGGGCTGCCCTGGCATACCTGGTCAGCAGGCGAGGGCCCAGGGTTGCGGTGGTAATGGGGCCCCGCAGGCAGTAGCGCACAGTAGGTGGGTGGGCAGCTCCGATGCGATGT
This sequence comes from Amblyomma americanum, assembly GCF_052857255.1. Lineage (NCBI taxonomy): Eukaryota > Metazoa > Arthropoda > Arachnida > Ixodida > Ixodidae > Amblyomma > Amblyomma americanum. Next base: position 494,253,323 of record NC_135497.1, on the reverse strand, counting down.
GGCAGGTAGCCGGGGTGGCCAGGGTGGCGACTGCAGGTCGCGGGCGGGGCGTAGCATCGGGCCTTTGCGCGGCGCGTTGCCGAAGCTGGATGGTGGCTGGTAGTTGGAAGTGGAACGGTGTCGTTCTGATGTGCCCTGCTTCTTTTCCATCTGCGCTGGAAAAGGTCAACACAGATGTAGCCAGCTCCCGCAGCGCGAGCTGCGTGGCTGTTCGACCCTCACGAGAGTCATGAGGGTTAACGCAAGTCAGTCTTGCGTGCCATTGATCGGCATGAGCAGCCCGTACGTTCATGCTTCTAACGAGACTGCCTGCCGGCTCGCGCCCTCGCTCTAGGCTGCGCAGGCAGATTTTGTTTCTGCTTAGGGTGCAAGTTATAGCGGGACGCGGGGTTCGCCGGCTGATCGCAGCGCTCGTTATCCGACTGCGGCGCGGGTCGGGCTGTGTCCTCTACCCACTCATCTCGCTGCACGTAGCGTTTCAGGTCGCATACGTGCACTGGTCCGCCTGTCGGTTTCGACCGCAAGTCCTCGAGCCTGTAAATGAGCGAGGAAAGTTTCTCTCGCACGCGGAACGGCACGATCCATTTCGGCGCCAACGAGGCCGCAAACTGTTTGCTAGCGTCGCTGAGAACGTGCTGGCGTCGAAGCACCAGATCGCCCACTTCGTAGTGAACATCCCGGTGCGAGTGGTCGTACTGGGCTTTCTGCTGCGCCCTAGCGGTGCTCAGGTTGCGGCGAGCCTTGCGTAAGGCCTCCGTCATCTTAGCGCGCAGCGGTGTCGCGTACTCAGCTCGTGCTGACGAAGCGACTGGCGTCTTCCTGCTGTCCGATAGAATCCGGTCCATCGGATTTAGCAGCTCTCTACCCAGATTGAGAGAAGACGGCGCATACCCAGTCGAGCGGTTAACGGTCGAACGCAAAGCAAACGCGATCTCCGGCAGATAGGAGTCCCAATCTTTGTGCCTCTCAGAGTACGCGACAAGCAAGTGCTTAACGTTGCGATTGACTCGTTCCGTGGGGTTCGACTGAGCATGATAGGTGGTCGTTTTCTTGTCCTTAATGCCAAGTGCAGCGCACGAATCAACGAACACCTTCGCAGGGAAGTAGGACGCGTTGTCCGTTATCAGCTGCTCTGGGAAACCGAACCTGGTGAATACGTCCATCAGCTTCTCCATGATCACTCGTGCCGTCAGCTTTCTAAGGGGGAAAAGTTCAACCCACTTGCTGAAGTGATCCGTGACCACCAGCAAGAACTTGTTCCTACTCAGTGTCATAAAATACGGTCCCATGATGTCACACGCCGCGATTTGCCAGGGAGTCTGGCTGTTAATCGGGTGCATGAGGCCGGGTGGTCGTCCGCCTCGGGGCTTCACACTTTGGCACACATGGCACGAGCGGGCGTAGTGTATTACGTCCCTTTTCATGCCAAGCCAGGTAGCAAAACGACACAACTTAGTGTAAGTCTTGGGGCCGCTTGCATGCCCAGCGATGCACGTGTCGTGAAAGTAGCGTAACAGTGCTGCTCTCAATACTCGCGGTATCACCACCTTGAACGCCTGGTTTGTGTCGTTCTTGGAGGGGATATACCTCAGCAGGACGCCGTCGGAATCCAGCAGATACGAATCCATCGCGCTCACAGCACTACCAGCTGTTTCCGAGCGCTCCGCACCAACAGCAAAACCAGCTGTCTCCGTGTGCGCGGCGGCCCTGCCGCCCGGCTCCCGGAGCCCGTCGAACACCTTTCGACAAAACGGATCCTTCTGCTGAGCTTCGAGCAGCTCCTTTCTGCTGAACACGATCCCCACGGAACTCCCGTAGTCCACGTGGTTCACGTTCTCGCCCTGGATCAACGGTTGGTCCGCGTTCCTTACATGGGCTACGGCTCGGGTCTGCCCCTCACTCTCTCCGGCTGTTGGGCGGTCGGTCGCGTGACCTTCCTCGCACTGGACAGGCGCTCGCGAGAGTGCGTCAGCCACAGCGTTGTTTTTCCCTTTGCGGTAGCGCACGGTGAAGTCGTAACGCTGCAGCAACAGGGACGAACGCGCTAGGCGGTCGCTCGGCTCACTGAGTCGTCTCAGCCAGGTGAGCGCCATGTGATCCGTCTCGATCACAAATGCCACCCCATCGACGTAGTAGTCGAACTTCCGGAGAGCAAAAACTATAGCGAGACATTCCTTCTCTGTCACCGAGTAGTTTTTCTCTGCCAGCGTCAACGAACGGCTCGCGAAAGCTACCGGACGGAGAATGCCTTCATGCTCCTGAAGCAACACTCCTCCTAAGCCCAGGTCGCTTGCGTCGGTTTGAATCACAAACTCCCTGTTTAGGTCGGGTAGCTGCAACTCAGCCGTGTCAGCGAGCACTTTGGTGAGGTTGCGCAGTGCATCCTCTTGCTCGTGACCCCAACTCCAGCGCTCGCCTTTCTTCAAAAGCTTTGTCAAAGGCGCGTGCAGCGCTGTGCAATCTGGGATGAACTGGCGATAAAAGTTCGCCATTCCCAGGAAGCGCCTGAGACCGGCTATATCTGTGGGCGACGGAAACTTAAGCAGAGCCTTAAGCTTATCATCGCACGGCAGAATGCGGCCTCTGTCGATCGTGAACCCCAACAGTGTTATTCGGGTCGCGGCGATCAGTGCCTTCGGGTTCAAAGTGATTCCCGCGGACCTCAGCCTCTCTAGGACGTCCCTCAAGTGGCGCAGGTGTCCCTCGAACGTTTTCGAGTACACCACGATGTCGTCTAGGTACGCGAGCGCATGTTGCCACTTCGCATCTCCCAGAACACGGTCCATTAGGCGCTGATAAGTAGCGGGTGCTCCTACCAAGCCAAAAGACATTCTCTTGAATTGGAAAAGGCCTCTGTGACAAGTGAAAGCAGTTTTCTCCTTGTCCCGCTCATTCATTTCAACCTGAAAGTATCCGCGGCTAGCATCGAGCGTCGTGAAGTACTTCGCCCCACCTAGGTTGGACACTAGGGAAGAAATGGTTGGTAGAGGGTACGCGTCTTTCCTCGTAACCTCATTCAGCTTGCGGTAGTCCACGCAAAGTCGATGTGTATCGTCTTTCTTTGGAACCAATACTACCGGGAAGCCCCAAGGGCTGTTAGACCTCTCAACAACGCCAGTGTCGATAAGTTCGTCTAAGGCGCTGTCCAGTGCTTTTCTCTTGGTCAAGCTAATTGGTCTAGGATTGCACTTCCAAGGCAGTGCGTCACCCGTGTCTATTCGGTGCCTGACTAGGGTAGTGAGGCCCGGGCGGTCAGTGAATGTCGCGTTGTACTCGTAGAGGAGCGATGACAAACGTGCCTTCTCCCTCTCCGTCACGCTGTTCACTTCCGACAACAAGGGGTGCGCTGACCTTCCCTGCGTGGCAGAGCAGCTTTCTACCGCGGCAACCTTCTCTCTGCCCTCTCTCTCAGCGGCGACGGTCTGCTCGCCTCCTGGATCTCGGGCTGGCGGGGTGGATTTGTCACGGTCTCCCCCCGCTCGCGCCGCGTTCGGAGTCTGAATGGTCCGCGACGCCGCGGGCGCTTTCGCGAAAGGCTTCAAGGCGCCTGACGTGCGCTCCCTGTAGCCTCCGCTGCTGATGTCTATCACAATACCTGTCTTGGCTAGGAAATCTCGTCCAAGAATTACAGGAACGGATAAACAGGGAAGATGAACGAGGCGTTGTCGCCGCATGCGTCTTTCCCAGCGAACCACTATCCTAGCTGCACCGCTTGATTGCGCTGTGCCGCTCGCGAGGCGAAAAGTGGTATCGCACTCTCTCAGCCGGATTTTGTTCTCGCGGAGATGGCTTAACACCTCGTCACCGAACAAAGAAGCGCTTGCTCCTGTATCTAGTAACGCGGTGAATTTCTTTCGAGCTATCATTAGCTCAATGAACGGCGCTGACAGGTCAACAGAACTTCCTACGCGACATGCCAAAGGCGCTAGCAAACCAGGGTTTTCTGTGTACGCCGTGCGGGATCGAAGGTCGATCACCGGCGGCTTTGGCCGTTTCCCGACCGTGTTTGGTCACGGGCGGGAGGGCGGCCACACTCGCGGGCGAAGTGCCCCGGCTGGTCGCACCGGTAGCAACGGTTGCCCGGGCCCCGGCGGGCTAGGCGCTGGTCGCCCCGTTCCGGTCGGTCATCTCGAACTCGCGGCGCGGATGGTGGGGGCCCCGTGTCGGCCTCGCGATCTCGCCTCAGTTCGTTCCACTCTGCGGCAGCGTGTGCTGTTCGCAACGCGTAGCTGAATGGGTCCAAAGCGCGGTCGGACAACTCCCAACCCCTTGGGACACCCTCGTCAGCAAATTGTGCTGACGCTTCAGCTCTAGATGGACTGCGCGCTGAGCTGCCATTCCACGCGCAGCGCGGCTCAAGTGACAGCGATGCGGGTGGGGGCGACCGATACGCTCGTGCAGAGAGGATGTCTCCCTGAATGCGCTTCGCCTCAGCTGCCAGCTCATCCAAATCTCTGAACCTGACTCCCCTCAGGTAAGCCGTGAAAGTCGGGTGCGCTTGTCTCGTGACACGCTCAACTTTCTCCGTGTTCGTGGCGCGAGGGTCAGCGAGGCGATAAAGTTCGTCCATCGCTCGGACGTACTCTAACAGAGACTCGTCGGGATGCTGGGTTCGGAGCTCCAGCTCTCTCCTCAAACGCCACTCATAGTTTGCGGGTAGGAATTCGTTGCGGAAGCTTGCGCAAAACTCCTCCATTGTCCTCGCTCGGTTGCCGGCTAGTCGGTACCAGCGGGCCGCTTGCTCCGTCAAAGAAACAGGCACAACACGCGCGAGCATTTCGGCGTCTGCGATTCCTGTCACTTGCTGATAATGCAGCAGACGGTCGAGGTACTCGTTTGCTCCCGTACTGTCGTGGTACCCCGTGTAGGTAGGCAAGTCTATCCTAACACGTGGTGGCTGGGCCGGGGCTTGCAAATTGTTTTGCAAAATACACGCTAGACTCTGCATAACCTGCATTGCGTTCTGCAAGAGTACCTCGGATGATTGCGGACTAACGCCCCCGGAGTTGGGCGCAGCCGCTGATGGCGTCGAATGATGAGGCCTAGGTGCCTCATTGTTCGCGCCGCTGAGCGGCGAGGCACCCGATGTGGAGCCCCCCATGCCAGGCCTAAGTCCTACCAACGCATCAGGGGATGTTACTCAGCTATTCCGCGTGGAACGCCCAAGATTCACAAATTCAAACCCTTCCAACGGCGCGTCAAGTAGGGCGCCCTGGTTATGTGCCGCTGGCTCTGACAGCATAAACAAAGACTGCAAGTCACTCCTGTCGGCTGCCATCCTTTGTTAGGGCGACGGTAGTCGTTCGCTCTAACAAAGGTCACTGCTCAATTGCCTAGTTCGCCCCACGTTCGGGCGCCAAGATATGGGGTCCCTCTGCGTCCAGCCGGCCCTGGAAGGCGAGCTTCTGTGCAAGCTACACGCAGGCGTTATTCAAGTACGCAACACATTTCCCCAACCCGTGGTGCAGAGTCGCAGCCACGGCAGGTCCGGACGAAATAGGCAACGGCAGGGCACGCTAGGAAATAGTTTATTATCCTAACGCGAGGTAAAGCACGCTGCGGAAGAATGTTCTATCCGTAAAATAGATGTTCAGTAGCTCACCAAGTCGTTGACGTCGACCGGCGTTGGTGTTCGGGGGCTGGCGGGCAGCGGAAGGGGTCCGTGGGGCACTTAGGTAAGGTCCGGCAGCGAGAGTCGCTTCCCGCTGCGCGTTCCCCCCTTTTATCCATTCGGTCATTGCCTCACTGGCAGCAAATCGTTGCCGTCAAGCTTAGGCGTGCTACCCTCTCCGCAGAAGGCAGCGAGCTGCCGTGACGTCACGTCAGTGCTGGGGCGGAAATGAGCAGAGTCGCGGAGGTGCCTTCTCTCCACATTCCTGGTGGCCAGCACGCCCGTGTAAGTCACGGTCGCCGCTGGCGCGGGGGACGAGGAGGGGATACCAGTGTATCCCACAGTACACATGAGAATCTCGTACGTTTTAAAAAGGCAAGAGCAAAAGCTCGGTACGTCCGTCGCAGTGCCGAGAAAGCTTCGTGGCAGAGTTACATTTCATCTATAAGCTGTCAAATAACATCAAAGAAAATGTGGGAACAGGTTCGGAAATTAAATGGCAACTTCTCACCATTCATGATTCCTCTTTTGACCACACCTGGCATACAAACAAGCATAGGGGAACAGGCAGACATTTTGGGGGAACACTTCGCTGCAGTTTCTAGTTCATCTCACTATACGCAGCCATTCCTGAAATACAAAAGTATTGCCGAAAAACAGACTTCCAACAAGTGGAGGTGCAAACCAACAGTACAAAAATTTAATCACTCTTCAAGAAATCTATAGAGTACTTACTGTCTGCTGGCAAAAAAACTGCTCCTGGACCTTACCAGATACACTATCAAATGCTTGCCCATCTTTCCCAGCCTGTCATAGAGGCACTCTTGAATTTCTTTAACAAAATATTCACAGAAGGAAAAATACCTAAAGAGTGAAAGAAAGCCATAATAGTGCCATTGCTGAAACCTGGAAAACCACCAACTTCCCCAAGTAGCTATAGGCCGATAGCCCTCACAAGCTGTCTTGCGAAATCTTTTGAAAGTGTCCTTAATATAAGATTAACATTTGTCCTTGAATCCCCGCGAACTTCTTGATGTCTATCAATGTGGTTATAAAAAGGGATGCTCAACAACAGACCATTTAGTTCGCCTCGAAAACACAATCAGAGAAGCTTTTATACACAAACAGCACTGTCTTGCTGTTTTCTTCGATATGGAGAAAGCGTATGATACAACCTGGAGGTTTGGGATCCTCCGCGACCTGGGCGACCTAGGTATCCACGGTAGGATGTTAAACTGCCTCTCTGACTTCCTTTCCAACCGCTCATTTCAAGTACGCCTGGGATCAACCCTGTCCAGGAGCTTCGTTCAAGAGAACGGGGTTCCTCAGGGGCGTATTTTAAGCACAACACTGTTTATTATAAAAATGAATTCCATAAGTAAAATAATCCCAAAGTCCATCCTGTATTCAGTGTACGTTGATCTTCAAATAGCCTGCACATCCTCAAATGTAGCAACATGTGAGAAACAAATACAGTTGACAATGAACAAATTAGTGACATGGGCAGATCAGAATGGTTTCCAGTTTTCCTTACAGAAAACAGTAGCCATCCTTTTCTCGCTGAAACAAGGCATACAAGCCGACCCATTTACAGTCGACGACTGATTTTTCGGACGCCTAATTTTTCGGACATGCTTGATTTTTCGGACTTTTTCCCTGCCCCAGGACATACCTCACAAAGTCAATGTATTACGTGGTTCAAAATTTCGGACACTTTAGGGAGAGCTGTTCGATTTTTCGGACTTTCCAAGCGTAAATCGGGCCAACTGCCGCACATTTTGAGCTGTGTCGCCACCATCTTGTTTGTTTACATTTTCCTCCCGTAGCCTTGCATGCTGGTTCCTCAGCTAATCGGACGCTGGATTGAGGCTATGATATGCTAGCAGCTTCCGCTTCCGCAACAACGTCACTGCCGTAACCCCCCCCAATGCTTTTTTCATTCCTTTTTCTTTTCTTCCTTCGACTACCTGTTTGAGTTTTGCGAGCTTAGCGAGTAGGCCTAGTCGTGGTCGTGCTGCGGAGACGCGAAAACTACGTTCTGTCGCTACTGTGGCTCGCATGATTCAATCAGCTTCAGGACGCTGTTTCCGGAACATTTATTTTTTGCGTGCAACGTGGCAGCGTGGAGGCACTCAACGAGTTGGTTTGACAACTTCCCTTCGACTGTGCCGTGTGTGCTTCTTAGCCAAGCGTGTCAATTCACAATGGATAAGGAATCGATGTTGTCAGCCTCTACAGCACCGATGAAGCGAAGCAAGTACGCCACAATGTCAATGGCGAAGAAAGCGGCAATCATCAAGCTCGTCGAAGGTGGCCGATCACAGGCAGACGTCGCGAAAGAGTTCAAAATTTTCAAACAGACTCTTTCGGGCTACATGAAGAACAACCAGAAGATTTTGGAGGCAGCGGAAAAGACTACTGGGTGTTGTCAGAAGAATGTGTGAGCCAAGGCACATATCCAAGGCTCGAGGAGGCCCTCCTTGTATGGCTGAAGTCAACAGTGGCCAGCAAAGTTCCCGTTTCCGGTGCCCTCCTCAAACAGAAAGCCGAGACGATGGCGCTTCAGATGCACATTGAAGGTTTTAAGGTCAGCAACGGCTGGCTGAGAAACTTCAAAAAGCGTGCTGATCTGAGTTTTAAGAAACTGTGCGGCGAAAGTGCAGCTGTCGACATGAGCGTCGTTGCGGACTACCGCTGTGATAAGCTGCAGTCGCTCTTACGGGAATACTCGCCGGACGATATTTTCATTTGCGACGAGACCGGACTTTTTTTTAAGCTTATGCCAGAGAAGACTCTTGCCTTTGCTGGGGACCCTTGCCATGGTGGAAAACACAGTAAGGAGCGAGTTACTGTTTTGGTAGGCAGCAATATGTCGGGGACTGAAAAAAACTGCCGATGCTCGTCATCGGCAATCCCCGCAGGGGGTGTGTCTGCAACTTGCAGGTGTTGGTGAGTGGCGACACCACGGGTTCCCGAGCATCTGCAGGGACATTCCCGCAGGGCGATGATGGTGAACAGTGCATCACCACGGACCCGAGCACCCGCGCCTCGCCGTGCGTGGCATCGCCGTGTCCGGGGAAAAGGGGATCCTGGTGGTTGAGCCGATGCCGAGCTTTGGACCTTTAAGGCCCCTCGGCGGAGGCAACACACCACTTTGGCCCCAGCTTCCTGTAGACGGCACCTCCGGCCTGACCCGACCGGGGGAAATCGGCAGTCGAGTTTTCCTGTCGTCCTCTGCATCTTTTACTTTCCTTTTTCTTTCTGACTACTGTCCTGTCTCCTCGTCGTTTCTCGGTTTTTTCATTTCTTCATGGGCGGCTAGGGTTAACCTTGTGTGGCGAACTACCCTGAGTTTCGTCATATTTGGTTATAGTTGAGGTGTACAGCTGGCATGGGCAGGACTTGCGTGCAAGTTGCTGTCCCGTCCCCTTGTTGGGCTCCGTGGTGGGTGGCTGGCACTGTGGCTGAAAAACTAAATTTTTTTATGGCTCCCCTCCATTCCCAACCTGATCGCTCTCTAAAAAGAGGGTGGAACGATGAAGATTTTTTTCAAAAAAGAAAAGTGTCATTCCCAAAATTTCATGCCATTCACAGCAAAGCTGAAGAACAACAAGCAAGACTGATTTCCCCATTCTTGGTAGCAAAGTGCCTGACAGATACCTTGGGGTTTGGGTACAAGGTATCAAAAATGGCTAGTGGCGACTTACTGCTCGAAATACGTGACACCGTCCAGCACTCGAAACTTGCCAACATTGTATCGATAGGGGAGATTCCTGTCTCCATCACGTCACACCGGTCTTTGAACACAGTCCGAGGCGTCATATCAGAAATTTATTTTGTTCACCTCTCTGAAAAAAGAAATGCTTGAAGGCCTTGCCGACCAAGATGTCATAAATGTTTAGCGGATAAAGATCCGGAAGGATAACAGGGAAATAGATACGTAACACATGATCCTCACTTTCAACACCAGCACACTACCTGAAAGCATTGAAGTCGGGTACCTGAAAATAAATGTAAGGCCATATATACCCAACCCACGCAGATGTTTCAATTGCCAGAGGTTTGGCCACGGCTCACAGAATTGTTGTGGCCGCAAAACTTGCGCGAAGTGCTCCTCGAAGGACCACCAGTCAGATGAATTTGTTGCTGCTCCGCGGTGCACAAATTGTGAGGGAGACCATGCTGCATACTCCAGGGCTTGTCCGTCCTGGAAAAAAGAAATAATTACTCTGAAAACCACTGAAAACATTTCTTTCAAGGAAGCGAGAAGGCGATACGCCGAAACAAACCGATTCTCCTTCACTGCGAAAACAACCTTCGCCAATGTGGTGCGTGGGCGCGGCGCATCACACCAGGCTTTGGCACCTGTCGAGGCTGCACGCAGTGGGCCTATGGCAGGGCCATCCGCGCCCCCTGGTGGAGTAGCTGATACTACTCCGCCAACCCCAAAGCAGGCTGCGCAGACCCCCGGGTCAGCGGGCCTCAAGACCTCTTCCCATAGGTTGAGGTCTAACTCAAAAGTCAGCGTGCATCCTGCACGGTCGTCCAGCGCCTCTGCTGAGGTGATGGACACGACCCAGGGCAGCCCCGTGCCGTCCACATCGGACGGACGGCGGAAGTCTTTGGATCGATCAAAAAAATGTGAGGCTCCGAGTCAAGGGGCCAAATCAAAGTTAATCTAATTTTACCTGCACACCCGCACACAACATTAAGATGGCTTTCATAATACACTGGAGCTGCTTAGGTCTCGTAAATAACTATAATGACATAAAAGACATTTTAAACACAATTTTCCCTATTGCTTTATGTGTGCAGGAAACCAATCTAGGCCCTCAGCACACAAAGGTGCTAAAGAAGTATACTGTCTTCCGCCGTGACCGAGAGGGGGCGAGCAGACTCTCGGGAGGCGTAGGCATCATTGTGCAACCTGGCGTAGCAGCTAGCGAGGTCAAACTCAAAACTAGGTTTGAAGCCGTAGCAGCCACCGTGGTTGGTTACAAAACCATTACAGTTTGTAGCGTATATCTTCAACCACATCTCGAAGTAAGACAGCATGAATTAGAGAGCCTTTTACAACAGTTACCGGATCCATACTTGATAGTTGGCGATTTTAATGCATACTCTTGTTTCTGGGGCAGTGAGAAATCAGGTTATTGAGGATTTTATACTATCCAACAATATTTGTTTATTGAACACTGGTAAACCTACTTATTGCTCCCCTAATTCAGGAAAAATGAGTGTTTTTGATCTGTCTTTTAGCTCTCCTTCAGTTTTTAACGATTTTAAATGGGATGTCTTAGACAGCCCATACGGAAGCGATCATCTCCTTGTTGAAATCTGCCTCTCATCCCCTCCATCAGTCACCCAGACAAAACCACTGTGTTGGAAGCTCAATTTATCAGACTGGCAGCTTTTTAGAACAGCAGCCACGTTAGAGAATGTTACGTTAGAAAATCTTAATCTAAATGAAATAAATGAAGAGTTGACAAATTGCATTCTTTCTGCCGCACGCTTGGCTATCACCCAATCTTCAGGAATAGTACAACACAACCATAAAATGTGGTGGACACGAGATTGCAAAGAAGCAAAAAAACAATAAAATAAAGCTTGGAGTATATTTCGCCGATACCCCACACAGGAGAACCTTATAAACTTTAAAAAAGCAAGAGCAAAAGCGCGGTACATACGTCAAAATGCCGAAAAATCATCCTGGCAGCGTTTCATTTCCTCGATAAACAGCCAAGTCTCTTCGAAAAAAATGTGGGAGGCAGTACAGAAAATGGATGGTCGCTACTCTCCATTCACAGTTCCTCTTCTGACCGCCCCTGGTGTACATACAAATATAAAAGAACAAGCAGACATATTAGGCGAACATTTTTCCACTGTATCTAGTTCCTCTAACTATACAGAATCATTTTTAAAATATAAAAACACAGCCGAAAAAGAAAGACTGCTGATAAAGGGCAGTGCTCACGAAGCATATAATAGCCCATTTGCACTACAAGAAATTAACAGTGTACTTTCTTTGGGTAAACAGACTGCACCAGGACCAGATGAAGTCCATTACGAAATGCTTGCCCACTTGTCCGAACATGCTGTAGACTCGCTTCTGAAATTTTTCAACAAAATATGGTTATCAGGAGAGATTTCAGAGGCATGGAAAAAAGCCATTATTGTACCGTTGTTAAAGCCGGAAAAAGTACCTACCTCCCCTGGCAATTACAGGCCTATAGCCCTGTCAAGCGTAATTGCCAAATCCTTCGAAAGCGTCCTTAATTAACATTAGATTAATGTTTATATTACAATCCCGTGATCTTCTTGACTTCCATCAGTGTGGGTTTAAAAAGGCGCGCTCTACAACCGACCATCTAGTCCGCCTAGAGAACACAGTCCGAGAAGCATTTATACACAAGCAACACTGCCGTGCGGCCTTTTTCGATTTAGAGAAAGCCTATGACACCACATGGAGGTTTGGCATACTGCGGGACCTTGGAGACCTCGGAATCCGTGGTAGAATGCTAAAATGCTTGACTGACTTTTTGACCAACCGTTCATTTCAAGTACGCCTGGGTGCCACTCTTTCTAAGAATTTCATTCAAGAGAACGGCGTGCCTCAGGGGTGCATTTTAAGCACCACACTTTTTATAGTAAAAGAATTCCCTAACAAAACTAATCCCAAAGTCTATCATGTATTCAGTCTACGTAGACGATCTCCAAATTACTTGCACATCCTCTAGCGTTACATCGTGTGAGAGGCAAATACAGATGACAGTAAATAAACTAACGACATGGGCAGACAAAAACGGTTTCAAGTTTTCTACGCAAAAGTCAGTAGCTGATCCCTCCCTGTAATTAAATGAAGTTGCACTACCAATTAAAGATGAGCACAAATTTCTAGCAATAACTTATGATAAAAAGCTCACATTCCTACCACACATAAACTTACTCAAAAAGAAAGCTTCTAAATCTCTGAATATACTAAAAGTACTTTCACGAAAACATTGGTGTTCCGATAGGACTTGTCTTTTACGGATTCATCGCTCTGTAGTACGTTCTACATTAGATTACGGATGCATAGTTTATGGATCAGCGAGGCAATCATACCTTAAACGGCTAGACCCAGTACACAATTTAGGCTTGCGTCTTTCCACCGGTGCATACAGGACGTCACCGATAAACAGTCTTTATGTGGAAGCCAACGAGCCGTCGCTTACAGAGAGAAGAACCATGCTCACTTGCTCGTACGTTTTAAAAATCCGTTCACTACCTTAACATATCTGTCACCAAATAGTCACAAAGTGCCCATCTAGAACACTATTTAACAACAAACCATTAGCAATAAGGCCACTTCTCCTGCGTTTTGAAGATGTGTGCAAAAACTTCGGCGTAATGGATGCATTACCTGGCGTTGCTCGAAGACGTGGTCCACTGCCTCCATGGTTCAATTTTCCTGTAATCTGTGACCTCACTCTTGCACATTTCCGTAAAAAGCGAACTCCACAGCAACATATATTGCAAGAATTTCGTGCCCTTGAAGAAAAATACAGTAGTTTTACAGAGTTTTATACTGATGGATCAAAAACAGATAGTTGCGTAGGAAGCGCAGTGGTGCGAGGAAATTCGGAGCAAATTGTAAGACTACCACAGTGTTCCTCTATCTTCACTGCGGAGTGCTACGCAGTATGGGTGACCACAGAAAAAATACTAAGTGAGAACCTCAAAAATGCTGTTAATTACACAGACTCCTTAAGTGTAGTTAGAGCTCTCCATTCTAAAAATGCAAGCTCCCCTCTTCTTGGTGACATCATACACAACATAGTAACTGCCACAGCTCAAGGACAAAATATAAAACTGTTCTGGGTCCCGAGTCGTGTGGGAATAAAAGGCAATGAGAGAGCAGATGTGTGTGCTGGTAAAGCTCGTGGCAAGGAAATAATGAAAGTAAATATGCCGTTTAATGATTGCATGAAATTAGTTGCAAGGAAACTAAGAAAAAAATGGCAGTCGGCTTGGAACAATGAGGTCAAAAATAAACTACACTTGGTAAAAACCAGTTTTAGGTGAATTTAAGTCGTGTGTGCACCAAGAACGTTTCAAGGAAGTGATCTTATGCCGTCTCCGAATCAGCCACACGCACCTTACGCACAACTTCCTACTAACAAAACAAGACAAACCTGTTTGCCAAGAATGTGGAGATGAACTCACGGTTAACCACATTTTATTCTCTTGTGTGGAACTGGAAGAACTAAGAAAAAGGTATTTTACTGAATTTTATAATAAATGCATTCCTTTTCATCCCGCGCTGCTTTTAGGAGATGATGCAATTGTTAATATATCGTGTTTTTAGCTTTCTTAGCGAAACGGGATTTCTCAAGAGACTCTAAATTTTTTACCCACTGGTTTGTTTGAATTTCAGTACACCTCAGCCAATTTCTCATGCCTGAGAAGAAAGCTGAGGCTTTTATTTTGATTGGTTGGGAGCCTCGATATCCTTCCGCAGCCAAGGAAGGCTACTGAGGTTACCCGGCCCTCTTTAAAGCTTTTACTTGTAGCCATTTATAAAATTTGTGTATGTGTTCACTGGGTAATATTAATGTTGTAAGGGCCGCTAGAGCAGGGATGATTCTTGCATTTCTATAATATTCAACAAAAGACTGTTCCTATACCTTGTTCTTGGCGCATGATGGCCTCAGTTGCCTATGTGCCATAAAACACAACACAACACACAACACTCGTCATCGGCAAGTCGAAAGCACCGAGGTGTTTTAAAGGCATAAAGTCCCTGCCTCACTTGTACCAGGTGAACAAGAAGGCATTTATAACGCAGCAGTTTTTTGAAAGCAATGTGCGCAAACTAGATCGTAAATTTGATCTAGAAGGCCGCAAAGTTTTGTTGTTCGTCAACAACTGCGGTGCACACGGGCACATAAACAACTTGAAGTCTGTGCGAGTCGAGTTCTTGCCACCGAAAACGACAAGTATCCTACAGCCGATGGACCAAGGCGTGATATGCAACTTGAAGGTGAACTATCGGTCATGCTTGCTTTCGCGTGTGCTGTTGTGCCTCTACAGTGGAAAAGTGTACTCTGTCGATTTGCTTGGAGCACTTAGCATGCTCGCCAATGCGTGGAATTTGGTGGCACCCACAACGCTGCGCAACTGCTTCCGCCACACGGGATTTGTTTTGGACGACGAGTCGGTCGTCTTGGACACGGATAGTGTCGTCGACCAGCTGTCTGGCAGTGAGCGCCTCATCGACGACCTTCGCACTGCATGCGTCGAGATTCCCTCGACCGTCTCGTTTTCGGAGTTTACGGACGTGGGCAGCGAGTTGGAACTGTGCGCCTGGCTCATGGATGCAGAAATAATTCGTCAAGTGCTTGCAGAGTCCGAGAGCAACGACGAGTCTCCTGCAGCAGCGCAGCCGACGCAAGCTGAGCTGATGCAAGCGGTCGCAACTCTTTCGTCGGCTTACGGTGACACGACGACTCTCGCCGAAATTTAGGCGGACCTGCTTGCACGCAAGCGAAGCATGGTTCAGAAGACCATTAATCACTTTTTCCGGCCTCTAACTCAATAGTAACCAATAAATTGAATTTCTTTGGGGCACATTTGTTTTTTCGGACTACCTGATTTTTCGTACATTTTCGCGGTCCCTTGAGGGTCCGAAAAATCGGTCGTCGACTGTATACACCTGAACGGAACACAGATACCCGTCAAAAATGAGCACAAATTTCTAGGGATAACTTTGACAAAAAACTCAATTTCCTGCCTCATATAAACGCACTGAAAAATAAAGCCTCCGGATCCCTAAATTCCTAAATTTAGGTTTGCGTCTTTCCTCTGGGGCTTACAGGACGTCGCCCATGAATAGTCTTTATGTAGAAATCAACGAACCGTCCTTTACAGATAGAACCATGCTCACATGCTCATACATTTTAAAAATCCGTTCACTGCCCAAACATCTATGTTACCCAATAGTCACAAAGTGCCCATCTGGAACATTGTTTAACAATAAACCGCTCGCTATCAGTCCACTCCCCCTGCGTTTTGAAGAGTTGTGCCAAAACCTCGGCGTACTAGATACATTACCTGACATTGCTCGGAGACTAGATCCACTACCTCCATGGTACAATTCTCCTGCAATCTGTGATCTCACTCTTACTCAGTTCCATAAAAAACAGACTCCGCAACAACATATACTACAAGAATTCCTTGCTCTCGAAGAAAAGTATAGTAGTTTTACGCAGTTTTATCCAGATGGTTCAATAACGGGCGTTTACGTAGGAAGCGCAGTGGTCCGAGGGAAGTAGGAGAAAACGGAACGACTTCCACAGTGCTCATCCATCTTCACTGCAGAATGCTACGCAGTCTGTGTGGTCGTAGAAAAAAATAGAAAACGAAAACCTCACCAACAGTATTATTTACACAGATTCCCTCAGTATACTTACAGCTCTGCACTCTAGAAATGTAGTCACTCCGATTCTTGGTGACATCATACACAAGATAGTAACAGCGACAGCTCGAGGACAAAACATAAAATTCTGCTGGGTTCCCAGTCATGTAATAAGAGGCAACGAGAGGGCAGATTTCTGCGCTGTTAAAGCTTGTGGCATGGAAATAAAAAAGTAAATATACCTTTTAAGGATTGCATAAACTTAGTACAGCGTAAACTAAGAGAAAAATGGCAGTCCGCATGGAGCGGCGAAGTGAATAATAAACTACACTTGGTAAAACCGGCTTTAGGTGAATTTAAATCATGTGTTCACCAGGAACGTTTTAAGGAAGTGATTTTATGCTATCTTCGGATAGGTCACACGCACCTTACACACAACTTCCTGCTAACAAAACAAGACAAACTTGTTTGCGAATGTGGAGATGATCTTACTCTTAATCACATTTTATTTTCATGTGTGAAACTTGAAACACTAAGAAAGAAGTATTTTACTCAATTTTATAATGAATGCATTCCTTTTCATCCAGCACTGCTCTTAGATGATAATTCCATTGTTAACATACCTTCCGTTTTTAGCTTTTTAAAAGAAGCAGGGTTACTTGAAAAACTAAGTTTTGAACCACTGGTTCACTTTATTGCATGGTAAACCTCATCCACTTTCTCATTCCTGAGAAGGAGGCTGAGGTTCTTTATTTGATTAGTCAGGAGCTTCAGGGTCCTTGCCCAGCCAAGGTTTGCCGCTGAGGCTACCTTACCTTCTCTGGGGCTGTTACCATTAGCTATTTCCAGATTTCCTTTTTTCTGTTTTTTGCCAGGCAGTTCATTATTTTTAGGCCATCTACACCATCAACGATTTTTCGTATTCCTAAACGTTCTACAGAAAACCATTTCTATACCTTGAGCTTGGCGCATGATGGCCTTAGCTACCTATGTGCCATAAAACCCAACACAACATGGATTCAGGCATGCGCCGGCAGTTACCGGAAGTTCGCTCCTGCAACTGTTCATCTGGGAAAGCCAGCGCGAGCGAGCCGGGTGAATGGCGCGCAATTCTTCTCCTTGCCACTCGCACCTTTCGAAGCCACGCTTGGCAACACAGCCATGCCGATCTTCCCTAGCCTGCCTTGTGCACACCCGCATGCACGCTGGTGGTCTGGCATAGCAGGGAGCGTGAAAATGCTGGTAAAAGTGTTTTCTTTTAAACTTGAGAGATAAATTAGGGGTGTGCAAATTATATGTGGGCACAAATTACATGAGTAAATACAGTATGTCTATTGCTCCTGAAGATATGGTTCTGTGCCTGAAGCCAACATTGTTTGTTCTCAGATTTCTCGTATACCACAAAGCCCACTGGTTATGCATTTCACCTCATGGAAGTGCAGGCATCCAGAAGTATTGCTTGTTCAGCAATGACAAAACAAGTGTAGTTGTCATGTCATTGCAAAGTTAACTAAGTAGCATTCGTTGTGTGCCATGGAAATTTGAATTTGCTGAATATGGAACATACACAACATATAATCATGGTGGTGGGGTTATTACCAAGAATGAAAGCACCGGAAAAACACCATGAAACAGCTTGTGTTCGGTGTGAGAAACAGTCGTTTGCTAAAGTATTCAGCTTATAAAAATGATGTTTCTCCCATTTCCACAGTGTTCTTTACCTTCTACTCTGTACTAACCACAAATTAAAAAATTGAAATACTCCTTGGTTTCGATGACTGTTGGCTTCCTTAAAACGTCTGCTATGCTGGCAGTTTTACAGAGCACACCCGTTTTGATGACTGGCACCCTTTCGTGTCAGGAGCCAGTGCTTCTGGCTATACGTACGTATTTGTTGCTTTCACATGGCTCTATTTACGCATTGCGAAGGTTTAGCATGGCCAGCAGCCTTTCTTCATAATTGCTGCTCATGAAGTTAGTAGAGGTTATTTTACCAGCACTGTAAACTATACAAATTCTACAGCTTAGTACAGTACACAGTGAATTCTGTGTCATGGCATAAAGGCTGTTTACTATTAAAATTAGCCATGTTGCTGATGCATTCTCCTCGCTTGTCTAGGGTTCCCTGAATGAAGTATGCTTTTCAACGATATTCCATGAACTTTCAGATTTCAGCCAGATGTGTGTGACAGCACTGGCCAACTTGTTACAAAAGGAGCGGGCACTAGGAGGAAGCCGGACATTGTTTTCAAAAGAGAAGGTGAGTGGCTAGTGCCCAGCTGCAGATCAAGGAGTTACTGTAAGTTACGCTGCATTTAAAACTTATTTGTAGGCATTTTGTGCGCTGCATAATTTTATAGTTGTGTGTGGCATAGTATTATTTGGTTGCATTTCACCAGAGGGGCTGTGCTCCCCGCCCCCTCCCCAGTCTCCAACGGTTAGTGCTTAAATCAGATTTCTGACTGACACTTACATTCTAGGACGTTATTTATGTGAAGCGCAGTGTGGCTGAGCTAGTTGGCTTCATGACCAGTCTTAAAGCTTTTCGTTTGAGTAACATAAGCCAATCATGTCCCAGCAGAATTCGTTGGCTGAATGACCCCTGTTCATGAGCATGATTAGCAGAACTGAAGCAGTCTATGTGGAAATTTTTTTAATGCAGTTGATCACTTCGTGTGTATGTACAGTCAAGCTCTTTATATGCAGTGGCACAGGCCGGGACTCTTTTTTTTCTTAAATTTTCCTCGTAGTCCCTAAATTTTTGTGTATGTACAGTCAGCACCAAATGAAGCGCAAACATGAGAGTGAAAATTGAAACAGTAAATTTTGAAGATTTTAGATGGAGGAAGAGCACTAGTGCACTTAAGGGGGGACGCGGTTTTCAACTCGCGGAAAATGGTCAAAAAAGCGATTTTTTGAAATATTTATTTTCTGCTTTTACAAGTCATATTTTGTGTGATTACAAATTTTCATCGTCGAAAACCATCAAGAAGTGCGCCAAATCATTGTTTTGATGATCAAGGGTGGCGGAAAATTTCTTCCAAGTAGCGAAAAAACGCTGCTTTTCAAGCCCCGATCTCTCGGCAACCGCCCAACGTAGCGCAGCCATCTTGGTCTCTATGGAAAGCGCGTTCCTCCGACTTCAAATTTCCCGCTTCAGCGGTCTCCTCAGAGCGGAAACAAACGCATAAAAAGCAAAAGTTTCACGCTCGCGCGGTGATTTCCGATTGGCTCCGCACGTCACGTTACAGCAGCACGCTGCGCAATTGGTCTCCTTGGCGGGTGCGTCGTCTGCTATGCGTGCCTCTCGACTCTGCGGTTCCGCTGCTCGTCGTGTACGATGGGGTTTAGTCATTTGAGCAGAGAACCTCGGCTCGCCGTGACTGTCTCTTGCGCAGAGCTTAGTTTCGAATACGGATTACGCGGCCGCCATGTTCGTCAGTACGCGCGGAGCATAGTTTCGGAAGCGGCTTTCACTGGCGGTCATGGGTCAGCGACCTCTGAAGTACAAGACGGCGCGTGCCTATGGCACCCGTAAGCGAAAATCGCCGATGGTGAAGAAGAAGAAGTCGCCTGCTTCAATTACTTCTGATGTGTAGCGCACTGACGAAGTTACGGGCTCGCAGGCGAGTACTTTGTGCGCGGCTACGACCGTTGGTGGCGCCGCTCCAGAGCCGCTGCCGAGCACTTCACACGCGGACGAAACATCGTGTGCGAGCACGGGGGACTCTTCGGAACTTTCTGCTTCGCGCTCTGCATCGCCGGAAGCATCAAGCGATGAAGGCACCACGCGTGTCGCGGGTTCTCTTGGCACTTCACGCGACGACGCCACGCCGTCCACGAGCACCGGGCGCACCATTCAGGCGCACCTGGAGCCGCGTTTTGTGTCGGGAACATCAAGTGATGAAGGCACCGCGCATGTTGCAGGTCCTCTTGACACTTCACACGACGACGCCACGCCGTCCACGAGCACCGGGCGCACCATTCAGGCGCACCTGGAGCTGCGTTTTGTGTCGGAAACATCAAGTGATGAAGGCACCGCGCATGTCGCGGGTCCTCTTGGCACTCACGCGACGACGCCACGCCGTCCACGAGCACCAGGTGAAAAGGGTCGGCCTATTGGTGGGAAAGGTGGCCTCACTCAGGCTTTAATTAAGAAGTTAACAAATTATTATGGCAAGGCCCTGCACGATCACGACAACGTTGATGACATGCAGAAAGTTGTGATGGCAACTTTTTATCACGTAACATCTACCGATGAACGCCCACGTCACGAGCTTTGCCCCCAAGGACCACAGAGTTGGTGCCAACACCAGGCTGCAGAAGCAGAGGGCAAACCTCTGCCCTCCCACAAGTACCAGCTTGCAAGGCATGTCACAGATGCATTGTTGCCTGTTTACCGGCGGCTATCGGATGTCCAGCTCCTCAGCCGTTGTCTGGGGAAAAAAAACCCAGAATGCGACTGAAAGCCTTCATTCAGTAATTTGGTCGCTGCTGCCAAAAGATAAAAACGCATCTTTGACTGCAACAGAGACAGCTCTCAACGAAGCGGTTTGCAAGTTCAATGCAGGGACCCGCCGTGCTTACACAGAGTACTGTTCGACACTTGGGCTGCAAACTGGCCAACATGCTCTTCGCAGAGCAGCGGAAAAGGACGCCTTGTGGAAAAGAAAGGCAGCGAAAGCACTTCAATCTCGAGGCAAGGCATCCAAGAAGCCCCATGTTAAAAAGGACACAAAAGACTACAACCCCGGTGCCTTTTGATGAGTGAAATCCAAGGTGCAACTTCGGAAGCCATTTTCTCAAAACTGTTTTTTTTGTCATTTGCTCTGATTGTTCCGCTGATTTCTTCGCGACCGCTGGGGCTATTTTGATACGGTTTTTTTCGCTGCATTCCTTGAGAAATGTTTCAGGTCGTGACATTCTTGGTTTTTTGGCATCCCGTTTGCCGACTTACTGATTCGACTAGTTGTTCACTGTTTAGGTGCCCATTGTAATGTCTGCTCATAAAATATTAAAACTAAAAACTTTTACATTGTAAATAAAAAAATCTAAGAATGTCACGACCTCATCCATTCATTTTGGAATGCAACACACTTTGAAGAAGTCTTCTATCTTATTTTGTAAGTCGCTCAAGCGTGGTACAAGATGAAAAGGAGGAAAATTTTTTAAATAAAAAAGGTGTTGAGATATCAGTTTGAAATTTTTATGGGGATATCACAGAAACATTACCAGTAACCCTGCCAATTTTTATCAGAATCCATGAAGAAATAGGAAGGTTGATCCCGAATGCCACGTCCCCCCTTAAGTTTCACTTCGATAGTGTAAACACCATAGCGTTGAAGTTTTACCTAACCCAGCTTCGATAGTGTAAACACCATAGCGTTGAAGTTTTACCTAACCCAGCCTGTGTTTCTCGTGCAGAACCTAATATATATGCGAGAAAACCGCCGTCGTTAGTAGCAGTGGCGGCGGTATTGACTGTGAGCGAAAAACCCACCAAAAATCTCCATAGAAGCAACCTAGGGTGTAGGTGGGCCAATTAGCTTACGTGATCTTGTGGCCTCATCACAACTGTCCTTGAGAATTGTGAGTAAACTGACCACTGTTGCAGGATTAATGATTGGTCGTGAAAGGTTCGTCAGGAAGAGCAACCTGGGTCGCACAAGCCCTGGTAGTGGCGCACTGCTTAACCGCTGCACCACTGCTCCAGGAGGGGTATGAGGACTCCCTGGGATCTCTGAATGTTAGAGAATGACCAATTTCACGTATGTAGGAAATAACCCTTTAATGCTATCGCGCCATACCGTTTGGGCAGAGCTCAAGTGTCCCCTAAAATTTTTATTATCCTTGTTACTAGGGGCGTGCGAATATCGAAATTTTCGAATACGAATCGAATACGAATATGAAGAAAAAATGGCTTCGAATATCGAATCGAATATCTGGTCAGCACAAAAAATAAATTCAGAAAAGATAAACAAGCAAAAATTGTTGCTCATATTTTTCTCAAAATAGTGTATGGCCTTAGTGTATGGCCTTTGCAACGGAAATAAACGAAACTAGACTGCCTGAGCACCGTATAAAAAAAACAACATGATGTGCGCAAAAATGTATACTACTTAATTGAACTGCATAACAGTATCCAACCTGTAATGTGGTCAGGCAAAATGCAATCCATAACATGACAAGACTGGAAACAAAAATAACATGATGGCTAGTAAAACCTTATTAATTCGGAGTTCAAAGAACCGACAGAAATGCCCAGGTTATTTGAAGGTCGATTTATAAAACACCCCGCGGCCCTGAAAAAAAAAATACCAAAAATGCGGTAGTCTTATGAGGCGGCTCTATCGTGCAAACACCTGTAATCCCGTGACGAGCACAGAGTTTCGGCGTGCTGGAAGACATCGTGAACGTAAGCGAGATGGGAACACGCATTGACGTTGGAATGGCGAGACTGTTTCTAGAAAAGGAAAAGAAATGACGAGCGATGTGTCAGTCAGTGTCTGAAAGCGGCACGGTGCTGAGATTGGACTAATGGCGAATGCGCCGGCCGACAGTTGCCATTGCAATGGGCGAGTGGCCAAGCTCAGAAACCAAAACTACGCAGCCAGGTTCTTTTTTTGACCTAGTGACAGGACAGGGGCCCTCCGAACATTGTCACGCCTGCCGTTAGGTCCACTTAAGAGGTGCATGGGTTACAGTGCACCATGCAATACACCTCGACTCGCCCCTTCGGGAGCCTCACGCAAAATTTCGCAAGTAGGCTTTTCCGCATATTGTAGTTGACCAAAATAAGATGGCGGTTGTCACGCTCAGAGAGTTAAGGTGACAAAACGAATGCCATGGGTGTGGGCATTAATTAGATAACATATTACCGAAGGATAAAAAAATAAACGTGCTTTCGCGTTGCAATTATTAGAAGCGGGTCGTCCCCCATGTTGACAGAGAAGAAAGAGAACCGGGCCTTTATATTGTTTTCCTGGAACTTTAACCTCTATATTCAGATAATTTGTCCAGAAATTGCGCTTTTGCGACAATCAGATTTAACAAAGTCGGCGCGGTATACGATCGCTGCCTAGTATTCGGGAATTTTCGAATATTCGGAAATTCACGAATATCATTTCTTGAATACGAATATGAACCGAATATGAAACATATTTGATTCGTATTCAAAATTTCTAATATTCGCACACCCCTACTTGTTACCCTTACAAGCACTTATTGGGCAGCCGAGCTGGTCGCGCGCCATGGAGCCCAATGTGGGAATACGTTAAACGCACTAACCATACGCGGCCACTATAACTCTGTGCATTAGGGCCAATGACCAATTTCACATACAGTTGAATCTCGGTGATACGAATCTCAAAGGGAGGCGAAAATATTCGTATCACCCAAAAACAAGCGAAATCTGTCGCGAAACCATGAGACACGCACAAAAAAAAAAACATTTATTTACATGGAAAGAAGTCACATATGTCCTTCTGAGTCTTCTTCTCCGCGAGGTCGGCCAGCAGAGAATTTTCGAAGCTGAAGAACTGGGCTGTAGTGTTCTCACGCACAGTCTTGGATGTCACAGCACGCCGCACAATATCGAGAGCGTGCATAGTTTCGGCTGCCGATGGTGGTTAGTCATCACCATTTTGGCATTCGTCTTCTTCTTCGTCACTGGTCGAAATTCCAGGCTGCGACGATACATCCTCCACGATGTCTTCCACTATGCGCAGACCACAGGTGACGAGATCATCGTCCGCGGTGACGTAATCGTCGGCACTGCAGTCAATGCTAAGCTGGTTCCAGACATCAACCGGAACTGAATCTGGCACTTGCGAGGTGGTGGCCACTGTGGATTTAAATATCCCACACTTTGCGAAACAATTCGCGATGGTTCCAGGGGGGACGTGCTCCCAGGCCACTGCAATAAAATGCATAGTGTCCAAAAGACTAGTCTGCATATTTGCATCCTTACAATCAATCTTTGCAAGGAGGCGGCGCACCAACAAACCTTTGAAGTGGTGCTTTACGGTTCTGATAATGCCAGCATCCAGTGGCTGCAAATGACTAGCAGTGTTCGGGGGCAGGTATACCACTTTGATGCTCTGTAGCGTGATGTGCTTTGGATGCGCCACACACTAGTCCAGCAGCCAAACAATCTTTTTGTTCTATCATATGGTCCAAGTATGTGGCGAACTCTACGAACAGAGTCGACGTCATCCACACCTTTTTATTGGCTCTATATGTGCAGGGCAAACGACCGGCTGCCTTGAAGCATCGGGGCTTTTCGTATTTTGCGACGACGGTCAGTTTCATTTTTTCTGACCCGTCAGTGTTGCAGCAAAACAAAACCGTCACACGCTGCTTACTTTTTTGTCCTCCCTGGCAGGCTTCGCCCTTGAAGCAGAGACTTTTCGGGCTGAAGATTGTAAAACAGCCCTGCCTCATCACTGTTAAAAACAACGCGAGCATCATATCCCGTAATGAAAGACTGCAGCGTGGTTGCCATCCAATCTTCAACGATGGAAGCGTCAACCTTTTTCCCTTCGCCGCAAACAGTTTTGTAGGAGAGGTCATGCCGTGCCTTAAATCGGTGAATCAGCCATCAGGGGCCTGAAAATTTTCAATTCCAAGCGTGAGTGATGTCCGCAGCCTTCTCACGCAGAACTTTTCCGTCAACGTTGACGCCGGCCGCAGTGACCTCTTTAAACCATGTTAGGAGAACTTCTAACTTTACATCGTGAGCAGTCTTCGCTTCTTTGGAGTTTACGCCAAAGTGGTGCACATTCTGCATAATTTGGTCGCGCTGACCGACGATCGTAGACAGCATAGAAATTGGCAGGCCTAATTCTTTGGCCATGTCAATGCACCTTTTCTTGGGCTTTTCGTCCACCTTCTTTAAAATATCCAGTTTGTCCTTCAAGGACAGCGCCTTCCGCTTTCACGACATCGTACTGATTGCAGTACCTTTCGGGCTGACGCGATCAATGCTCGTAAAACGACACACGCAAACAACACGCTGCACTTCCGTAGTCGTCGCACACGAGGGAACAAATAAGCGGGAGCTGCTGTTGGTGTGATGATCTGCGCTGGCTGTAGCGGAAAGACCTGCGGAGCAGGCGCGCAGGGCCGCGAGAAATGTGCAGAGGACAAATCGCGCCCGACTGGTTGAGTTAGCTGGTTCGCAGGGCGAACGGACCAATAAGCAGCGGCGCTAGCCTCGGGCAACAACAAAGTAAAAAGAAAAAGGCCAAGAGGCCGCCCTCAAAAACTAGAGAGAGAGAGAAAGCTTCGCTTGCCTCGTCAGCCTCCCTGCTGCCGCGGAATCCCAAACCGGCACTGGCGCACGTTGCGTCAGTGCCGGAATTTTACGAATTCGTATCACACCGAAATTCTTATCAGCCGAGTTCGTATCACCGAGATTCTACTGTTTATGGGAAATAACTGATTAACGCTGTCGCGTGAAAACTTTAAGGTAGAGCTTAAGTGCCCCTCCAAATTTTTTTGTGTGTTCTTGTGTTCACATTTCAGTTCTGCCATTTGTATTTCGTTTGACACTGATAGAACATCTTTATAAAGGTGCCCATTTCATTTTAAGTTTTATATGCATTAGACAAACGCCTTTAAACAGTGTGGAGTAAGAAATATGTTTAAATAAAAAAATTCAATAAAATATATAATAAAAAAAATCCCCCGAACCCACAAAGACCCGAGTTCCTGTGCAGTTCGTAACATAAAGGACTATAGACACCTAGCTTTATCGCTTGTTTTTTTCTTTGAAATGATGAGTTAGACATTAGAATACATGGATTATTGCGTGGTATTTTATAATTAAATATTTTATAATTGAATTTCTTCTCTCGTGTCATTTCGGTTTCATCAACTGAACGATGGCTGTGACTTGTAGTTGGTGTTTAGGTCACGTAATGCACTAGAAAAATTGTAATATAACCGCTAAAACAGTTTTAATTCACTAAAACACCTAAGTCAGCCTCTTTCAAGACTTGGAATGACAAAAAACGATCAGCAGTTATGCAACAGATTTTTCATTCCTCATGTGACCTAAACATCAACTACACGTCACAGCCATCGCTCGGCAGTTGAAACCGATTCCGAGTCAAGAAGAAGTTCAATTATAAATTATTTAGCAGTTGTAGATGAATATCACTGGGTGTTCCATGTATACCAATGTCTAATGCATTGCTTGAAAGAAGAAAACACGCAAGCAGAAATTTGGTGTCTATAGTCCTTTAACACATTTAGTTCAGCACATGCAAACGGAGATGCAACAATAAGCTCAGCCTAGTGGGGCCATCTGTTTGCTAGAATGGGAACCTTTTTTGTCAACAAACCGACGCTCCTCCTCAAGCGTAGAAATGGCAGAATCGTCACTCTAAATAAAAAAAAAATGCTAATTTATCGCTGATATGTTTTGTTCTAGACAAGATGAGACGAAGCGAAAGCCCGGTACTTATTTATGGCCAGTGAATGTACTGAAAATGGCAGTAACAACTGTGAATACAGTCCAAAACGAGGGTCCTGCTTCGAAGGGTGCCAGCAATTTGGAAATGATAACTTAGCATACACATAGCCACGCATGCTAAACTCGGAAAGTAGTGCATGTAATCCAAGTGTATGGCAAGGCTTGATATGAAATAGCGTTGGGTGCATGTACATGACGAAGCGTGTCATTTTTTTTAGCGTAGCCTGTCCCATATGCTCATTTTGTACTGGCCCTACATTCTACAGCGTCAGAATGTCACCTCTGCACTCATCACAGCTTTGGTAGTGCTACAAGGAACTACTGAGATGGAGTATAAGTGTGAACACGAGAAACAAGTCAATTGATGGGAAGGCACCATATTGTACCCTTGCAATTACTGCTCTTTACACATGATCTCGAAAGCCTGCAAAAGCCGCGTGGAGTTCCAGTTCACACAGACTAAGGAGCATTCTGTTAACGTGGGTTTTTGGGTGGAAAATATCTTTGTGCTGGCTTTTTCGTGTTTTTGCAAGTTACAATCGTTTTTATCATTAATGGGTTGTGTGTGTGTGGTTTCAGAACACCTGAAATTTCCAACCTTATTAAAGAAAGAGTAAAAATTCATTCATATTGGAAAACCTAATAATAATAAATTGTGAAATTGCAAAAGCAAAATAAATGCAAAATCAGTGAAAAAACAAAACTAGAAAATGACATCTGTTTGAAATAACGAATCTCAAGATTTAGGTGAAGATTTGCTATAAGGTCATTTGCCCTCAAACCATGTTTGCGAAAGAAGAGTTACAGTCGAAAGAGTCGCAATATTGGAGTACAGAGTATGCCCAAAAAGTTTAAATGAGATGCATGTTAGCGAAATGGGACAATAATTCGAAGGGTCAGTACAGTCTCAGGTCTTAAAAACTGGCACAGCTCTGCTTGATTTTCTGTCGTCTAGGATTTTGCCAGTGTTCAGAGACTGAATGAAGATGACCTGCAGGATTTTGCTTGTTAACTGTTTAATTCTTTTGAGAATCTTAGCAGGAATGTTCTTGGGTTTAGGTGACGTAGACGGCTTGAAATGAGGTTTGAAATTTCGTCAGATGTAATGGTAACAGGCGGCATGAAAAATTTAGGTCCAGTAAGGTAGTGCTGTTTTTTCCTGATTTGTGGGTAAAAACAGAGGTTATGTAGAAATTCATTATGTCGGAATGCTGGGAAAGTAGAATGTGTGCGCTGTCGTGTCTCCTGAAAATTTTTTGGGGTTAACACGCATTATGTCTAAGAAATCACGACTGTGAAATTTTTTTTTGGATGACTGTAATAAAAGAATTCGCAAAGGCTGGCGAAGTATTTTCCCATTTGACTGAGTACGCCGAGTTCTTGAAATTATGGAACAGGCATTTTTTTTCTTTCCTGACTTTTTCCCTAGTGCATTGGAATACCATGGCTTTGTAGCCTCCCCACAGGTGCAGATAAGTGAGACATAGGTGTCAGTAAGCATTTAACAGGGCACCAGCTGTCATTCAAGGATCCTGTAGGCATAGGCAGCTGAAAGGTGCTGAAAAATTGTTTAAGGTGGGAGTTGATGCTTGTGAATTTTCAGGACATAATTCTTTGTTTCAGGACATAATTCCGTTCATCGAAAGGAACTGGGAGAACATGACCACGGTGCCGCGGAGAGTGAAACAAACCTGGCACACAACGGTTTACAAGACGATGGTCAGTTCATGTGTTGTTACCTGAATTGCTTTTGGTTGTGGGGAAATGTTGCTGGCCTTGTGCTGTTGGTGCTGCTGCCCATAAATCATTAATCATACAGCTGCGTGATCTCTTGTGGATGCTGAACAAAGCAAATGACACAGCCGTTGGGGGGGGGGTATGCGGCAGCGACAGCACATGCAGGCTGGAAGCTTGCATTCCTTGGAGTGCTTGGCTCTCAGTTGCAGGGTCTGCCTGTCCTTACCCAGCAAAGAGTGGCACGTCTTCACTCATGCAGTGTTCACCTTCCGGCTACACTTGTCACCTACTGCCGCTGGAAACGAGTGCAGGCGGAGGAATTTATATTTTACATTGTCAGTGGTACATCATGCTGTATTAAAACTTGGCAGTTCTCCAAACAGTTGGTACTGTATTTACACGATTTTAAGTCTACAGTTTTTTTTTTTTAATTTAAAATTCTGAAGTTGGGGGGGTCGAATTACAATCAAAATGAAACCTTGAACTGCTAATAAAAGCAAGAAAAATGATCTGTCAGGGATGCTACTGCAAGGTTACAAGTTTTTGTTTGCTCTCCGGCTCCAAGTGTAGCATTCAGGTATTCCACGGGCTTGTTGGAAAGGGTTTTTCATTTTTTACTTTTACTGCGCACACCGTTACCCGCCGCGGTGGTTCAGTGGTTAGGGCTCTTGGCTACTGATCACGATACCTGGGTTAGAACCCAGCCGCGGCGGCAGCGTTTCGATGGAGGCGAAACGCAAAGGCGCCCGTGTGCTGTGCGATGTCAGTACAGCACGTTAAAGATTCCCAAGTGGTTGAAATTATTTCGGAGCCCTCCACTACGACACCTCTTTCTTCCTTTCTTCTTTCACTCGCTCCTTTATCCCTTCTCTTCGGTTGGGTTTCCACTGAGATTTGAGACAGATACTGCGCCATTTCCTTTCCCCAAAAACCAATTTCATTTCATTTCACTCGCGGGAGTATCGATAGTTAAGGAAGGGCCGATGTTCCAATCCTGGAGTCTGCGCCAGCACCCGGGAGTGTCGCTAGCTGATGGAAGAGCCGCTATTTCAGTTGGTTGCGTAATATGGCGGCTAGATGATTATATACGTAACGGCGGCACTTCTGGGGAATGCCGATGTTTGCTGGAAGAGCCGACGCCCCGACACCCATCACTTTTTGTTTGGTGGTGCTTGGAGTTGGTGCATTTGACTCGACTGCCGGCCGCGTGCTTTGCCATGAGCTCTCCAGGTTCAAAAAGCATTCGGCACTCATTCACTGCAGCGTTCAAGAGGGAGGCCATTATTTACACTGAAGAAACCAACAACTGTGCAGCGGGCTGCAAGTTCGACGTTTCTGAATGGTTGGTGCGGGAGTGGCAGAAGCAACGAGACAGAACTTTCGACTGCGACTCCAAACGAAGCGGTTTCCGCGGGCCGAAATCTGAACGCTTTCTGGAGCTCGAGGCCAAGCTTGCAGCATATGTCACCGAAATACGTGATCGGTCCCTTCCAGTGACATGCAAAATGATCACGCAACAAGCCCGGTTGCGAAATGATCACGCAACAAGCTGGGATACTGCGAACAGACTTCAAAGCCTGCAGGGCTTGGGCTTCGAAATTTATGAAGAGGGCTGGCTTCTCTCTTCGTCGGTGTACTAGTGTGCGCCAGAAGCTGCCTGCTGCTTACAAGGAGAAAGTTCTCGCCTTCCATAGGCACTACTTCAAGCTCCGCGACTAATGGCGATACCTGCTCGGCCAAATCAGCAATGCTGACCAGACTCCCGTCTACTACGACATGACGAGCAACACAACAGTGAGCGTGAGGAGAGGGTTAAGCTTTTCATGACAAGAAATGAGAAACTTCAGTTCACTGTTATGCTATCATGCTTAGCAGATGGCACAAAGCTCCAACCGTACATCATCCTCAAAAGAAAAACTATGCTACTGGAAATGTTCTCGAAAGGTGTGATTGTGCGAGTGAATGAAAAAAGGCTTTATGGCGGACGACTTAGTCATTGATTGGTACCGTCACGTGCGGCTTTTGAGGCCAGGGGCATCCCTCAAAGATTGCAATCCGAACCTCCTCGTGCTGGGCTCATTTCGCGGCCACCTTACCGCGAAAGTGAAGGCAGAGCTACGAACAGAACATAGAGATATGCTGGTGATTCCCGGCAGTCTGACGGGGCAGCTGCAGCTGCTAGACGTTGGCATTAACAAGTCATTCAAGGACTTGCTCCGGCGCGAGTATAAGGAGTGGCTGGCGGCGGAAGGTTGGGAACTTTCACCAACGGGCCGTGTGAAGAGAGCCTCCCTGGCGGCTGCGTGTGGGTGGGTGATTTCCACTTGGGCGGCTGTACCACGTGATGTCATGATGTGGTCATTTAGGAAGTGCGGGCTTTCCATGGAGGACGATGTGCTGTGGGACCGCAGCGGCGACGACGACAGCAATACCACTGAAGATGACTCAAGTGAGGATGAATAGCCCATCTATGCAATAAATTTTCGTTTTTGAGCGTGTCCACTGGCGTTTTTTTTTTTTTTTTCGGACATGCGATTTGGGGGTCGACTTACATTCGCGTCAGCTTTCTTTTTGGACATGCGATTTGGGGGGGTCGACTTACATTTGAGTCGACTTACAATTGTTGTAAATACAGTACCTCGTTGTAGGTAAGAAGTGTTAAAACAATTCGGTGTAGCCAAAATTCGTAACACTCAATTTCGCCAAAAACACGTGTGGGAGAAGTGCAATTTAGTCACTGAAAGGACAACGATGTTTTCTGAAGTTTCAGCGCTGTTCCGAAGCTGCAAAAGAACAAGCGCCGGAAGTCAATTAGGTTGGCTTCCCCGCAATACAACTGTGCTGTGTGAAAAGTAAAATGCCAGAATGCAAGCTACCGCTGTTTCCGTGACAGTTGACGTGAGCACAGGATGCTTACTGGAAGGCTACTTTCCACTGGTTCCAGCATTATCGACGGGTGCAAGAGGCGCTAACGCCTGCCGCAGCACCACCAATCACTCGTGTAGTGTATCCAAGCGAGCACAGCTTGCCACTCAGCAGCTCAATATATAAAGCAAGGATTGTATATTCTTGTTAAAAATGTTTAGGAGCAGTTTCGGGTAGCCAATAATTCTTGATGTCCGTGTTCATTATAACTGCTGTGATGGAGGATGATGGGCCCAGGATCGTTGCCATGCTCGGACACCAGGCGAGAGGATTGTGACTCGCCTGTTGGTTCGCATTGCCGGATCCGGTAGAGCTGTGGAGACGGTTAGCTGCAGCGTCGTGGCTGTGGTAAAGGCCTGTGCGGTGCGGGTCCTGGCAACTGGTTCTCAGGGCTGACTCAATGCGGTCGAGCCTCGAGCAAAAGACGACCCCGGCACCTCGGACACACTTCATTTACTTCCACTCTTCTTGTACTCCTCGCCCCCACTACTTTGCTATCCACATCGTGACAGCTATGTTTGACTGTACTGCGCTTTATGAATAGGACTGAGCACAGTAATTTTTGCTGGAAGAAATCTCATACGGCATCATTTTTTTCTCTTGCAACCAGTTGCTGTTTAATTATGGATTTTCATCATCTCCTCTGATGTTTTCAAAAAGACAGGCTCCCACAGGGCTTGAGTAAAACACTCTCCGGGGCATGTTGGTTCATAGCTAACAAGAATAAAAGCGCAACACGACACAAAGAAGGAGGAAACCGACAGGACAGGCGCTATCCTGTCCTGTCGGTTTCCTCCTTCTTTGTGTCGTGTTGTTGCGCTTTTATTCTTGTTACCCACAGGGCTGCCAAAAGTAGTTGCTAGTATCTCTGATAGATATCACCAGCCCTATTTTATTGATTGTATATTTAAAATTTCACTCCTTAGTGCTGCATAAATAAAACATTCATCTCTGTTGATGTTACGCTCGTTATTAGCTTTGCACACCGTGTAGGTAGTGCGGCAGTTGTCATGTTGCATAAGGTAACTGTGCTAATTGTACAGTTGTGCCCCATTAATATTGCATTCTAGAATTATGGACAATATTTCTTTGGACCAAACTTTTCTTTATGTATTTTCACCTCATTGGCATGGAAACTTGCTGTCCGGATAAGGGACAAGGTGGAAATGCACACCACTCATGTGTGTTACTATGGACACCAATGAGAAAATCTCTTTTACCAGATTAAGTTGATCTTAGGTACTAGGCGCGAACACACACAGACGCGAGGAAGGGTATGGGTGCCTGTGTGTGTTTGTGCTATCTAAGATGAATTGTGACCAACTCGCCCAAGAAGACGTTCTTTCAGGTTAAGTTGAGGTAGCCTTGCAATTGTTCTGCCGGCTGCGCACCAGTGAATGGCAATGCCAAGATGCCTTACAGTGGTCTAATTTTCTCTTCACTGCACATTACTATCACAGAGGCAGACCTTAATGTCCAAGCGTTCTTTTTTGAATAATTAATTTTTCTTTTTCTTTTTTCGTGATCCATTATTATGGACGACTTGCTGCATGGACCTCCTTGCTTGAGAACCAAAGGCTCTATATTAACTAGGCACAACTGTATACGAAGCAAACAGGGCTTCCTTGGCCGCTTTTCTCAGTGTAATACTGGAAGTGGCAGGTGTGTTGAATTAACCCTTTCAAACAATGCATGTTGTCTGCAGTGTGATGAAGATTTCGAAGGTGCTGCCATTCCTTGAGCAGCCTTTTGTTTTGCTGTCCCTGCTTTTCACGCCTTTCTTCCTCTGCCTAAGCTCTTGGCCATTCAGCACTAGGTTCTTGAAATCTGTTTGTCACTGTCGAGATGAGTGGCTACCATTGTGGACAAACATCCTGTGACAACACATGGTTGGCTGCTGGTTGGTGAGAACATAGTGCGCAATGAGGCCCCAAACCCAGGACAGCTCGGTACCCTGGCTTGGGTTTCATTGTGCCTTCATTTGGCTAGGATGCAGAGCACACCTGTACGCTTCCCCTCCTGTGGTATTACGAGTCCTGGTATGACAGAATGGTTGAGGAGTGGAAAGCTGTGGGGTTATTCAATAAAAAAAGCAAAAGGGGGAGAGAATAACGTGCAGCTCCAGCTGTATGAAGCACAAGAGAGCCACTTGGTGCAGTTGCCACACAGGCTATCACTTTTCCCCTCTTCCTGTTTTTCTACTTGTATGGCACCATCTGTCCAACATGTAGAGGCATACCAGCTTGCTGCCCGACTTTTTTTTATTGCTTTTGTCATTTCCTTTTAGACCAAAGACACGGATGTTTTCGTCTGTGAAGAAAAAAATGAGTCCGGAGAGGCCACGGATGCACACCCTTTGTTTGGGCTGGTCCTTACGGTAAGGAGCCACTGTCGTCCTCCTTATTTCATTTTATTTGCATTATGTGGGGGAAACATGCAGGGATGGTGTAAAGGTAGCATGTGCAAGAGTTCCGTGGTTTAAATCATGATGCTGTGCAATTCCCCACCAGATTAAAAAAAAAAAACACGTGTCGATGGAATTTCATAACCAGGCATGGGGTGTGACCTGATCATGGTGGCCAGAACTTACAACACACTCCCTCACTGGAACAGGATTTTGGCCACCCTAGTGTAGTACTTAGCTGCAACCTCCTATATGAGTACACCAATTAACTCTCAGCCCTCAGTCCACAGCAGCTGTGGAGCAACTGACCCATGTGGCAGTCAGACCTGGGACGCAGCGGAGGGTGTTAAGAATCTCTGGCTTCGGACAGGCCACCGTTGGGAACTGAACTTGGCAACGTTTAATGCTAGAACCTTATCCAGTGGGACTAGTCTAAGTGCTGTTTAAGGAACTAGCAGGTATTAAGTGGGATATCATAGGGCTTAGTGAGGTTAGGAGGACAGATGAGAAATAAGGGTGGGATTCCTCCTCATCAATCTTGATATAGCTGGCAACATAGAGGAATTTTGTAGTAGTAACAAGAGGGTGGAAATTATCGTAATTAGGCTTAATTAGAGGTGCAAACTGAAGGCCATAGAGGTGTACGCACCTACATCCAGCAGTGATGATCAGATTGGCGAGAGCTTCCATGAAGACGGAGAATCAGCAGTGTGCAAAGTAAGAACACAGTACGCTGTACTGATGGGTGACTTCAATGCAAAAGTAGGAAAGGAGCAGGCTGGAGACCAAGCGGTAGGCTCCAGGAATAGCTGGGGAGAGTTATTAGTAGAGTTCGCAGAGAGAAATAAGTTATGAATCATGAATAGCTTCTGCAAATGAGAGAACAGGAACTGGACGTGGAAGAGCCCCAATGGCAAGACTTAAAATGAAAGACTTCATACTGTGCACTCAACCTGGCATCGTGCAGGATATGGAGGACCTCGGAAAGGGGCCTTGTAGCGAGCACAGGATGGTAAGGTTTCGAATTAGCTTAGACTTAAAGTGGGAACGGAAGAAGCTAGTGAAGAGGAAGTCCATTAACGAGCTAGCGGTTAGAGGGAAAATAGACGAATTCAGGATATCGCTACAGAACAGATATTCAACCTTAACCGAGGAAGACGAGCTTGATGTTCATACAATAAACGATAATCGGACAGCGATCATTACGGTGTGCGCAGTAGAAGTAGGCGGTAGGACAGTTCGACAGGATCCTGGCAAGCTATCTCAGGTGACGAAAGATCTGATTAAGAAATGCCAAAGCATGGAAGCATCTAACCCCACAGACAGAATAGAACTGACAGAGCTGTCAAAGCTAATCAATAAGCACAAGGTAACCGAAGTTTAATATGGAGAGAATCGAGCATGTTCTAAAGAACGGAGGTAGCCTAAAAGCGGTGAAGAGTAAACTAGGCATAGGTGATAGGTGAAAATTAAATGTATGCATTAAGAGACAGAGGGACGGTGTCATTAGCAGTATGGATAAGATAGTTGAAGTAGCCGAAGAGTTCTACATAGATCTATAGCCAATGTAATAAGGATAAGCTAGGCAGCCTTACTTTGTAACAGTTCTAGCTTATTAGCGAGATGTACACTTGATGGGGGCTCCATATGAGTGATGCATGTTCCACTTTCGACTTAGTGTCCTTGTTTGCCTGCTGACGTATGCAACGAATGTATGTGAGCGTTCTGCCAGTTCTGTTAAGTATGCTTTCAGTATGCACATTCAAAGATAGGTTACTTGTTAGGTAAACACCCAAGTATTTGTAGGTTTCTGCATTATAATAGATTATTTGACTGGTAACTGTGTAAGTGCATAACAGTGCTTCGTTACGTTTAGTAAATTGCATGGTCTTAGTATTTTTTACTGTTATAACATTCACCTGCTAAGCAAGGAATGATTCCTTTAGTTTAATAAGTGATCTTGAAACTCGACAGAGTCAGTGTGAAGGAACGAGGTTGTCAGCAAAGGCCCAAGAGTAGACCTCGAGTGGAAAAGGCATTTATGCCTATGACAAGCAGTGTAGCCCTAAGACAGAGGGGCTCCAGCCTCGATATGATGAAGCCGAAGACTGAGAGCAGTTAATAACAGATGCACAGCTATTCTGGAATCCAGGAAATGTCTGTATTTTGCTCAGGTTCGTTTTGGGCATTCCTGTGGCACCTTTGCAAAATCTGTAAAAGAAGCATCAGATCATCCAGGTTTGTGTAAGTTATTGTGAAGGTTGAGTTTCGCAGATGAGCTACAGGTGATATTTCTTTTGTTTGCAGGAATTGGAAAAGATTGGACCCAATTATGAGAGCCTTGTTCGGAGTGGTCAGAATCGCAGTGCTGAAGCGCAGTCTTCCTCAGGCAAGTCCCGTGGCATTCTTATGGGTGCTGGGATTTGTTTGCAGTGGCACTGTTTCACCTGCAAGCATGTGCAGCAGCGCAGTGCACTGCAGTGAGCACATTCACTGTGTCTGCTATCCCTGTGCCCGATTACCTGCTGGGGCTGATACACAGAGTGGGGGACATGTAAGGTGATAGACAGTGATACCTTTCTTGTGGTAATAGCCTGTGGCGTTATGGGTGTGTTGCACAGAGCAAGCCATCTGATTGTTGCACTCTGTCAGAAGTAAGTTGTGTTCATGAGTTTAGCACTGGACACATTTCAAGGAAAAAGTCTCCATGGTGGCTCAGTGCTTACGATGCTCGGCTGCTGACCCGAAAGACGCGGGTTCGATCCTGGTGGTTGCATTTCGATGGAGGCGAAATGCTGTAGGTCCGCGTATTGTTTGGTGTTGGTGCACGTTAAAGATCTCCACGGGGTTGAAATCATCTGGAGCTCTTCACTACGGTGCCCCTTGTAGCCCGAGCCACTTTGGGATGTTAAACTCTATATAAGATTTTTAAAGGAAAACAAGAGTGGTTTTAGAGCACAGCTCTGAAGCACTTGTTCATGAGTTGAGCAATGTCCCGCTGTGTAATCGGCCGAGCGGATGAGCAGCACAGCGGAGGATGAAAGAGGAGCGCAGCGAAGGGTAAAAATGTGACGATAGCTAAGAGGGTGTGAGGACAAAAGCGGAGGAAGAGGGTATGGCGATGGCCCACTCAGAGATGGTGCCAGCGTGTGCGCGCCGTTATCTGTTCGCCTGAAGAGAGGAGAGGCGGCGGTGAACCGCCGTGTGCACTGCCCAAGCCAAAACCCAGAGCTGCCTCCGTTCGGCACTGCGTGTTCCGTATGCAGTCGCCTGCAGTTCAGATACAGCAGCAGCTGCACTCAAAAAATGCATTGCCAAGAAATGTTGTCGGCCAATTTTGTTACTCTTCTCCATCTAGGCAGAAAGTGTCTATACACACGTGAAGCAGGTCTGCAAGTTGAAGCAGCTGAAGTAAATTCTATTGATGAGGAGGAGGAGGCTTTCACTGAAACTACAATGACTTCAAATTGGGGTCACCAATTGCGAGACATAAAAATTTCACATTTTTATGTCTCGGCCGCAATTGCAAAGAGCCGCAAATCCATTTTTTTCCCCTCCTTTAACAACCGTGGAAGCCAGATCTAGTTCCACCGAGTTGGGGTTCACTGGTGAGAGCTTGGGCTCTGGCAGACTATCGTAGCAGCCAATAAAATGACAGGAGAAGCCACTAGCCAGGCAGCTTTGTGAAATGAGCCACGGAAGGTGTGGGTTCCACAGCACCGCATGGCTTCTTCTTGGCAGCGACTGTTTTCGGTATTCCTGAGCCCTTCCCATAGGTATGCACAGGTCTCTTCTTAGGGGGGGGGGGGGGTCCTGCTCTGCATCTCTCGCTCCATTGGCATTGCTTTTTATTTTGGCTTCTGGGTGAGGGCCTAAGTGAAATGAAGCATGTCATCTGCGTAGGCCCCTAAGATTGCAGCAAGCTTTTTTCTTATTTAGCTGTTGGCTATTCTTTTGACTTAATTCATAGTCATCACCATTGGAACCTGTTCTCAAGAGGAAAAGATGAATTGATCAACAATGAGTATGTGGAACTTGACTACAGTAGACTCGCAATAATTCAAATTAGGAGAATTCAAATTTTCGGTTCATTCATACAAATTTCAAAATTTTGGTTGGCTGGCTATATTTTCAATTCACTTTAAAGCCACATAATTAATTCTGTGGATTCTCTTAAATTCGCTTAATTCAAATTGTTCCAATGCTCCCGGCGCATGAAAAAGCGGCGGCAGAGGTCGGATACTTCAGGTTTACGGCACCACGTGAGCTGAAAATTCGGCCCCTCCACAGAGTTAACTCAGACACGGGGGGCCATGTCGATCGGGGTCGCCGTATAGTTTCGTTTTCTGAGCTTTGCTACGAGCCTACGGCGATATAGTCACCCATGAGGGAGCCAAGGCAAGCTGCTTCTGACAAAAAGCCCGGTGACAGCTCAAGAGCATATCGGGTGAGGTCTGAGAGCAGTTGCATCGGGTGTGAGGAGCTTGGTGTAGCTATGCAACACGGAAGCAATCACGCTATTTCTTGCTGTGTGGAAGGAAGCATTTTGGTTTGGTTTGGTTTTGTTTATGGGGTTTAACGTCCCAAAGCAACTCACTATGAGTTTTGCTGTAGTGGAGGGTTCCGGAAATTTCAACCACCTGGGGTTGGTTCTTTAAAGTGGACTGGCTGTCACAAAATTCGGCGCATGTTCGAAACAAACCGACGCTGCGCCTAAGCAATCGCGCCCGTGCTCGGTGAAGTAAAACAAAAAAACAGCGGGGAAGAACCCCCGGGAGCACACGGTGCTTTTCACTCAGCTCGCCGTCGGGGCGCCAAAGTAAACATAGACACACGCGGCGTCGATTCTTCTCGAATGTTGGAGAAGTTTTTGCTTGTTGTCGACGGAAAGGGGGTAACTTTTCGCGCCAAAGGATACCCTCCCCCCCCCTTTGTTCCAGCGCCGATGACAGCATGCCGCGAATGACCTAGATTGTTCTAGAAGGTGGTTTCCGCGCTCGACCAATGGGGTCGCGCGCCCAGCTCAAGAAGGAGTTTGTGCGGTTAAAGCTGCATGTATGTGCGCGCCTGCCTTGGCGCGAAGAACAAACAGACGCGGTCCGCGTCTATAAATGAGGGGCTGCAACCGCCGTCTGTTAGCCCGAGCTGCCGTTTAAGCTTCCGAGAAGCGCGCCCGCTCGACTCCCGGCAGGAAGCCACTCGTCCAGCGACGGACCAGCGAGGCAACGTGCGCCAACCTGTGGGACGGCCCCGTCGAGCTCCTCAGGTTGTCGGACTGCCGCAGTGCCCGGTGAACAAATTGTGTTTTGTTTATTTGTCTCTCTCTATTGTGACTTTGCATGAGTTGCATTGTATTTGTGAATCACTTTGTATGTGCTCGTACGAGTGATTGTAACTTCCTCTGTATCGTCTCTTAGCTGTATAAACTTTGTGCTTTGTGAACCTTTGGCTCTGACCCATTCTCTGGCTTGCGACCGGCGAAAGCTGGGCACCAAACGAACAACCCCCTTGTCACTTCGTAGCTGGTCTCCGGCTGAGCTTGCCACGCTGAGTCGAGGGCATCTTCTTTGTGACCGAGACCGCTACCCCCACACGCTCTAAGGGTGTCTGAGAACGCACGCAAAAGTGCGCGAAGTGGCGACACTTGCACAGCGTAGGAGTTAAGGAGATAGGTCGCAAGTTGGCAAGGTCCGTCGGAGGCTTCCTGGTTTCGGGATAGGAATCACGACAGAGGATTTCCAGCTCTCGGGCACTACGCCATCCAACCATACTTTGTTTATGGTGTCAAGTAGTTGAGGGAGTGCAGCGCTACTCAGGTTCTTGTACACCTCGTACTGAATATTGTCCGGGCCTGGCGCTGTTTTCCGTTTTGCATCATTTATTGCAGCCAGCAACTCAGGGCTTAGAGAATGGACACGCAATTCCATCTACGTCGACATCAGACGGCATTTGATATACATGCGCTGGGATGCCTGCCATATTTAAACTAGCGGATGAAGAAGGCACAGTGTCGTATTTTGGGAATGAATGAATAAATGAAAAACCTTATTGGTTCCTTTAGGAAGTAGTAGCGGTAGAGGACGAAGTCTTCGTCTTGAAGCTTGGGTCCTCCTTGGCCGTGGGTGGACCCTTAGTCCAGGGCTCCACTGAGTCGGGCCACCTCGCTTGCGTGTGCTATGAGGGTCCTTTGGACCCCTAGCTCGCAGCTGGTGAGCCGGCTCTCCCATTGCTCCGCACTTGGTGTTTTGTGTTTGTGGAATGCTTGATTTCTTCCGCACTCCCATGTGACATGATATAGTGTTGGTTTTGCTCCGCACCACGGACAGTTGGCACTATACTGTGTGGGGAACATCTTGTTTAATATGTGTAAGTTTGGGAAGGAGCCTGTTTGCAGTCTTCTCCATCCTGTGGCTTCCTCCTTGGATAATGCTTTATGTGGTGGGGGGTATTGGAATCTTAGCCCCTTATATAGGTTTAATAATTCCGAATAGCTGTTCCCGCAATTAATCTGGGGGGGCCCCTCCGGGGTTAATGACGTTCCTGCTCGGCTGGTCATTCCTCGAGCTAGGTTGTCTGCCCCTTCGTTGCCCCTGATCCCTGCGTGACTCGGTATCCAGATTATGTTGTGTATTGATCGTCCCTCAGGGAGCAGAGCTCTACTGAGGATCTTGAGTGCCGTGCTGCTAATTCTGCCTCTAGTATAGTTCCGGCACGCCTCTTGTGAATCCGTTAAGATGTTAAGGGATCTCCCTGTCCTATATCCTTCATTCGCTGCTAGGGCGACAGCAATCTCCTCTGCCTCCGTTATGTTAGATACTTCGGCTGTGAGGCTTGTGATGTGTTCTCCGTGGTAATTTACAACTACTGCTACCGCGCTATTTTTGTGTGTTTGGGGGTATAGGGAGGCATCAGTGTAGACTGTGTTGTCCCGATGCCCCATGTTCCTCTCATAAAATTCTGCCCTAACCTGTCTCCTGTTAACATGGAGGTTTCGATCCATGTTTCGGGGGATAGGTTGTATGCATAGCTTCTTTCTTAGCGAGTCTGGTATTGCGGCCCTGCTATTTTGTGGCTTTTCTATTTCCCGACCTAGCTTTGTCAGGAGCGCCCTTCCTGTTGTTGTGTTACTGAGCCTTCGCGCTTGTGCCTTGAGCTGGCATTCTCTTAATTCTTCGAAGGTGTTGCTGATTCCGAGTTGCATGAGCTTGTCGTTGGATGTACTTCTTGGGAGATGAAGAGCTGTTTTGTATGCATTCCGGAGTATTGTCTCCGCTTGCTCCTTCTCTGCTTTGATAGTCACATGGTACGGTAATGAATATGTTACCCGGCTGACCACTAGGCTGTTGACTAGCCTGAGTGTGTCCTACTCCTTCATGCCATACCTCTTGTGCGCTACTCTGCTGATCATCCGGCCTACTTGTCCTGCCGCTTTGCTTAGCAGGCTGAGTGTATGACTGCACTTCCGGCTTCCTTGCAGCCACATGCCGAGGATTCTGATCATCTTTTGTTCCGGGATGTTCTGGCCCTCTAGTTTTATTTCGAGTGGAGCATCCGTAGGGTGCCTACCCACTCTGAGGAGCTCAGATTTTTCCGTGGAGCATTTAAGTCCTCTTTGTTTTGTGTATTCTTCAATGCAGGTGGCAGCCTCTTGTAGCGCCTCCTGCTTCTCCCCCAGTGAGCCTTGGGTGGTCCAGATGGTGATATCGTCTGCGTACATTGCATGACTAATCCCCTGGACTTGGCTGAGTTTCTTGGCGAGGTTGACCATCGCTATGTTAAAGAGTATTGGCGAGATTACTGAGCCTTGCGGAGTGCCCTTGCATGGCGTTTGAAAGGTGTCACTCCGCAGGCCTCCTAGGCCTACCGTCGCTGTTCTGTCCGTGAGGAAGCTTCTAACGTAGTCATGGACCTTCTTCCCGCAGTTGGTGGTGTTAAGTCCTTCCATTATGGCGGCATGGGATACGTTGTCAAACTTTCGCGCTGCTTCTTTGGCGAAATCATCTGGCGACAAGTTAGCCGCGAAGCATGCGGTTGCCGCTGCGTCAGTCTAACGGCGACCGCGTTCGATTGTACGGAATGTTCGCCAGAGAGAGACATTTGAGGATTTTGCAGAAAATTGTTCACACCAAGCATACCACTGCCGCCGAGAGAGGTCGCGTTCATATTTGCTTGCCTTAGCAGTGAGATAGTGCAATCGCAAACGTGCCTGCGACGAATTGCTCGGTATTTGTAGGCTGTATTGGCGATTAGCAATGTTCCAGGGTTCGTTGACCGGTATCGGGCAGTGTCCAGAATCTGGTGGTCGTTGGGTCAATTATCCATAAGGATAAAGAGTAATAAACATCGTATAAAATTGCTAGTTTTAAAATGCCAAGGAACAGATTGTGTTCACAGACATCCTAGATTTTTTGGTATCACCAGTGTCTTAGGGACGGTTTACCAAAGTCAGTTAACATTCAAGCTATGCCGCAGTGTTCACACCAAAACTAAAACTGGATGGGAATGCCTTTCGTTCAACATCGCACAAGACTTCATTAAAGGAACTCATAGAAAATGCTGAAAACAACTCGGATCAAGCCTCTGTGTGTGCTGGAAAATCTGAAGCATGATTTTTTTTATGCTCTACCATGCTATTTATTATAATTTACTATTTGTTCTCGGGTCTCCTGCATTAAAATCATTTATAACATGCTGTGCTGTATAATTTGTGCCTGCAAGAGTTTTTGCAAGGCAAAGGTTATATCAGATGTTATTACCCACATGGCAAGAAGAGTTTCCAATTAACAGCTGATGAACTTTCTCATTTTGCAGTTAAACAGTAAAGCTGCCTATGTGAAGAGTTAGTTCTGCTTTTGGCTGCGGTCTGCTTTCTGTTTTGTCTTTATGCCTGACTTTGTTTATGTTGTGGTGCCTGTAGCAAAGTTGTGCAGCAGGCTTTGATGCTCTGTTTTGACTTGGGGTTTTGATTAAGAGAAACACAAGGCAAGCTAATCTTCTGCCCAGCTGCTTCAGTTATTATTTACCTACCTTACCTTGAACACTTCGCATACAATGCACAAGTTTTATATGTCCATATTTCTCTATGTATGCATCAAGAGCTGAGGTGCCAGCCATTGGGACATCTGTCCGTACATTGGCTGGTGTTTCTTCTTCGACCAGGCTCCAAGCACTAAGTACACGACAGCAAAATGGCTACAGGCTCTTGATGGGAAGCCATAAAGCCATTCAAGAGATGCCATAAAACAATGCATTTATTTTAGTACTTCTTTTTCATGTACATAAAGCAGCAACCAGCATTGGGAAATCAAGCACAGGAATTCTTAACATTCAAAGCTGCGAGTTATATGTAAATGGCATGTTATGTCCCGCACCACCATATGCAGGCTGTGAAATGCTTTGTGTCATTAATTTTGTGTGTGAGTGAGGTTTTTGTGCACATAGCAAAGCCTCAGTAAATGGGTGCACCTCTCTCAGTGATGGAATAGCTGCTATGTCACTTGCCTATCCATGCCCTTGAAGCACATTATATAGTAGAGGGTTTTCAGCCACAAAGTCTAGGCGCATGCTCGGTGCAATTTGTGCTGGAAAAAAAGAATACAGTAGTGCTGAAAATGCAACACATTTGTCATGCAGTTGCATTTTTGCATTACAGACGAACTGAAATTTAATTGCTTGAGACATTTGTTATGCATGCGAGCTAGTGCAGTAATTATTCCATAAGCCATATAGCAAATATTAGACAAAAGCAGTTGAGCTGACAAGAACATAACAGACAGTAAAACAGATTGTGCACCTTTGCTAAGGTTGTGAAGCATTGTTAAGTACAAATTTTTGGAAGGAGCTCAACGTGCTGCATGTACCAATTTTATTGCAACTAAAACGTTGTCAACCTTGCTTGCAGGCAACGACTGCTCCGGTGCTATCGCGTGGCAGGAAATCCTTGCAGCTCTGATGCAGTGCACATTAAGCTTTGTAGACTAGAAAATCATAAAATGCTGCAAATTGTATGGTGCCACGTCTAGAAGCGATACATGGACAATGAGGGACGCCGTAGTGAAGGGCTCCGGAGTAGTTTAGACGGGTTCTATCGCACGGCACGCGGGCACGCCTTTCGCGCTCCGCCGCGTCTCGGATTGAACCTGCGGGTCCTCCGACTCAGTAGCCGAGTGCCCTAACCACTAGGCGACCGCGGCTGGTGTAGAAAAAGTACCTGAAGCCCTCCGAGGATTTGTATGATGCAAGCTCATCGCCGTCGCAGCCACTCAGTTGTTGGTAGTCCATATATATTCAGCACCTGGTAGCGCGAAACCTCTCGGAAATATGTTCCCTAGCATATGCAGTGTTCTGCGTTTTTATCGTGAAGACTTTCAAAAATTTTCCCGCCTCAACCGCTGGCTCATTTGCGGTGGAACTGCACACAGAGCTTGCGTATTAAGGTAACTTTTGTATCGTAGCAAGTTTGACAACGGTACTTACTTAGTTGAGCCGTGCATGATGCGGAAACGTAATAGTCTAGGTAGAGATTGACGAACCAAAACCCGCAGGCGACTTTTTTTTCGCTGAAGTGCGGCTATGGAAACCGTCACTACAAGGCCGCCGAGGTGAGCATTGCAAACAATATTCTTTGAAAGGTAAAGCCTCGTTAAATCAGCAGACGACCAGGCCTGCACTCGACCATTCGTTTTGGAAGCAGGCAGCACTTGAACTGCTGGAACTGGCGCTGCACGCTCGCGGCACCGCCACAGCACCGGCGCGGAAATTTACGAAACTGGTGCAGGGAGTGCAGGGGAATCGAATGGACCTTTTGGTTCAAAAAGGGGCCATGAAGAATAATTCGTCGTCTTTGTCGTCATTGAATAAATAATAGCTTAATTCTAAATACACAGCTGTTCTTTACAGCATTTTACTAAGCATATGAAATCATGCCGTTTCTAAATCCTGGCGGCAGCGGTCTGGCGGCAGCCGCCCGTTTTCGGCTGCTTGTGGTGCTGCAAGCAACCCGCTCAAAATCCGCAGCGCAAGTTCGGTCCAACTGAAAACGAGGATTTCACAAGCGGACAAGCACTGGCACCCTGCAAATTTCGCTTCTCCCCCTTGCTATAGCTAACATCAAAAGGTAAACACACCGTGATGTTATCGCTGCGCAGCATCTTGACGCACTGCCAAGAAATGCGTTGTGGACCGTGGCGGTGCAAAACGGAGGGAAGCGTTAACGA
Organism: Amblyomma americanum; assembly: GCF_052857255.1. Taxonomy (NCBI): domain Eukaryota; kingdom Metazoa; phylum Arthropoda; class Arachnida; order Ixodida; family Ixodidae; genus Amblyomma; species Amblyomma americanum. The sequence goes on along the minus strand of NC_135497.1, from coordinate 494,208,557 downwards.
CTGACACTTTTTTTTTTTCGAATTCTTAGGCAAAAATCGGGGGTGGGTTCATTATGCGAATGGGTTCGTTACGCGAGTAAATGTGGTACATATACCCTAATGCAAATGGTTTTTGTCAGTTTTTTCAAGGCCATTCGATAATTCGAACATCGGATAATTCAAACTTCTTTTCCGGTCCCGTGAAGTTCGAATTAACGAGCTTTTACTGTATTGTATTCTGGCCATTTGATTGATTGCCAATCTGTTCTTTAGCCTTTGTCGTGATTCCTTATTAACAGTAGCCCTTGACCTTTGCTTCTTTTAGGCTCAACTACTGCTGGAAAAAGTAGAGGCACCAAGAGGAAACTTATGGGGGAAAATCAGACCGCAACCTCAGGAAAGAAAAATAAAAGGTACATTTACCATCTGACTTTGCTATGCTTAAATCTGCACACTCTGTAACAGAATTTTGAAGTATTATTCACGTGCATGTATTATGTTGGTAAACAGGCTGACGAAATATTGCCCGTGTTTCTGTGCAGTATAGATTTCAGTCATCAGTTCCAGCAGTGGCTGCATAGGGAAGTGCCTTTAGTGAAATTCAACCAAGCATGTCTCTGGGGACAGGGATATAACTTTGTGTTTTTTTTTCCTGGTGTGGCTCATATCCGAGTAACGGATGGCACTGCTGCACCTTAAATTACTGGCACCACCCTGCTGGAAACATAGGGCTAAAAGTGTTGGCTGCTTGTTGAGTAAAGGTATTCCACAAAGGTAAGCACAGCTGTGCATTACTAATAGATACGTGGTGTCATGTGACCGGCGGCATGGAGGGACAGGTGTCATTGCTCGAAGAGGTAAGCCAGGAATCATGAAAATTTGGCTACTTGAATCAGTGTACCTTACCATGTATTGCCGCGTATGTCTACATTTTTTTTTTATAAAGACAACCATCCGAAACGGGTGGGATCGCAGAGCTAACCTGTATACAGAGCTGGTACATCATTTTATGATGTGCGACGCCATCTTTGGAAGGTGTCATTTTACAATGAATGGGTATGGGCCTCGCGAAGCTCTCATGGGGATAATGCATTAAAAGCCTCGATTATGCGACGGAAAAACATCCATGCCCCGCTTCGTACGACGGCCGGCGTGAACCGTCCGGAATGAGAGACGCCGGCAGAGCACTTTGTTGGGAGACGTGACGTCAACCAGGTTGGTCCCTTATCGGAATCAAGATGGAGATGTGCACGCAGTGATGCGATCGAGAGCACAACGGCTTGTAATGATGGTTCTGCCGAAACACGGACTCTGACTTCGCGTGTGCAACCCGTGGCTGTTGGTGCGAGCTTGCTTGGCCCATTTTTTCGCGTGCTTCGCTGACGAAGGCATTGGGGAAATCAATTTTTTTTTTCATACCAGCATGAAGTTATTGTACAGGCTGTAGCAAAATCGGCCGTTTCTATGACCATCGGTGGCTAGTTTCAAAGTGCTTTCCGCTGGGGCTTCAGTGCAAAGCACGTTAGGCATAGAGACACCGAGCGAGCCAGGGCGAGTAGTGCACTGTCACCCGGTGTGCCGCACATATCTGCAGAAAGTGTGCCGCTAGCGATAATCGAGTTTTATTTTTTCCATTGTGGTGCGAATTGTTACTTCGCAGCACCAGGCAACAGTGTCTGTACTGACAGCAGTTCTAGAAGTCTGAATAGAAAGAAAGACGTGTCGCTGGCATGGCCGTACTGCGCACCGCAAAGCATCTCAATTATACAACGGAAAAATATGCACGCCCCGCTTCATACGACGGCTGACGTGAACTGTCCGGAATGTGAGACGCTGGCAGAGCACTTTATTGGCAAACATGTCTACCAAGTTGGTTTCGAATCAGTACCAAGAAGGACGTGTGCGCACAATGATGTGATCGAGAGCACGGCGGCTTGTAATGATGGTTCTGCCAACAGCCCGTACTCGGACTGCACACGTGTGACCCGCAGGTGGCTCGCATTGCTTGTTTTTTTGCGCGTTTTGCTGACAAAGATGCTAGGGAAATCAACTGTACGTTCATACCAGCATTAACTTATTGTAGAGGTGTTAACAGGATTTTGACATTAGGCTAGTTTGAAAACACTTTCCGCTCCAACTTCAGTGCAGAGCACATTAGGCATAGCAACATGGAGCGAGCCAGGAGCAAGTGGCGTGCTGTCACCCGGCGGGCTGCACAATGCTGCATAAAGTGCGCCACCGGTGCATTTGTGACACATGCGAGCATGTTTTTTTTTCTTTATGATGCAGATTCCTAGTGCAGACACAGTTGCCGCGGAGTGACAGTGGTTCTTGAGAAAGCCTGAACAGGAAGACATGTCGCTGGCCTGTGGTCATACTGCATGCCACAAAACGTCTTTGAAGAGTCTGAGCAGCCATATTTCTGGCACTTCATCCAAATGATTGCTTTCAAGGCGCATGTGCTATTTAAACATGCAGGTATAGGAGCGCTTGTAAGTCTCACCGAAAGCCACCTCTTCGATGCCGAAAAGTCTGGCTGCGCACCGTATCACAACTATTTCTCGCAGAACGAAAATGGTCACTTTTGTAATGCAGAGAGAAAAGAACTTTAATTTTGGAAAGCCAGAGTAGCGGACTCGTTTATTACACGAATGTATCACATGTGTGAGATTTTCAATTATACGACGGTTTTGTGCGGTCCCCTGAATGTCGTATAATTGAGCTACTACGGTACTTCATCGCACAAAAGATGGCAGAGTACATATGTATTTTGCCTACCATGCCTTTTGCTGTAGGCGCATATCAAAGAGGAGGATTGGCACTGTGTGCACCAAGTTCGAGGAAAACAGTGTATAGTTGGGTACAACTCAAGAACGCAGCTGCAAATGCTTCTTCAGAGGTTGTCCAGTCAGTGGTGTTAAACATTTTTCATGAGTTCGTGGCTAATCTGATTAATCTGTAGTTAATCTCTTTGCACTTTCCAGCCCTCTGTGATTCCCACTGCAAGGGGATTAACCCTGATGTCATGACAGTCAGTTAGTGCCATTGGCTGGAGGGCCTCCTTGGAGAGGCATTTGCAGCTATGTTCTTGAGTTGCCTGATTGTACACAGTTTCAGCGGAGCCACTGTGGCCGCAAGCAGTACGCTCACAATGCTGGTGCCTGTTCCCTGCAGGATGCATGGAGCTCCATTAGTAAAGAATGAAAAGTTTGTGTGCAGATCAGCTCCACTAACAAAAATTTGAACCGCACACCATTCACCTGGTTCGCTCGTGCTGACGATCCCTTTCCTTGTTGAGTGGCAGATAGCGTGAGAGCATAGAGAAAGAATAAGGGAGGACACTCCCCAGAGACCCCCGCGGCCCAATCGATTCTAGTGCACCTAGCGGTTGATGAGAGCACCTGGCCTACAGTTCCTGTTTCGGCTTTAGTAGCACTAATTTAAGGTTGCTTGCATGCCGCTCTAATTGATTTTAAGGCACCTAGGGTTGGTGAAGCAACTGGCCCACACTTCCTGTTTTGGTTTCACTGGAGTGAGTTTTGAATTGCGTGTGCATTACCCACGTTTGGCTGTGTCCGGAGGTGTACAGAATGTCACGTTTAATCCCCTCTGCGAATTTCGTTGTATCGAAATTATTTCAGTGTAGATTTTTCAGAAAAGTTTACCTATAATACAGGCAGGTATGGATTCACAAATCAACAAGCACTCTTTCTATCTGGTGCACTTCTGTTCAGAGCAAGTGGTCATTCAGCATGCAATATTTCATAGAGACGGAGTGTGGAGGAAACTGTTTATTCCAGAGCAAGATAAAGAATGAGCACACAAAGGCTAGACACAAACGAAGATAAGCATGGTACTGAAAGGCTTGATACAAAGATAACTGCTTTCCTTAATACAAGCAAATCTGAAAATATTAACACAGAGAACACAAAGCAGGTAGTCAACACATTGCTAGTGCTTACAGAGGGAAAAAAAAAAAGTTGGACACCCTCAAATGGTAATGCTTTGCAGCTGGTGCACAAAGTGAAAAATCAACAGTGCTCCAACAGTGGCAGGCCATTTTCCTCCCTTATGCACCACCTTATCACAAGTCTAGAGTATTATGTGGCTTGTCAATCATCGTCAGCGGTCAAAATGTCATGAAAGCGGAAGGAACTGTAGTCCTCACTCCTCCGAAAACTCCTCTCAGGATTTGAAATAGGCACCACAACGCACCTGCGCAAGAATACAGCGTGCAGTGCATTTCACCATGAGCAGAACAATATATCTGCAATTGTCAGAGTAGTAAATAGGCCCAAACTTTCATGAATACTGAAGACTTTAGCCTGAACCCCCATGCCCCTCCCTTTCCCACCCCCTTACTTTTGTAAACAAACCGCCCACACGGGCACCGCGCGTCTTACACCGTATGTGAACAGCTCACTGCGATGTAAAAACACAACAATAGCCTGCGCTGACTTTTTATGTCAGTCTTTTCAAGCAGCATTGTTGTAAAAACTGTCTCACCTGTTGTCCAACACGTGAAAAGTCGTTTGATGCAATGCAGCAACACTGACACAACCGATGACCACAGTCACATGCTGACAGTGCAGACGACTGCTGGTCTGGCCTCCGGCAGTCGTCTTCGCTGCTGGGAAAAGAGCTCCGGAACATTTTTCAATAAATTGCATCTTCATATTTGTGTTAAAACAGTGGCATTGAAGCATAGAATAATTATTTAGTAACAACAAGGTTGCAAGAAGCAACGTCATGACTACGCAAGCGTCTGGCATTCTCATCAAACGCCAGAGGACGCAAGTGTGAAACAAAAATTATCCATTATTTTGTCACTGCACAGACAAACAGCAGTCGCCTGCCACGATGTTGGTTGTGGCGTTAGGGTGCTGATCCCAATGTCCCAATGGAATCTAATGGAATCCCAGCTGTGGCGACTGCATTCGGATGTTCAGAAGAGTCAGTTTCCAATGGCTACGACTGATGGCCAAGACTGCTTTTCTTTTATATGAGGTGGGTGCTTTGGGCTCCCTCGCTTGCCAAACCCCGCACATAACGGCGTCATGTGATTTGTGGCAGGGACCATAAAAGCTGCTGCCACACTCCCGTTATCAATGTGATCGCAAAATGTCTCTTGATGGTTACGACTTCTAGTAATGGGAGTTTATGGTGACCATGTTAGCTAGGCCACTTCATATACACTTTTTTTCATTTTGGCTTCCGTTCTGCGCAGTCTTTGAGTTTTCACGCAAATACTGGATATAATTAAAACCTGCATGTAATGAAAAATTGCGGAGTTTTCTCTATTTCGTAATATTCACTTTTAACTGTACCTCACAGGTTCCAAACTTGGAAGATAGTGTGATGGGTGCAGTAATTTGGAGATGAGAAATGGCACAAGGTTTATAAGTACACAAGTAAACAATAATATACATTTTGGACTGCAAGCAGTTACTGTATTTACAACATTGTAAGTTAGCTCGAATGTAATTAATTCATACCCCCCCCCCCCCCCCCCCCCCCCTATATCCCATCAGGAAAGAAAAAAGGGTGTGCTCGTGGACACATTCCAAAATGAAAATGTATTAGTCACTGGACTACTCGTCCACATTTGCACCATCATCCTCACTAGCGCTGCCGTCATCATCGCTGCTGTGGTCCCGCAGCATGTCATTCTAATGTTGTTGTGCAGTGAAATCCAACACTTTGCAAACAACCGCACTATGACATTGCGTGGAACAGCTGAAAATTTTGCCTCGCTGCAGCCACGACATTTGCCTGTGTCACCCATTCCGAGACGTCGAATTTCCGGCCCCGTCACGCATTTGTTCATTTCTTCTGCGTAAAGAATGACAGCCATCTTGAATGCAGCCGTGAACGAGTGCCAGACGCTTAACCGAACCCGGAGCACCAATGACAATTGACGAAGCACTACATTAAAAACTGGTAAAACTTGGCCGGCAGTCATCAAATGCATCAAACATAGTGAAAGAGAAACTATGCGCACTGTCTGCTCTTCCATCAGGTGTAAGCGCCGTCTGCTCTTCCATCAGCTAACAACACTCCCCAAAAGCGCGAAGCACTGCCATTTCAAGTGGTAAGGAGTTCTTTGTGAGTAAAAAAAAAAATAAAGCATAAACTCTGTGTGTTTCAGTGACTTGGTGATGCCCAAGCTACCACCAAATGGCTACCCCCTCGACCATCCGTATAACAAAGATGGCTACCGGTACATTCTTGCGGAGCCTGACCCTCACGCACCTTTCCGCCAGGAGTTTGATGAAAGCACCGACTGTGCGGGGAAGCCCATTCCGTCCTGGCTGTATCGCAAGCTGCAGCCGTCGTCCGTACTTTTAGCAATGCACGACCGAGGTGAGCAGCCTTCCACGTGGCATGCTCTGAAAATTTTCATGTTTAGTTTCGCATGCTTACTGCAGAGGGGTGTGCTACCAAGTTGAGAACGAATTCAAGTAGTCGCAAAAGACAAATATGGATAGAGTACACTTGGCAGAAGAGTATTGGCGTAGTGTGCCAATATGAGTCTATGCGACAGTGGTTGAAAGGAAATAAAGTATAGCATGGCCTGCATTCTTCTCTCCTCGTTACTGGATTTGCACGGATTTGATGGAAGCCATTTCGATAGTGTTTCTCTCACAGCTTTACCCTGCCTCGGTTGCCATGGCAGGGATGTGAGCTTAATTCCTTCACTTTTAGGGGACAGTAATGCCACTTGGACTTGTAAGTTCGCTGCTGCAGGTAGTCATCTTTGTCCGAGGGAATTCAGTTAGAAAGTACGTCCCGGCCGAATGTGAGGGGGCGTTAAATATTTGACCAGTTAAATATTTGAAGTTCTGCTTGCAAATTAGTAACAACCTGTGAAGAAGTGAGCCTGTATGGCTTCCAGGCTATTAATGAGGACTTGTGCTCACATGATGGTGGCATATTTAAGAATTGGCCATCCATTGGTCATGTACTTTAACATTTTGTGGAGGCTGCTTGAAATTTATCCTAATGAAGTTTAGAATGTGGCCTGCTTTCAAGGTCTGAAGAAAAAGTAACTATATTCATTTATTCATGTTGCCTCCTAGGATCGGAGCATTATATGAGGAAGGGGAGAAATACGCCAAAGCATTACAATAATCTGACTGCATGGATAGGGTCATGCTTTCGGTTAAAGCGGGCATAGCAGCACCTGGAAGCACTTGTGGATGGAGCCACTTTTGAAACCAACAGGGAAATGATTCAATGTATTGTTAATTCGATATATATAAAAATGGCAACAGATAAGCCTATATGTAACCTAGACTAATCGGCCCAGCCAGTCTATATCCTGCATGTGGCTCACTGCAGAAGAACATTGTGTGCTATTTTAGGATTACTGAGGTGTTTGTAATGCTTGAAGCCTCGAATGGCTCGGGTATTAAAAGTGCAGAGCAAGCTGCACATTGCTGTCATTTCCTTACATTCCTCATAAGTTACTTTGTAGAGTAGCATTTTGTAAAATAAAATTATGCGCTTCAGATTTCAATTGCAGAAGTGAAGTTGCCTGAACTCCTGATGTTTACCAGTAGCATGAGTGCCTGTTGCCCATGGTGCATGAAATGTTTTTTTTTTTCTCCAGCACCACAGTTGAAGCTCTCGGATGACAGGCTCAGCGTGACAGGAGAGAAGGGCTACTGCATGGTCAGGGCAACACATGGTCAGTTCACTGTTTGTTTCCTGGTGTTTTTGCTAGATTGACACAGCGTTGAAGAACACCTGGTGTACACGACAGCAAGAACAGATTTCTGGGCAGAAGAGGTTTATGCTGTTTCTAAGCAGTCTGGAGTGTCGCCGTTTTGTGCGTGGGTAGTAAGGAAGCAAATGGTAGAAATCTTGGCAGCAAGTGTTAGAGCAGGCTGAGTGACATCATCAAGCATGGATGATTGGCAGGCCCAAAGGCATTTGTGGGCCAATCATAGAGAAATTAAAACGGATGGTATGGTATTCTACAAGTAGGGCCCCTTTTGTTCGGACAGCCAAAAACAATTCAAAGCGAAATGTTCGTGCAGTTGACTAGTTGACTTCTGTTGCCCATGAAGCTTGGCTACGAAAGTAATCAGACTGTCTTTAAAGGTTCGCTTAAGCTCGAGCTGCCCATTCTGTCGTAGCTACCGTAGTTAGCGTACATACCATACGACAGTGGTAAAACCTCTCTATTGGCAGTAGTAAGCCTTGCTGGCTAGAATTAGTAGCTGCAGTTTCCAATGCCCAGGGAGCCACCATTGTGGAGGACATACTTGGAATCAGTGTACATTTTTCGGTTGTACCCAGTTCATGCCAATTATAAGAAAAAATTGTGCAAGGACACAGGAAATGAGTTTCAACATTTTTAATTTGAGGTTTTAAATCTTTTAAAACTCTGGAGTTGATAATTGGGCACAATCTTTTTTTTATTTATAAATATGTAGGGTAGAAGTCGAGATTTTTTTTTTTTTAACTATTCCCTGTCTCTTGGTGTCTAATACCCCTGTCACACGGGCACTCTAAAGGCACTTTGAACTAATGCTCCTTTACGCTCCCAAAGGAGCACTACTTCAAGGGAGTTCGTCCGTGCTACACGGTCGCGGAACGACCTTCGCAAGAAGTTGTTAGCGCCCTCATCGGCGAAAAGCGTTATCAAAATTGCAAACCTCTCTGCACATGTAAATACAGAAATGTCACATTTTTTTTAGTAAATTAGTTTTATAACCGTATTATGTTAAAGCAACGTAATTTTGACTGCAATAATGACATGATTTTTCAAGTACAGAGCATAACATCTCTGGCCACACTGAGCCCAGCTCGCTCAATCTGGAACGAGAGTACGGCGTGGTGAGACTGCCACAAAACAAATGATCTTATATTTTAAAACACCACTAATCTTATGAAGTGAGTTTATAAAATGAAAATTGAACGTTTCTTTTCTCAATTTATTTATTCTGTTAACTCGCTGGGAGAGAGAGTACTCCCTTGAAGCCTCAAAGGACGAACTCGAGCTGCCTTGTTTCGAAGCTCCTTTGCGCTAGGTGTCCTTTGGCGCGTCCGTGTGGCAGCGCGCGTTCGTCCTTAGAGTAATGGAGCATTAGTTCAAAGTACCTTTACAGTGTCCGTGTGACAGGGGTATTAGGTTATTTCTACAGTGAAAAGAATTAGCCAAGGACACCTGCTTTAGTCTAGAAAAATAATTTTCTTTTGCAGATGAGTGATAAAAGCTCCATTACAGCAAATAAATGTTAGGTACTATCTATGAAGTTTGGTTTGTTGTTTTCTTTACAGTAGACTTTTGCACTTTCTTTGTTGCCTTTCTAGCATTTCTTTTCCCATTCTGGACTTATCATTTTGCATGTACAGTAAAACATTCTTAAAATGTACCCGATTAAACATTACTTTTGTGTTAAGAGTAGTAAAGTAAAATCCCCGACTCGGCTCCCATTGAACATAATACATTTTGTAGCCACAGAAACCGCACTAGCTTATCGTGTATGTATCAGATAACACGTATTGTTTCCACTTTTGGTCATGTGCGAGCACGAGGAAATTACGACAGTTTATTGTCCCCAATGGCAGCCTGGCAGAGACAACGATGGCAAGTCATACGGCCAATGGCAAATTGTAGCTAAGTGTAGCCAAGTGGAGCCACAATGGCGATGACAAGCTTTATTCCTGGAGTTTCTTCGCAAACAAGAACTAACGTGCAGTGGCCCTTCAGCAGAGTGCGTCATGAGTTTGGCGTCCGTGACTTGCCGAAGCTGGGGCAGAAACACTGGGTGCTCAGCATGAGAGAAGTTGAAGATCGCTCGTGCGGTCGAATGTGGTACAAAAAAATCTCCACTGGCACACAAGAGAGATCCTCCCCTTAGGGAATCAAAGGGCATAACACACAATATACCGTATACTGCCGCATAGAAGACAGCCTTTTTTACAAAAGCAATCATTCGAAATTGGGGGGTAAATGTACACGCGGTGCTAGCCTATACACAGGGTCTAGCATAGTTTTGCCTGAGCCATGGGTAGTATGCACCCAGTGCCGATGCCCATTTTCGGCAGCATACGTGGAGCTCCATGTTAAAAAAAACAGTCATTAATTCGTTTGTAAATTGGTTCCATTAAAACAAAATAAATCGGAATTGCGCGCCGTTTACCCGGCTTTCCAATGGTCGCTTTACAGGACGAACAGTTGCAGAGCAAACTTCTGGTAAGCTCTGGCGCATGCAAGAATCTGAAACTACTGACTCGTTAGCTTGCGCACCGAATCCAAAACTACCGAAGAGTTTGCTCTTCGGTTTCCCTCTGGTCACTGGGCCACACAGGAGGGCATTGTTTTATCTCCTTTTATTTCCATTCGCTTCTGACTGCCGGCTTTGAGATTGTATCTTTGTGCGTTTATTGATTTTACCTGTGCATGCCCTCGTCGTGCGATCTTGTGGGGAGCTCTATAACATTGGGCGGGGCAGGAGGTAGAGGGTAATGCGTCAGCTTTATTTACAGTACATATAGGCACGTTATGACCCTTGTAGAGTTTCTTTAGGACATGTTCACAATTTGCACACCCCCTTCTTGAAGTCTTAACTTTAAAAAAAAGTGCAAGTTATGCGAGTAAATATGGCAAATAGGTGATCTTATGTCATTTTGGTTAAGCCATATTACCGTTTAGCACATACTTTTTCTGAGCTCTGGCCATCTACGGTTAAACGAGGTTTTAGTGTAGCCTAACTGTGGGCACAATTTCTCAGCATCACAGCTTCCACTTGGCTTGCCTGTAAGAGCAGTAATGTACCGTATTTACGTGCATAATTTGCGCACTTTTTGTTCAGAAATTAGGGCTCCAAGAAGGGGGTGCGCAAATTACGCGGGGATTTCGCGAGCACGACTTCAAAACTCTACAAAGGTCATAACGCGCAATATAGGTATAGTGTATGTTGCTGCGTATACGTCAGCACACGGACCCGCACCCCACGCTGGCCGCCCCTCGAAAAAAGTTCACTCTAAATGAAAAGCCGCGCATCCCCCCGGGGCCACTGCGGGATGGCATGAAGGTGCATGCATGAAGCTGAATAAGACGCTAAAACAGCGTCATCGCTTGCGGCCCAGCCAATTGTCCGGTAGTTCCGGATTCCGTAAGTTTGCTTTTGCAACTTCGTCCGGGATAGCAAGCGCGAATCAATAAATAAATTATCACACCTCACAATTGTTTACCAGTACCGCGCGGGCATTGACCAAATTGCTTGTCGGCGCCTTTTCACGGCGCGGAGCTGCGATGCCAGCCAGAATAACCACGTGCGCACAAGTTTGCCGACACAGCTATTGTCGTCCATGGGCAAACTTGTGCGCACGCCGTTATTCTCACTGGCTTCGCCGCTCCGCACCGTGATAAGGCGCTGACAAGCAGTTTGAAACTTGCCGTATAGTTGTGATATCCCATCGCAAGACACGACCGAACAACCAAACACAAGCAGTCAGAGCGACCAAAAAAAGCGTAGCCGTCAGTCGAGTCACATGCATCAGCCAAACAAACAGCGGTGTTGGCTCTTCTATCAGCTGCCGATCCTCCTCGGAAGCGCTGCTGGCCGTTCCGAGTGGCACTGCCACTGGTGCCGCCACGACTGTAACAGCAGCCTCTGACACCACCATGAACGCCCAGTGCACGAAAGATTCAAAAAGCCTTCCGAACAAACACGCGGAATAACCGAATGCTACTGGGTAGAGCCGTAGGGTAGAGCCTGCGTGCATGATGGTGGTCTAGCACAGTGCGGTGCGTAAAATATGCGAGTAAAAAATGTTTTTTTGTAAACCCGGGTGATAAGTTAAGGGTGCGCAAATTATGCGAGGGCGCAAATTATGTGCGCAAAATACAGTATAGGGTGATAAAAATGTTCTAGGTTTATGCTAGAATGCTCCAATCTTGCCTTGGATAGGTAAGGTTTGAGATGAAGAATGTTAAATGCAGTTTTGCAAAACTGTCATAATGCCACATAATGTGGCAGGTGTTGAAAAGTATTTTCTGGGACTGCACTAAGTGAAGATCTTGCAGGTGTGGAAGAGGGAAGCTGGTATTATGAAGCCACCATTGAAGACATGCCTGAAAACAGTGCCACTCGTATTGGCTGGTCTCAGGAGCTGGGTAAGTAGCCTTGGTCGATCTTTGGGGGGGCGGGTGGGTGGGGGGGGCTGAAATATGTTTGCGCTTTCAAATTATTGACCCCATTCTCTTTAATGCACACACTGACACATTTACCTTTTCAATGCGGGCTCTGGACTCTGAAACAAAGCTTTTCGATTAGTGGATGCTTGGAAATGTGACCTGGTCAAGGCTGCTAACTTTCTGCAGTGGAAAATTTTAAATTCTGCAAATTGAGAACAAAGAATCTCAAAGTTCTGCAGGAGACATCAAGTAATGCTTCAGAATACACATTGCGTTGTTTTTGGGACCGAAGTGTCTCTTCGAGGTATTTAAAGTGGCCTTCGCAACTAGGCTTGAGAGCCAGCTTTGCGGAGATCCTGAGGCAAAGAAGCTGGTGAGAAAGACGAGTGATGTAGGGAAAGCCAAGAAGGGCAACAGACTTGAATTCTCTCCCCATTGATGTTTTTTGGAATAAAGATTTCATGCAAATGTTGGGGAGTCATTTTAGCATATCACTAAATGAACCAGGGGCCTGTTATTCAATGTTTTGTTGCATATTGTTTCTAGTATCTTCGCTTCTAGTATGTCTGTTTTGTTAGTCAATGCCCTTCCTTCTTGGGACAACAAATCATTGCCGTGCAGTATCACTAAATAAATAAACTAAGTAAGCGGGTGCAGCACTGGGCATCTTGAAACACTGTGTAGCAGCAGTGATTGTGGCCACTGCTCCGTGGGAGGCTCGTCTTTGCTCGATTTTGACGTGTGCATCTCTTAATTCTTTCGTTTCCAAGGGAAAAAGGACTTTTTTCGTAGGCCTCAGCCAAACATTTTTTGTAGAAAAAGTATGATAGGTAAAAGTATACTAAATGCATAACAATGATTGGAATGGAATGTGCTTTCTTATCAAATTTATTTCAACAGAAATACTTGCTATAAATATTGTGAAAAAATAGAAAAACACAACAAAAACTAAAAAGGAACAAAAAATTTGAATTTTCATGACAATAGCTCTCTAATATAATTTATTAAAAAATTCTAGCAATTACAAAATGATTCAAATTATATTTCTAACGGCATTAAAATGTAAAAAGTTATAACTCAAATACTTTTTAAGGTAGAAATTTTTTCTTTATGGCTCTTTGCAAAGGCTGATTTCAGTGTGTCCGTGAAATGATTTTGTCTGACAAAAAAATTTGAAGTATTATTTTATGTACCAAAATAAAGCTTGATAAGCATGCTTTTTAAAAATACAAATTGCAACTCATATCATTTCAGTAAAAACCGAGAAAAATTATACAAACAAATATACAACTAACAGGCCATTCGTTTTCAGCGTCCGAACCAGAATCCCATCGTCAGAGGCCTTGATACTGGATGCATCTAAAATATCTGCTGCCGATGCAGTAGAATCGCATGCAGCGGGGTTTTTGCAAGCGCACACCGTCCTCGCGCTCGACGTACACCATGCTTCGAGCGGCCTGCGCCGTAGCCTCCACTTCAAGGGCATTACAACAATTTGTGCCTCGTGGGGAAATTGCAATCTACACAGAAAAATTAAATTAGTTTCTGAAAAATAAACTAGATTGCACTGCATCATCGTAGAGACTTCATTTGCTTCATAGCAGTGCTCCACTCGCACAAGCATACCGGAAACTGAAAGCGAAACTAACAGGCCAACGTTCCGAGCTCTGTTTCTGCAGGTTTGAGCGGCTGAACCAAAATCTGACGATGTGATATCATCTTCAAAGACCCTGCTACTCGATGCATCGAAAATATATGCTGCCGATGCAGTAGATTCGCATCCAGTGGGGTTTTTGCAAGCGTGCACCATTGCTGTGCTGGGAGCGCTCTTCACCATAGCTTCCGCTTCAAGGGCATTTTAAAAATTCGCGCCTCAAGAGAAAATTGCTGTCTACGCAGAAAACGAAACTGTAGTTTCTAAAGAACAAACTGGATGGTGCAACATCACCGTAGCGACTCTATAGGAGCACTCCGGTTCACACAAATTGACCGGGAACATGAATATAAACAAACCGGCCAACGTTCCGAGATCTGGTTGCGCAGTTTGAGCTTCGGAAACAAAATCTGACAATGCAACATCGTCGTTGCATCGTCGTCGGAGTCCCTGCTACTCGATGCATCAAAAATAAATGCTGTAGACGCAGCAGAATTACGTGCAGCGGGGTTGTTTCGAGCGTGCGCCGTTCCCGTCTTTGACGCCTTGCTTGGAGCGTTCGACGCCGCACCCTCAACTTCAAGTGCGTTTCAGAAATTGCCAACTTGTGGCAAAAATACAAGTTGCGCAGGAAAAGAAAGTTCAATGTGTGAACAACAAACTAGATGACTAAACAAGTCCGTAATGGCCGCGGTCACGCTATCATAGCAGTTTGAATTTTTCCATCACCGGTGATCGATGCCTAGTGGCATGGTAATGAAAGCATTAAATAAAGTCTGTGTACCCTCTGCTTCAGTGTTATAGTCCATTCCGATGGGTAAACCCCGAGCAAGATTGTGCAATGTGTATGCCAAGTGAAGTAAATAAATAAAAATAAATAAAATAAATAATGCCGCATCTGGGAATCGAACAGTTCAGCTTTGCTGGCCGCTGCATGAGAGTACTGGACTATTGCTGCTGCAGATCACGTCTTGTGTTAAACTGTAACACACTCTCATGCTGTGCATTGCACATTGTCTTTTTCATCAACTAATATTGCTATCAAACTAATATTTGCGGTTTTAGCTATGGGGCGGTAGTGACACAGAGATGTGCGCTGCATGCTTTGGCATGGACAATGCTGTGGCACAAATACGGCACAGGAGCAATACACGGCGTTGACAACATTGCTGAAGAAACGCAGCACTGGAGCATAGGCCGCCGGCGTACATTGGGCAAATTGGCATCGACGATGAAAAAGTAAAGTTGAAGATGCATGTAACTAGCTCCCTGTGTCAGTGGACACCTCAGTCGCGCTTTCAGGTATGTGACGGTGGTGTCCACTTGCAGACAACTGTGCTTTCGCACAATATTTCGTGCTTAGCAATGCTGTACCGCCAGCAACTTTTTTTTAGGAGGGCCCTCCGCTAGGGTTGGCCTGAACAGTTTGAGATTGCATTATTATCATAATATTTCTTTAAAATTTTTTCCGAGTTCTCCAACCTCCCCATCTTATTATATTCATGCCAGTAAGGAATATAAGTCATTTAATGAGGTCCGTAACAACTGTAGCATCCAAAAAGATAATGTGGCTGCTAACGCATAATTCTGCGCAAAAATTCTTAAATCCGCCTTTTTCTACAGAATCATGGGAAACAATACTCTGTTTCATATATAGCAGTCAACACTGTTCTTGTTGGCCCAGGCTAAGTCCATTCCATAAAAGTAGTTCACCATACAAACTAAGTATATTTCGTTGCAACAAATCTCAAGTACCGTGTTATATTAGGACAACCTGCCGATCCAGCAGGGGGCGTTGTTGACGGCTATAAATAAACACGCTGCTGTGGCCGGCCGGCAGAGTCGGGCGCCTGCACTGAACAGCTGACATCGTCATGTCATTCCTTGGACGTGACAACTGATGACGAGGATGGGATCCAGTGGCAAATTGGTTTAGTGTGCTGCGCGGCGAGCACGCGCCATTAACAGGAAGATGACCACTGGAAAGCTGGAACCGTTCGACGCGTACACAACCGAGTGGGCGCAGTACCAGGAGCGCGCTCAGCTGTACTTTGCTGCCAACAACGTCACCGAAGAAAAGCAGAAAGCGGTATTCCTGACAACCTGCGGGCCGACAAAATATTCGCTGCTGAGAAGTTTGCTTGCGCCTGCGAAGCCTGCGGATGCGACACTCACGGCAATTTTCACAGTTTTGAGTTCCCACTTGAAGCCGAAGGTGTCTGAAGTCGTTGCAAGTTTCAAATTTTTCTCGAGGCGGAGGCATGAAAGTGAGTCTGTCAGCGACTGCGTTGCGGCACTTAACAGGCTTTTGGATGACTGCAATTTCGGACAGGCGTCACGTGACCGCATGTTGAGGGATCAGATTGTCTGTGGTATCAATGATATAGGAATGCAGACGCCTCCTGGAAGCTGCGAATTTAACCTTGGAATCGGCCAAGCAGTTGGTGACTGCCATTGAAGCCACGAGGTAGGATGCAAAGGTAGTGTGCACGCAAGCAGCGTCGACGAGCGAGATAGGGACGGCCAATTTCGTGGAACGACCGCCGAGAAGAGATGCGGTTGAGCGGCGAGGTTGCGTGCGGTGCGGTGGCAGACACTCGGCGACGCGGTGCCGTCACAGCACTAGTGTTTGCTTCAAGTGTGGGCAGCGAGGGCACCTTGCAAGGGTCTGCAACGACTCAGCGGTGTACCAGAGAAACCAGATAAGACGGCGTTCAGTGCACAAAATGGACGAGATTCCCGAGCCACAGACCGATGACACGGATGCACTTTACGACATGTGGACGTTGCAAGCGGTCGGACCCGAGCCCATGCAGGTCCAGGTCTTCGTTAATGGTGTACCACTGGTGATGGAATTGGACACTGGAGCCAGCGTCTCCATCCTAGGTGAGGATAGGTTCAACGTGATGTTTCCTGGAGCACAGTTGGAGCACTCTGACATCAAATTGAAAAGTTATTCAGGACAGCTCGCGGCAGTCTTGGGGAAAATCACGGCCGTTGCAAAGTTAGGAGCCCGCGGAGCAACGCTCCCACTTTTCGTTGTGGAAGGACCATGTCCGACGTTGTTGGGGAGAGACTGGATGGAAGCGTTCGCGATTACCATAACGAAACCGAAGGACCTTAATGCAGTCTGTTCCATGACAAGCCTCGTCAAGGAATTTGTAGACATTTTCTCGGAATCGCTTGGTACGCTAAAAGGCGTACAGGCCAAGATTTCACTACAAGAAGGGGCAAAACCAAAGTTTTTTAAATTGAGGCAGGTGCCGTTTGCACTCCGAGACAAAGTAATAGAAGAACTGCAATGCATGCAAAGAGAAGGCATCGTACTCCCTGTTTGGATTGGGCCGAACCTGTCGTGCCTGTGGCCAAGCAAGACGGCAGGGTGCGTATTTGTGGTGATTTTAAGGTCACCATTAACCCAGTAACGGTCAGCGAAAGCTATCCGATTCCAAGAATTGAAGAACTGTTTGCGAAACTGAGCGGTGGTGTCAAGTTCACCAAGCTTGACCTAAGCGATGCGTATCAACAAGTACAGTTGGAACCAGAGTCGCAGGAATTGGTCACAATTAATACGTTGAAAGGCCTTTTCTAATTCACCAGGCTTCCATTCGGCGTGGTGTCAGCGCCTGCGTTGTTTCAGCGTGAAATGGACAATTTGTTGGGGGATCTGCCGCACGTTGCTGTTTACTTGATGACATTTTGGTGACTGGCCGTACCGATGAGGATCACTGGAAGAATGTGCAGTGTCCTTGGACGCCTGCAGGAAGCAGGGCTCCGCCTGAAACTAGCCAAGTGTGAGTTCATGAAGGAAGCAATTGAGTACTTGGGCCACGTCATTACAAGCAAAGGCTTGCAGCCGAGCCCTAAGAACATTGAAGCGGTCCTTTTAGTTCCAAAAACCACGAGATTGCAAGACGCTCCAAAGCTACATCGGCCTCATTAATTTCTACAGGAAATTCATTCCCCAGCTTTCAACAGTGCTTCACCCACTCAATCACCTGCTGAGTCCAAGCACACTGTGGTCGTGGGAGCCCGCTCAAGAAGATGCATTCTGCCGAAGTAAGGCATTACTGCCATTAGCATCGACATTGGCACATTTCGATCCGGCGAAGGTTACATTGTTGGTCACTCATGCGTTGCCCTACGGCCTAGGCACGGTTCTCGCAGAGAGGGAAGCAGACGGAGTGGAGCGACCGATAGCTTTTGCGTCGCGAAGCCTGGCCTCGGCGGAAAGGAACTACAGTCAGCTTGACAAAGAGGAACTTACTGTTGTATTCGGAGTTACGCGCTTCAAGCAGTACCTTTGGGGTCGCAGATTTGAACTTGTGACTGATCATAAGCCGTTATTGGGTCTCTTGGCAGTAGACAGGCCTATACCAGAGTCATGTTCTCCACATGTCCTGCGCTGGACATTGTTCTTATCAGGATACAACTATGTCTTGTCTTGAGGTATAGGCCTGGTGGGCAGATTCCTCACGCGGATGGCCTCAGTCGGCTGCCCCTGCCCGTGAGGGAGGCTAATGTTGAATGCCCTCCAGAAGTTTTCATGCTCCAGGGTTGTTATCCAAGGGTGCTATCAGCATCAGTCGTAGCAGCGGCCACTAACAAAGACCCATGTTTGGTACAGTTGCGAGAAGCTTTGTGGACGGGTAGAGGGCCTCTCTTGGGAGAGCCTTGGGAAGCATTTAAAGCTCATTTCCCGGAGTTCAGCGTCCAGAGTAACTGCATTTTATTGGGGAACAGAGTGGTGATCCCTGCATCGCTACAGGCTGAAGTACTGAGTCTTCTACATGAAAGTCATCCCGGGATCTCAAAAATTAAAGCGGTTGCCCGCAGCCATGTTTGGTGGCCGGGACTGGATGGAGACATTACGGCAGCGGTCCAGGCATGCCGTGTTTGTCAGGAGAACCAGCGGATGCCTAGGCCAGCGCCTGTTAGGCCATGGCCTTTTCCCGAGAGGCCGTGGTCTCGTTTGCATGTAGATTTCGCCGGCCCGGTGCGGAACGTGCATTTGTTCATCGTGGTGGACGCATTTTCGAAATGGATAGAGGTCTATCCGGTGACGACTCCATCCGCAGCTGATCCAGAGCCTGAGACAGATCTTCGCAGGTCAGGGCTTGCCAGACGTCGTCGTGTCGGACAACGGCCCGGCGTTTGCATGTGAGGAGTTCAAGGTATTTTTACAGAAGAACGGCATCCATCAGATACTGGTGCCACCGTACCACCCAGCATCCAACGGCGCAGCGGAGCGGGCAGTGCAAACCATCAAGCAGAAACTGAAGAAGGCCGGATCGGGAGATATTCATACACAGCTGGCTAGAATCCTACTAAGATACAAAAAAGTATGGTGGGGCAGCCTAAAAAGAATGTAAACAATTAAGCCCCTGCCTACTAACATACAGGACCACACCACATGAGGTAACTGGCTGTTGTCCTGCTGAGCTGTTACTGGGCAGGAAGCTGAAAACAGCCCTTGACTTACTTCGGCCGGATCTCCGGAAGGCAGTGAAGCAGCTACACGAAAATGTTTGCAGGAACCGGATGTCAGCCAGAGTGACCAACCTGGAGCGAGGAAAAGAGGTATTCGTGCGGAATTTCCTACCTGGGCCGAGTTGGGTGCCGGCAGCGGTGGAGTCGGACGAAGGGTTTGCAGCAGTGCTGAGACTTCCGGATGGCCGCGTGTGGACGAGGCACCAACGAGTAGCACCGCATGCGGTTCTACCAAGCACTCTGGCTGGCGACGTCGTTGCTGGGAAAGAGGGTGTACTGTCACCCGATACTACGACTGCAACTGTTGCTGGGAGCATCGACTCAGGCCATTCTGAGGAGAACGCGAACTCACCGCCTGAGTTTTCCTGTGCGGACGCTGATGCCTTGGGGTGTACCGGAACAACGCAGCCAACACAGCGGACACCCCTTTGTCGAAGCGGCCGAACCCGGAGGGCTGTGGTGCGATGTTCGCCATGAACCATTTTTTTTTTTTTTTCGGGTTGTGTTCGTTGTGTTCATGAACTTTATTGTGCATGTCCGGTTCTGTAAGGAGGGGAGGGATGTTATATTAGGACAACCTGCCAATCCAGCAGGGGGCGTTGTTGACGGCTATAAATAAACGTGCTGCTGCGGCCGGCCGGGACAGTCGGGCGCCTGCACTGAACATTGTCGTGTCATTCCTTGGACTTGACATACCGTGAGTAGCAACCTCCTGCACTTCGTTTTTCTTCTTGGCATATATTTGTCCTGTGGCTTGGAGAAGTACGAATGACATGTGGCGGTATGATGGCAGGGCAAATGACTCCTTCCGCGCCTAAAGAGTATTGCACACTCATTTTAAATTACAGCGCCTCATAGCTTCAGTGGAGATTCCTAATGCATTTTATGCCACTCTCTTTTCGTTCAGGCTTTGTTTTTGACCCAGGTTTCGAAAAGAACAAATGATACGTGGCGGAGTAATATAGTTTTGTGGACGCACCACTGCCGCAGCCTCTGCAGCGTTAACTGCCGTGTATGAAACACGGACTATAGGGCCCTTGGGCATGGTTGCTGTGACATGCTGCTTGAGGTTATAAAAACAATTTTTTCTTAGTTGTATGCTACCAAAGCAAAGGCTTTTCGACTGGAATAAATGCAATGCAGTAAAAGCTTGTTAATTGGAAAGTGAAGACACCAGAAAAACTGTTCGATAATTTGATAGTTCCAACTATTGGATCACCTTGAAAAGAGTGACAAAAGCTGCTTGCATACAGCAAATTTATTTGGTGAAAGATGGGCATTGGTTGCCTGGTTGTGAGCTGAGAATAGCGTGACAGTGATTATTTCTCACTTCTGCCAACGCTAATATGCGTGTCAAAACAGAACTGCTCCAAAAAGGGTGAGCGCCTCCTCAGCATCTTTCACAGTGCGACACAGTAGGGGTGGAGTCCCTTGCTTGTGGAAGCCTTCACCCACTGCTCAAGATAGATAGGAGCACTGACTCTGGTGCACCACAATGCAATCGGCAGGCGCGATTTTGTTGTACAAAGGCCCAGTGCACGTCTGGCACTCAGTGTTGCCCTGTACTCTCTCCCTCCACTCCCCTTCACTTGCCTGCGCAGCTTTGGGCACGGTTTCCCTCCTTCGCAATCCCCCTTGCAGAACACTAGAGTGCCTCGTTGCGGGTGCTCCCCTTCAGAGTGGAGACTAACTTCTAATAACTATCACCTGTTTTGTGACAGTTCCTTGCCCTTATTTTAGTTCTCGCACTTACTAGGATGCTTATTGCATTTGTTGTAACGATTGTTGAGTAAAGGTACTGCGCAAAATAATACAAACATGGACGAGAAGGCATGGTCGAAGAAGGAAAACAAAGCCTGCGCAGTACCTTTACTCAACGATGTACGACCGACTCGCCCAACAACATGCACTTCTTGTAACGATTCCTTCTCTTTCTGTGTGTGATTTTTATTTAGTCTCGTATTACGCATTACGAAATCTCTCTGTATTTGCCATACTTTTATGCTTATCATGTGTTTAAACAATGCGAGGTCATTTCTCTTCAGTGCACATTATTTTGTGTTCATATTTCTGACGACAAGATGTTTTCATTGCTGCTGTGAATTTCTCCTTTTATTTGCAATCTTTAAAAACAGTACACTGCTGCCAGACCTCTTGAAAAAGTTCAACACCGTGTACTCCAGGTGCGCTCATTGCATATTAAAATACAAAACTTCCCACCTGCCTTTTGCAGCAGATATGGCTAAGTAAACATGGTCTTATCCAGCCTACGTTGACAGTTGGAACGTGGGCAATGGACTGATTGAGCAGTCATTTTAAAATTGGAAGTACCACTTTGTTACACTATATGGGGCCAACATAGCAACGGTTGCCACTGCTTTTTTCACCACCCTTTCTTCTTTGCCTTGCCAGGTACACAGAGGGCTATAAGCCCGCGAGCATGACTTTTTTTTTTTTTTTTGCCTAGTAGGTTGTGGCCTCTGAGAAAGTTATGCTCTTCAATGGCCAAGTACGCATCAATTCGTAGTCATCGTTCATCGCTTTCCACTTAGGACAAGGAAGCCAATGGAAGTTCCCTACAATCACAGTGCATTGATCGGAAGTGAAAAGCAGGCCTCAAGCTCTCTGTACATAGCATTGCATCATGCACACGCTCTTTTCAGCACAAGCAAAAACAAAACACATGAAAGTGGCTGGCAGTGGCCATGCAGTGTTTATCCGCACGCATATGCTTGCGGGTGTGCAACAAGCGATTAACAGCAAAGCATTTCATTGTCCAGAAATAAACCATAGTTGCACACGGCCTCATGTGCGCAGAAGATGAAGAATGCATCAAGCATAAATGCAGTTATAATGTGTACATGGCACTCAGTTGCTAACTTGACTTGCGCATAAATAATGTTACAGTAAAACCTCTGCATGGTTTGAGCGCAAAAGACAAACACCGAGAAAGAATGACTTGGATGTTGCTTTCTCGGTCTTTGTTTGCACTCGAACCATGCAGAACCAGTACCAAGTAGCTCAGCTTTACATTTTACTGAGTAAAAGCTCGTTAATTCAAACTTCTAGGTACCAGAAAAAAATGTTAGGATTATCCCAAAGTTCGAATTACTGAATGATCCTGAAAAAACTCGAGAATTTCTGGCAGCACCCTAAATTTATTTAGTGAGAGACTGGGCAGTGGTTGGCTGATTTTAAAATGGGAGCAGCATGGCATTGCCTGTTTTTTCACATTTACATCAATTCTCTATTGCGTGCATATTGTCAGGAGCATCAAAGCAGAACTGCATTAGAATCATAAGGGCCTCCCGCATCCTTCACTGTGTGATATGGTGCAGCTCCACCACTACCAAGTCGCACCCATCATAGCCAGCAGAGTAGGTTGTTCTTGGAGATGGATTGTTCGTCGTGCATGGACAACAGAGGCACGAGTGACTTTGCAGCATGGAACTGAGGCTTTGAGTAGGGCTGTTTCGACGGTTTCTTGCAGCGCCAGTCATATCTGGATGCAGCCTCCTCTCAGAAGGCTGTTCGAATTAACTGGTTCGAGACCTGTAGCGTCCAATTTAGTGAACCTCGAAGGCCATGGGCTTACATGGGCATTGGCTGGGGCCAAGCTGGCAGATTGAATTATCAGGATTTCAGAATTAATGGGGGTCTAATTAATGAGCTGAATGTGAGCTGCCAGACTTTTACTAGCCAGAGCAGCCGTCATGTGCCTTCTGTTTGAAAACAAGACACATTTCCAGCATGTCGCGAGTGTTTCATGCACTGGGGCACATAGCATAACACCTAATGAAGCCATATGTCAGCAAGTATTGTTCTCTGGTTTTATTAAAGTGTTTTATCTTGCCTGTATTTGAATAAATGCTTGCTGAGTAACTCGCGGCCATTCCTCCAGCCAATTTGCAGGCACCCTTGGGCTACGACCGTTTTGGCTACTCCTGGCGATCACGCAAGGGCACTCGGTTCCATGAGAGTCGTGGCTACCACTATCACGATGGTGGTTACGGGGCAGGAGACACGCTGGGCTTCCTCATCGAGCTGCCCAAGTGTGAAGAGAAGGAAGGACAGCTCACTCTTCCGGATGCTTTCAAGGACAGGGTTGGTCACAGTTCAATGATTATACTATCCTAACAGTATTGCAGCCGTGCCAAAAGAGCTGAGGGCAAACTCCTGCTGCTGTGGCTGGTAGCAAAAAAAAGAATGGTTGTGCTTTAGCTCTGCTTAAACCTGGAGTGGCGTGATAGCTACAGCTGGCCGAGTGGAACTCGCTCTGTCGAATTGCAAAGTCAGTCTTTCGCCGCTGCGTTTCACAGGGAGTTCCTTCTTCATCTTCTTCCTTGGACGTGGATTCACTCTCTCCCCCTCTCCACTCCTCCCTCACTCTGTTCCGCCGGCGCGCCGCGCCGCTGGCAGCTGCCACGGGGCCCACGACAGACCACGCTGAAAGCTCGAAATGCTAGCGTAATGTGGGAGTGCGGCGCGCAGACCAGCTGCGTGCTGTGACATCACTTCACGCATGCGCACAACTGACAAGGCAGGCGGCGTCTGCTCCACCGTCGGCGCAGCGGCAAGGCGCGCAGCGCGCACACCAGTTGTGGACTATGACGTCACTCCGCACATGCGCACAGCTTTCGGAGCGTTGGTGCCATGGCTGAGCGCGCAGCCACGCTGACCTCATGAAGTGACTGGCGTAGTGTATATCGCTACAAAACAAAGAAGATTTGTGAAACTAAATGTCTTTTTGGCCATTGCCTGTCCACTCAGGGCTAGCACAGCCCTCTGTTTTCAGGCAGTCCAGAGTGCTTCCACACATTAGCCTGCGAGTTATGCATGCTGAAATTATTTACTTCACTTCATACTGTATTGACCTTGTGCTGTATTGCTGTTTCCATCTTGCAGAAGAAAGGTGGTGGCCTGTGTCGTCTTTTCTCTCTTAACGTCTTCCCTCTCGCGTTCTTTGGCATCTGTGATGCTCGCTTTAAGCAAGGTACATCGGATGCTTTAGGGGGACTTGCCTGTTTCCTCTTTTCCAGTGCACTTCTTGCAGGCATATGCAGACCTGGTTTGTTAAAACTCATTTGAGAGCAATCACTCTTCTTAGCTCGGTTCTTGAGCTATGCGTAGTTCTTAGCACACCAAGATGTGTGTTTATGCTCTGACGGGAGTGTCGGCGGTAGTGGCTTGCTTGGCAAACTTGGCAGCGTGCCAAGACACACACATGTTTAGAATGCAGTGTGGAAGGGGCATGGTGCACAAGGCAGCGCATATTGGAGTATGTGCACTAGGGTGCATAGCAACTGAAGGTGTGGGCCGCACCAGTGAGCTAGCTGAGCCAAGCCACGGCAAAAAAAGAAATGTGTGCATTTCATGGGGCATTTTTCTGGGCGATTCGACAGTCATGCCGGGGCCACTGAAAAGCCAGTATATGCTGAAATAGAAAAAAATGCTGACACCACTGTGCCAGAGTTTGGATCGGCGGATAGCCGATGAAATACAGGAAAGCCATCATGTGGTTCTGTGTGCAGCTCACCCGGTCGAGTACGCGAATGTGCTGGAACATTTGTCTTGTCACTGTAGTTCTCTGCGTTCTTGTCTTGGAGTTCTGAGCATGAGTAAGAGATGAGCATTGAATGAAAAACTGATTACTGAAACAAAAACAAACATATGCTTAAAGAAAAAAAAAGTAGCCGTGTAATTTGTGCTGTGCCTAGACTACCCCTCTGCAGGAATGCATGCATGTTGACCTGTGTTTCTGCTTCTGAAGGCGTTCTTTTTCTTGCTCCTCACCTGTGGTCATGGCACTTCCTTAGGCTGTCAAAGTCTCGCCTTTGGTAAAAGATCCGAAGGTGATCACGTTCTCAGCAAAAGGCAGCACTACTTGTGGAAGGTTCTGCCGATGTCAACACCATTGTGTTAGGTGATAGGAGAGGCCTTTGCCCTGCAGTGGGTGTAGTCAGGCTGATGGTGATGATGATCACAGTGATAGGAATATAGTTAGCGAGCGAAATTTTCAGAGGTGGGTCAAAATAGTCATTCCATCTCAAGCGCTAGATGATACTTTCACATCACCCACTGATGGGTCCCAACACAGCAGACGTGCGTTCAGCTTGGCAACACGCGGCTCCATCTGATGCCCTTATGCCGCTTGTGCATAACATGTTGGAAGCTGCTCTGGACTGCCGCTGCCTGGTGTTACAATTTCCTTTAAGATGCCATGAGTGTCTGCCTTCGCAACGTCGTTACTGTAGGCGATAATTTAAAACCCTGTGTAATGGGCCGAGCTGATATTGACAATATCGTGAACTAAAACTTGCAAGAAACAGGAAACGAGAATTTTTGAACCTCGTTTAAGCAGCACCTTGTGCAGTTATGCAGGTTTTAGAAGTGCAGCTTTGGGTGAACAAAGGATTGCGGAAATCTAGCGATTAGATGCATTCCTGCATTAAAAGCACATGCATTCACAAGTGGTCGTCATGCACAAGTGGTACCGACCACTTGTAGTGCTTGTGATCTTTGAGGCAATAAAGACAGTGCAGTGGACAGGACAAACACTACAGCAGAGCAGGCCAAGCAGAGGTAGCCTGCCAGCAGAGAAGACTTGAAGCATAAATGGTGCCCATTGCTTCCTCTTGTAATTGGAGCTCCTCCATTTCATTAGCAGCTCCATTTGTTGTTGCTCTAAGTGAGGTTCACTTGGTCTCCCGATTTAAAGGCTAATCTTTGTGAGAAATCTCAGGACGCAAGCCTGGCTTTGCATTTTTGGAATTGCTGGTGTTGCCCTAAGCTCAAAAAGGAGAAAAATTAAAAACACTCATTTATTAGATATAGCAGGCACATTTTGTGCTTTGTGCTCAGGGCTTCATGTGCAGCCTTTGTCGAAAGTTTCAGAGCCCAGGGAGTTTACTTCAAAGCCTTGTAATGAGGCTGTGCTCCTCAGAAGATGCAGGACGAGAGAGATTTAGAATGCATTGTTCCTCTAGGAAGCCATCCAAGCAGTTACCACCACTAATGCTGTCTTGTGCCATTTGCTTTGTGTCCTGTTTGTTGCAGGGTCGTTTAGTCTTAGTGTGAGCACGCAAGCACATGGTCATGCTCTTTGGAGGGCCGCGCATCGAAGCAAAGTGGCAGACGACGTGAATCACCATGTCCAGGTTCATTTTCTTTTGTGCCTATGTTGCACGCAGTGGCCCTCCAAAGAGCGTGACCATGTGTTTGCACTAGGAGCGGATGACCCTGTACAGTGGCCTGGTGTGTGAGTAATGTGAGAGCCAGCAAATGCGGTACATGCATGCCCAGCGCAATCCAGCTGCGTCCATCTTTTCAGAAACGAGGCATGCCAACTGATTGGTCTGGACCACCGACATACGATGTTGAGAAACTGATAGTAATCCACTCACGTGCATCATCCTGCGTGCTGAGGTGTGCCAACAGCGTTGCCATCACTGCTCACCCTAAAATGCCACAACAGGAAGCTATTCTTTTAACGCGATAGCGTTAAAAGCCCCTTTCCCCAGAAAAGGAGGCGTCGGCATTGTGAGTGAAAAATCATGGGCATGTCGCTGACAGAAGAACTGAGGATTGGGCGAGTTGGTGGTGATCCATCGTACTAAAAACCAGCACTTATGAACACAGACGGAGGACAAGACGAGACAGTCTCATCCTCTTTCTGTGTTCATAAGCGCTCGTTTTTAATATGTCTTTCGCAGGTGGGCCACCTAGGTCACGTGACCTTGCGGCGTCATCACAATCTGCCTACTGTGGCAGGTGGCAGTTAAATTATAATGATTGTTGCTCGGGAAGAGCAACCTGGGTTGCACCAAGCCCCATCGCAGGGCAGTGGCACAGTGCTTAACTGCTGCACCACTGTGCCAGGAGGGGTGTGAGGACTCCCAGGGATCTATGAATGTAAAGCAGAGAATGACCTCCTGCTTATATGGGAATTAACCCACTATCGTAACCTCACTGGTGGCTATCATGAAACAGCACATCAGGTATCACTGGGCTGGCCTTAACACATTTGAATGCTGTAGTATTTGTTTGCAATTTACAAGCACTGCCTGGAGTTTGTCAGAAACATATACTTTCCACTGTGCAGGAAAGCAGTGGAAACAGCTGCTGCATTGAAGCCAGCTCGTCTGTCTAGCACCTGTAGAACACTGCACCGGCCGTAATTATTGGCCCGGGCCCAGTACCCTCTATCATTACCCACCCGAGCTCAGACCAGTTTCTCTGATACATGCCCGGACCTGGCGTGCCAAGTGGGCAGGCCCGGCTCAGGCCCAAAACAATATGAGCTATAGGTGTGATACAGAAAAGCTTGTGTTCTTATTACTATGAATTTCAGAGAGAAAAAAAAAAAAGTGCTTCGCCTTTAAAACACAGGTGTAAAAATCTCTAGTTTCTGGTTCTAGTTGGGTTGTTACTTTTTTTTTTTTTTCAGAAAGTAAAGTTCCTTGAATGCCAAGTGTACCTGTTTGGTGGAAATAATTTATTGAAGCCTGTTTCCTGCTTCATAGTTTCAGGTTTAGTTTTCGCAAGCATGCGTCAAACAGCAAAGGCTATGACTTGGCAATTGGTTCACTACCAACATGCAAGAGTTCACGCGAGACCATAAGGCAACAAGTTGTATGCTACAGTGTCTGTTCAGATGGCAGAAGCTTCTTCTGCCACTGTCGCTTCTCTCTTACCGTCTAGTAACAACATAACGCAGGAACAAAAATTGGGCTTGGATATATTACGTAATGGAGATTTCATCTTCTACATGCCCCATGCTTCTTTGAACCTGCGTGTTAATGCTGTTGTATCTTATACAATTAATTAAGAAAGTTTATGTAGATTAAAGGGCAGAAATAATTGAAAAAAAAACAGGGATTGACAAGTGAAAAGAGGGAGGTCTTATAAATACTGTGTTTCCATTATAAAAAGTGCTTAACATGAAGAACAAAAGGAGGGGAACCGCACTGCACTGGTGCTATGAGCGGAGCCTGTATTGGTTGCCCCAGAGAGGGCCCGGATTTGTCCCCACGCGCAGCCTCCTCTATGCCCCTGGAAACCTGAAATCAGAAAAAATAATGCGATTGTCAGGAAATATAAGACTCGTTAATATCAAGTGTAGAAAATAACAGAGCAAAGGCGTGTGCTGTCGAGGAGGTAAGTGTGTTCCATTCAGAGCTGAAAATTTAGCACCAAATAGCGAAGACAGGTTCATAGTTCCTCCTGGTCCCAAGCCATGTTGGACTGATTATAAATTGTTTCTTCATTTTGTGCATGGGCGTCATGCTTCTGCTATTATGCATAATGTTTCTTGCTGGGCTTAGATGGTGACAAGCAAAAGTAGTGTGTTGATAAGACTTCAGATCCTGAGAGGCTTGCAGAGAGACCAAATGAGTTTAACGGAAACGAAGCTGTGCAGGTGCTGTCTTGTCTGAATTATTTTGCTGTTTTTGCATGCTGAACATATCACAGGACTTATTGCTGAAGATTAAGAATTTTGCACTCTGGAAGTAGTTGAAAACTGTCTCTAGTTGTCTTGACCAGCCATTTGTTAACCACATGAGAAGATAAGAAGCGGGCATTCATTGAAAGTACCCGTTCACTACATAGGCCTGTGTTGCATTAGAGTCTGTCTATTTTCTTTGCAGCGGCTTGTGAAAGTCAAGAGCTACCTGTATTTTGAAGAAAAAGACGAAGTGCAGCAAGCTATCAAGGCGCTCAAGCCACTGCCAGAAAGCAGGGTAAGACCATTTTTAATGCTGGCAACCAAGGCGCCTCACAGCTGTGCCTAGCGCGGACAAGCTGTCATCTAGCAGCAGCTGCAACTTTTGCTTGCTTATTGGGGCTGAGTTTTTGACTTAGCCTTTCATCATCATCATCAGCCTGATTACGTCCACTGCAGGACGAAGGCCTCTCCCGTGTCTCTCCAATTAGCTCTGTCCCTTACCAGCTGCGGCCACCGTATCCCCGCAAACTTATTCTCATCCACCCACCTAACTTTCTGCCGCCCCCTGCTACGCTTGCGTTCTGTTACAATCCACTCAGTTACCTTTAAGGGGGGACACTGCTCTTTCGGGCCGAAAATTCGTGAAAAAAAATGGGTTTTTCAATTTCGTCATATTCGGATTCACGAGGTCATTTTGCCCCTCACATCGAATTTTTAGAAAGAAATAGCCAGTATTTGCTTAGTAATAGCCATTTAAATTTCCGAAGGCCACGATTTGCCTTTTTAAATTGAGGTCAAATCATGCCTCGCCGTTGGTCGGTACCTACGCACTCCCCCGACGCCGTTTTGGTCTCGTTCAAAAGCTCGCGCCTCCAGCTTTTTTTTAAAATCGGCAAGCAACGCTGGGTTTTTTCCGTTCGCGGACATGGGCTGCGTTCCAATACTCTAGACGTCTAACAAGACGTCTAGTGTGACGTCTAGGAAGCAGTCTACATGTCCATGTATTGGAACTTGTCTACTGCTCGCGCCGCCTCGCGGCATAATAATGTAACTAAAGCTTATGAACAATTGTACTACTATTTTTCACAAACTGAGCAACAACGATAATTAAAAACGTGTTTTCAACAAGTTTACACATTTCTTCTGCAATGACTTAGCGCGTAAACCGGACTGGTGGATGTGCCAATCGGTCAGTCTACTTGTAGCAGACGGGGCCGCTCTCCAAAGACGACGCTAAAGAGATATGCGGTTATTCTTTTATTATTGATGCTAAACTGTACATGCTCCTCGAACGTGCTCGTCTAGACGGTCCTGTAAAGATAAGAAAGAATACGAAAGACTAATCAATGTGCGCGAAATGCGATACGGCTAATATACACTGCAACAGGAAAACACATACGTGACATTAAACCTGCTGTCTGCCGTACGTGGCACTCGGAGACAGCGAGATACCTAAATACAGCAGCGATCTTTAATCCTGCAAAGACTAAAATCAATTCGCAACATGCCGGTGTATTTGTTCTGTGAGTGTAGAGATAAAAAAGAATGCACGCGAAAGAGCTAGTTGATGCAACTAATACAGCAACAGAAGAACACATTTGTTAACCGTCACGCCAGCCGTCTTAACGCCCGTAGAGGAAACCAACGACAGCGACAAGTATTCTCTAAAATCAAGGTGCTAATTAAGATCCGACATCGTCAGATGCCGGATCACGTAAATAGACCTACAGCGTCCGCTGCTGTAGCAAAGCTCTCGACTGCACGATTTTCTCCTGCGTGATTCACTGTTAGGAATCGCACGTCCACGAAGATTAATTAGCCACTAGTTTGCGTACCAAATAACATAATGGAATGACTCACATTTTTCCTTTCCTATACTCCGTGTACAGTCCGACGCCCGCAAGAGCACGACTCGCTCATCCGCGTACATCAGCTCCGCCATCTTTAGACAGCAAGTTAGCCTGCATCGATGTGGACTTCGGCGAAGCAGTCTTATGAGACTGCTTCGCCGAGAAATGGAACGCGTCCCAAGATGGCGGCTGTCCGGCTAGACGTCTAAGTAGCCGTCTACTTGGGAGTATTGGAACGCAGCCAAAGTGACTGCTAAGAAAACGTGCGCGCCGCGTTGTCATTGCTTAGAAAAACCATGTGATCAAAATGGTGCTCTGTGATTGGGTAGGCCTCGGGTTAGGCTTGTCTCCTCCAGAAGCGCGGCGCCATTTTGAGAGAGTATGCCGCACGGCGCGTGTGGATGAAGTATCACTCGTTTAATCGGTTCGGCGCCCGGAAACGGAGAAAACGCAAAAGGCACAAAGAGCCTGGACTATCGCAGCCTCCGCGGAGCGAAGGTCAAAGTGCAAATGGCGTGCGTTGTGGACCCGCGCCGTCAACAACGACGCATCGCTAGTGCTGTTACCAGCTCCGCTCCCCCGAGCAAAAACGAAGAAAACGCTGTTCGAATTGACGCAGCCTCAGCAGGGCGAAGTTGGAAGTGTTGTTGGAGCGCTGCCAACCGCATCGTGAACGGCTGTGAAAGCGCGTCGCGGACCCGCGCCGTCAACAACGATGCATCGCCAGTGCCGTCGCTGGCTTCGTTCCCGAGCAAAAACTAAGAAATCGCAGTTCGAGTCGACGCTGCAGTTGACGCCGGCTCAGCAGGGCGAAGGTCAAAGTGTGTGTGGTTGGCGCGTTGCCAACCGCGTCGTGAACAACCCCGAAGCGCATCGCGGACCCCTGCCGTGGGCAACTGCACACCTCCGGTGGCATCGCTGGCTGTGCTGCTGGGCAAAAATGATGTGCAGCTCGAGTTACACCAGCCGCGTATGCATCGATGCTGGAATTATGACCGATAGCGATGTGGTCGAAACTAGTGCACGTAACTAGTGCACGTGAACGAGTGATACTTCGTTTTGAATTGACACTAGCGACAACGCGAAAGACGAGTATTTCGTGGCGTCTGTTTCTGAGGCTTTACCAAGAAGCAAAAGTTATCTGTGGGCATCATTAAGATGGCAAAAAGGCGGCAGAGAGATTACATGCATCCTGATTATGCCCCTGGTGCATAGCATTCCTATGAGCTTGAAGTTGTTCCTCTCGCAGAAAGATGGTTGGAAACGTTTGTCGTTTTCTCAAAACTTCAATTTTAACACATTTGCACTAGTGCAGGGATGGTATCTCTGCTTCTAGGTGGGCTAGCTTCATAATTCTTTTTTTGTTGGAAAGGTGAACTCACAGAGAGTGAAATAAGACTAGATCAAAACC
This sequence comes from Amblyomma americanum, assembly GCF_052857255.1. Lineage (NCBI taxonomy): Eukaryota > Metazoa > Arthropoda > Arachnida > Ixodida > Ixodidae > Amblyomma > Amblyomma americanum. The sequence goes on along the minus strand of NC_135497.1, from coordinate 494,176,574 downwards.
AGTTGGCAATCAGGATAATTTTAAAACAATACATTTCGTCTGAGCCGCCATATTGAATTTTCTCTGGTAAAGTTTAATGGGCTGTAACTTCTGTTCAAGTGGGCCTGAAACATTCATATTACTTTATTTCACACAGTGGACATTCTAGAGCATGCCTGTATGCTAAACTTCACTGTGGCCTTTACTGTTACATAATTACCTGCAATTTTCAGATAAAGATTACATAATATTTTGAGAACAACTGGTTTCACAGGAAAACTAAAAGCATATTTGAAATCAGCATATTGAAATGCATAAACTGGGTAAGTTTCATGAATATCTATCAAGAAATAAGAAAAATAGTTCTAAGAGGGGTGTCCCCCCTTAAAGGAGTAAAGACATCTAAATTTTGGGTGCATGTTTTTTTGTTTGTGATGATGCGTAAGGCATTATTATAGATGGATTACCACCTGGTATTCTCCTACGACCGACCGCTAAATAATTTATAATTGCATTTCTATCTCTTGCCATTTCGGTTTCGGTTTCAACAGCCGAATGAGGACTTTGACGTCAACCTGTGCTTACAGGTCACGTGAGACATGAAAAAACTGCAATATAATTGCTGCTTCCACATTCGTTGTCATTCCGGCTTTTGAGGAAAGCTGGCTTCAGCACTGTAGTGAATTGAAACGATGAAGCAGAGATTATATGGGCGTTTTTTCATGCCTCACCTGACACAAAAGCACTTTTTGACATCACAGCCATCGTTCAGCTGTTGAAACTGAAACCGAAACAGCATGACAGAAAAAATTCGATTATAAATTATTTAGCGGTTTTAGGTGAATATCACATGGTGATTCATGTGTAGTAGTGCCTTCTGCATCATTTTAGAGAAGAAAACATGCCACCAAAATTAGGTGTCTGTACTCCTTTAAGGGGGGACAAACTTTTTCCTTATTTATGGGTGGATTTGGTTGAAACTTGCACCATTTGTATATTTTTGCATGCTGATTTCAAATATCTGATTAGTTTTCTTGTAGATGAAGTAGTTTCCAAATTTCACCTAATTCATGTTGCTCGTTTGGAGGTGAGCTAATTACTAAACACTCTATGGCATGATGAGAATAGACCTGCCAGAGTGATCTAGAAGGATCATAGAGTGCAACAAGAGAAAAATTAATGTGCTAGGAGAATTTCAACCAAAGTTACACCTAGTCAAACTTTTGTGACAAAAAGCCCAAGTTGGCACCCAAGATTGATAATTAATTTTGTAAATGTTGCCGTGTAATAACTGAACATATTTTAGTCTTAATGCACTGTCCAAGAGTTTTTCTTTCTAACAGAACAAGAATGAAAGCTATAGCACAAATAGTTTAAGAGATATCACTCCTCCAAAATTGCAGAACCCTGAAAATTGCAGTTTTGAGAAAACGAGAAAAAAACATCTCACATGATGTACATGTAAATTATGTCAATGATTGATATGTCAACATGATCAGAAACTAGTGGAAAGTGAACTAAAGCAAAAATAATGGCTTATGCCAATTTCAGCCTAAGTTATGCAATAGGAAACTTTTTAAAGGAAAGGTCCATTTGGGTACCCAAGACAGATAACCTTCTCAGTAAATTTTTTCTTGTAGTCATTGCATTTACCTTGGTGTCATGTGACTCACAAGGTTCCCTTTCTAGCAAAAAAAAAAAAATAATTATAGCAATAGCAAGAACAGGACCGGAGATGTTAATCTTTCAAAAATGCAACACCACGAAAATTGGGGGATTGTGAGAAGCACTCAAGCTTCACGGCATATTTAATCAGGAAAGAAAACCCCAAAGACTTTCGCATGCTTTCAAAATGCACCAGGAGCATAGTCAGGGTGCATGCTGTCGCGGTGCTTCTTTTTTTCCGCTTTAGCAAAGCCAAGCGAAGCCGCTCGCTTCTTCGCAGAACGCGTGTTATGGCACAAGTCCTTTTCTTCAGCTCTCCTGGAGACAGTTGCTGGCACGTTCGCGTTGCATTCTTGCAGAATTGCTGTTGCTGTATGCTTGCAGCCGGCATTGAAGCGCAGCACAGCTTCTGCTGTGGCTGCTTCCACAGCAAACAGTGACGAATGCCGCTCTTTGTGGATCAAGGTCCAGATGATCGAGTGGAAGCTCTCGTTTGAATTCTGGGTCTTCCCCCGAATGCACTTCCGCAGCAGGCTCTTCTCTGACAAGCGACTGTGCACGGGCAAAAGAGCTTCAGCCACATCGCTTGGCAGACTGTACTTATGCTTCGGTTCGGGCTCCTCTTTTGCTTTTGCAACGTTGTGGCGGCACCAAGACTGCTCACCAGTGGGTCACAAAGTGTGATTGGGGCAGTCATCAGTAGACGTGATGTGGTAATATGTTGCTATCACGGCTCGCTGCATGGCATCCACATTACCTACATTTGACCTTAGGGCTCGGCCATAATATATAGCCAGCTTGTCAACTAGATCAGCTGTGAGCCTTCCTCTGCCACCAAGACTTTGTTTTCCTGCACCCTTGTGCCTCTGCAAGAGGTTGCGCGAAGCTGCTCCCATACGCTTGTGCACATGGCTTTTGCAATCCTCCTTTAGCATCTTGAAGGGCATTAAACGTGCGACTGTCCCCATCGCATAACATCGTTGTGTAGCTCATATTGTGGTGCTGTAGAGACCTCTCAAATAGAATTTTGCCTGCCTCTACCTCCATTTGGCCAGCCTTGCAGTTGGTGTTCTTTTGGCACTCGTGGCGCGATTTCCAGAGTTCATAGCCGTCGGTGTTCGGCTTTGGGCCAGTTTCGCAGCCCAGACAAAAGTTTGACAGCACCACATAATTGAGCACATAGCCAGTGAAGAGTTCCACTACGGCACCGACGCCTATATGTGACGAGTGCCCGCGCGTCATCCATGTGCCGTCGTAACACACGGCAATGTTCCCCCTGTGCCCAAAACACTATTCGTCATATACCTTGTGGGGTTGACTACGAACCCGTGCCGAAGTGTTAATTGAGTGGCACTTCGCCCACATATCGTGGGTTCGGGCCAGAGCAAGATGAGGACATAACCAACGTTCGCCGCGCGGCTGCGCTCTCGCTCTGAAGGAAGGAAGGCGCAGTTATTATAGAGCACAAGTGTTTATTACACAGGAAGCTGCATTACACAACACTGCACTAATCCCCAGACCTCAGTATAAACCCATGGCCCAGCCGCAGCACCTGAAAGCGGGCCCGCGAAGGCGCGCGCGCAAAGCAAAGACTACATACGCGACGGCACAGCCAAGGGCGATAGCATGCCGCACGGCCAACCAATGGGTCAGATCTCGCGTGACACAACACGAGGGAGGATGGGGAATGCGCGGAGCACATCTCGACGACGCAGGTCGCACGTCGATGGTCCATCGTGCGTCATCACCGGTAGTGGCCGGCGATGACGGAGAACCAGCCAAATCAGGCCCTCCCGAATCCAGAGCGCGTGAGCGCCGCACAGGCGGGCGACGGGACTCCGGAGGCTCGAGCCTGGACTCAAGCGTACATACTAGGTGCGCAAGGTTACACCACTCGCGCTCTTGGTCCCTCGGCAAAGGCCGGGGCCCCTGGGAGGCGAAATCTACGCACCTTTCTGCTGCCCAAGTCGGTGGCGGTCTCCCCGTTCATTTCCCGCTCGGGCCTCTCGCCAAAACAACGCCCCCCAGCTGTCACTGGGAGTGACCCAATGGGGACGCGAGGTCGAAGCGGGAAGAACGGAAGGGAGGGTGATTTACAGCGGTTCTTCAACATAGCTTCCCTTGGAAAGGAGGACAACCAGCGCGGCCGCTTGCATTCCGCTCGCGGACACCCCACGAGGGGTCTCTAACGAGCAAACGGCAGCAGCGGGCGCGCACTCCGATCGCTCAAGAGGCCCAATCCCCACATCCCACTCTTCTTAAATGCTCCAGTCGCTCTGAATGCAGAGCTACGGTCACTACACACAGCACAAAACTGCCTGCGCTAGCATCAATGAGCTACCAGCCTTTCGCCATGCCTCCAGCCCTTAAACACACTTACACAGCATTCCCACAGACGCTACAGCTATAAATCACTAAGATGCGGCACTGCACAAGAAGTTCACAAAAGCACTCACGGCATAGCGATTACAAAATAGGATCACTCGAAGCTATACACAGCACAAATATACAACATTGTAATCTTACTTCTGCTCAAAAACTGAGTTCCCCCCCAGGGAGGTGCCTGCAGCTTGCAGGCGTCGCGACGGTGAGTGGCGACACCGCAGGTTCCCGAGCATCCGCAGGGACATCCCCGCAAGGGGATGATGGTGAACTGTGCATCACCATGGACCCGAGCACCCGCGCCTCGCCGTGCGTGGCATCGCCGTGTCCGGGGAAAAGGCGATCCTGGTGGTTGAGCCGATGCCGAGTGTTTGGACCCTTAAGGCCCCTTGGCGGAAGCAACACACCACTTTGGCCCCAGTTTCCTGCAGACGGCACCTCCGGCCTGACCCGACCGGGGGGAATCTGCAGTCGCCTTTTCCTATCCTCCTCTCCATCTTTCACTTTCCTATCTCTGTCTCACAACTCTCCTATATCCTACTCACTTCTCCTATATCCTACTCACTTTGGCCTATGCCCAGGCAAAGCCTGAGGCTGGTCCACCCCCGCCCCCAGCAGACACAGCTAGGGCTGCCCTGCCACCTCTGAGAAAGGGCCCACTGGCCCCCCAGTAAGCCACCCGTAAGGCTTCTCCCACTCGGAAGAGGTGTGTAAACCGTACACCCGCGGGTTCTCCGCGGGCCTCCAGAGCCTCTAGCAAGGCGATAGACTCAACGCTGAATTCGCCTCCACTGCAGCAGGAGCACAGCTCACTTGTGCGAAAAAGAAAAAAGAAGACCCCTGTAACAACACCCTCAAAATCGGTAGAGTAAAAGCTCGGTAATTCGAACTCGAAGGGGACAGGAAAATTGTTCAAATTCAGCGAAGTTCAAATTATTGAATGGGTGCTAGAATGAGCGGTTGTAGCACCCCGCCGCGCGGGCAGAACCCAAAGCAGTCACATCTAGACTCGTTATCGCGAGCTAGGCGCTGCTACACATTTGTGGCGGGCATATTCTGAGAATTAAGTTCATCCGGTTCTGTTGGCAAATGAAATAAATTGATCGGCCAGTTATGCGCCAGAAACACGTACTGGAATGCATTCGCTTGTGCAGTGAGCTTTAGTGCTGAAATATATGACGCTATTTATGCTCCAAAACATGTTTATTTACGCAGGGTTGTCAAAATTAAAAGTAATCAGCAAAGCGCATTTCCTTGCGTTTCTTCTGCTGAGACCTCATCAGCATCATCTGCAGCTTGCCCAAAGCTCCTGCGCAACGTCAGAGTTCTCATTGACAGAGAAGCGACGTGCTGCAACATCGAGTGCAGACGTTACTTCGCGTGCACTTGGCAGTGGCATAGTCTCATCACCACTGTCGGACTCATCACTGTCGGCTGTTCTCACCGCACGTGAGCCCTGCGACGTCTGCTGAGAGCATATCGGCGTCACTCAAGGGCTCCAACGTCTCCACGCTGCTGTCCACGTAGCTCGCGCTCGCGGCACCAACAAAAGCCGCCATCACCCGAACCCCGAACCGCCATATTATGTTATTTACACCGCGTAATCATGACCCAGCGACTGCGGTATAACGAAGACCTGGATCGGCTCGTGCCGAAGCATGAGCGGCGCGGGTGAGTGCTTAAGCAGTGAAAACCTGCTACGGCACGCACCGGGAACGCGGGCTCCGTGAGCCTCCTGCACTCGGCTTTTCTTTTTCTATTGTTTTACATCTGTGGTAAATTTGGGGCATGTTTTACTCACTCCGAGGAGCGTTGTCAGCCAGTGGCTCCTAGTTCAAATTAACTGTAGCGGATGCCGATTTGTTCGGATTATCGGGAGTTTTCCCTTATTGAAATATACGGGGATGTGCCGGGACCCGGGCGTCAGTTCGAATTAACTGAGTTCGAATTAACGAGCTTTAACTGTATCTAGTTTATAACTACGCTCCCAGAAATTATCCAAAGTGGCTTTACATATACACTGGAACTGCTGTGGACTATTAAATAACTGCAGTGAAATAAGAAAGCTTTTAAACACACATTCCTCAGTGGCTTTATACCTACAGGAAGCCAACTTAGGTCCCAAACAGATTAATATTTTAAGCAAGTATAAAGTCTTTCTGTGTGACTGTGAGCTCTTTGGAGGTTTTGCTGTTAAAGTACAGAGTGGTGTTGCAACCCGTGAAATCAGACTTAAAACCAAATATGAAGCTGTTGCAGTTGCTGTCCTTCATTTTAAAACGATCACAATATGTTCTATATATCTTGAGCCACGCTTAACAATTACACTTCATGACTTAAAAACACTTTCAGAACAGCTACCAGAGCCGTACCTGGCAGTTGAGGATTTCATTGCTCACTCCAGTTTTTGGGGAAGTGTGCAAACTAATACTAGGAGTCATATTTAAAAAAATTTTTTCTGTCCAGCAATGTCTGCCTACTCAATACAGGCAAGAACACCTACTGTTCTCCAAGCTCGGGAAGAATGAGCTGTGTAGACTTGTCTTTTAATTGACCACCTGTTTTTATGGATTTTAAATAGGATGTCCTTGACAACCCCTATTGCTTCCGTGCCTGTAGTAATTAGGTTGGCTTCATCACCATCAATCATCCCAAACAAACCGTGTTGTTGGAAGCTTCACATAGCTGACTGGACACTCTTTCGAGAAAAGACCACTCTGGAGGAGATTTTTTCTGACAGTATTGGTGTCGATGAACTGAACAAGATGTTCACGTCCTGCATCATTACTGCTGCACGCTTGGCTATTCCTCAGTCTTTGGTAGTGGTATGACAAAACCACAAGGTTTGATGTAACCAAGATTGCAGAGAAGCAAAAAAATTGGTGGTGGTTTAGCTCTGGTTAAACCTAGAGTGACGTGTCAGCTACAGCTGGCCGAGTGGAACTTGCTCAGTTGAATTGCAAAGTCCGTCTTTCGCCACTCCGTTTCTCTAGGCGTTCCTTCTTCATCTTCGTCCCAATTGACACGGCGCATGCGCACAGCTGTGGCAGCTCAGTTTTGCCGCCGCACCGCGCCGCCGGCAGCAGCAGGTGCTCGGCACCACGTGGCTGGTCATGTGACCAACCAGGTGACGAACCATGTGATCAGCCACGGCGCCGCACTGCCGGCAGCTGCTCCGCACCACGTAACAGCGTGGCAGCGCAGCCACAGGGTGGCGGTGCTGCCACGCTGAAGGCTCGAAATGCTACCGTAATGTAGCTATTGCTACAAAAAACACAGAATAAAGCCTGGGGAATTTTTCACAGGTACCCGATGCACGAGGGCCTTATAAATTTTAAAAAGGCAAGAGCTAATGCGTGGCGCATCGTGTAGTGCTGAGAGGGCTTCCTGGCAGGGCTACGTATCGTCCATAAACAGTTCAATCACATGCAAAGAAATCTGGGCGCAAGTTTGTAAACTAAACAGTAACTTCTCCCCTTTCACAATTCCTTTTCTTACAGCCCCTGGTACACATACATAGAGGAACAAGCAGACGTCTTACCTGAACATTTCTCAAGTGTTTCTAGTTCTTCACATTACACAGAATCTTTCTTAAAATTACAAAAACACAGCCTAGAAACAGACTTCCAACGAGTGGCTGCTCAAACGAACCGTAATATCTGTTGCATATATGCAGCCAATGCAAGCAGTGAAATTAAAAATGCACTCATGGGTAGAAAGGAATAAGATAATCAGAGAACTTGACGCGCTATGTTGTTGACACTTGTTACGTCTCGCCTACGACGCGCGGTATAGCCGGCGCGGATGCAACGGACGCCGCGGCTTCGTTCATCGCGGCCGCAACGCCTCCCGCCAAGCGCGTCCAGGCAGGTTTCAGCGCCACGTGTCGTCGTGCGTGCGTGTGTGTGTGTGTGTGCATGTTGGTGCCCACGCTTGTCAAAGCGCGGCAGCCGGGGAGAGGAGCTCCCCAACTGGGAGGCGAGGAGGTCTGACCGGCGCCGGCCCGGCGGACGCGCCCGTCACGTCTGGACATGTCCGTGCGTCGCCGTCTTGTGCGACTCATCCCAAGCCGTTCCTTCTTGCCCTCGAATCCGAGGGTATAAAAAGACAGCTGCGCCGGACGCCAAGAGAGACTTCGATTTCTTCCTTCGAGTAACGTGGTCGCCCTGACCGGCTGCTCATTTGCGATGCCAGAATAAACAAGTTGTTCTGTTGCCAGTCGACTCATCCTTTGCCGGGACCTTCGGATGTTTCCAGCTTTGCCCCAGGCCGCCAGGCCAACGCTACCCTTGGGGCTTGCAACCCATTTGCAACAACTGGTTGCCAGCGGTGAGATCCCGACAACGGAGGCCAGCAGCGAAGATATGCGGTCAACTGTATGCTGAGCAGCACAACGACCATCCGGGAGCAGTGCAACGAGCCCTGTGTGATGACTGGTTGCCTGCAGCGGAACGACTGCGCTGAATTCTTGGCTGCGAGGTTTGGTGAGTGCGGGACTTTCTTCTTCTGAGTTTTGCCAGGCTTTTGCTAGTGTCAGAAACAGAGCTGGTAATTGTGTTGTCGTTGCTGCCGGGTTAGTTTGCGGCAAGACAATAGTAGGCAGTAGAGAAAGCAGCATTCGGAGCAGCCATGGATTTGAAGTCGTTGCGCAAACCGAAATTGCTGGAGCTTGCAAGAGAGTTGGGTCTGGATGTCTCAGACAAACTCAGAAAACCAGAACTGCTAAGGGCTATTCTTGAGTTGGAGGCTGAGGATGACGAGCTGTCGGAATGCCTTGAGACAATTGAGGAGAGGGAGCAAAAAGAGAAAGATGAGCGCGAACGTAAAGAGCAAAAAGAGAAAGACGAGCGCGAACGTAAAGAGCAAAAAGAGAAAGACGAGCGCGAATGTAAAGAACAAAAAGATAAAGAGAAAGAAGAGCGCGACCGTCAACACGCTTTGGAAATGAAGCGTCTCGAGGTAGAGATGGAACGCGCTCGTAATGGAAGTCAGGCACACGGTGCAGGAGAACGGGTATCGTTCAAAATGACTGACCTGATGCGGCCGTTTAAGCTTGGAGAGGACATTGGTTTGTTCCTGGTTAACTTTGAGCGAACGTGCGAGAAGCAGGGGTTCTCTCGGGAAACGTGGCCACAGCGCTTGCTCACTTTGTTACCCGGCGAGGCGGCCGACGTAGTCGCTCGCTTGAAGAGAGAGGAGGCAGAGGATTTCGACCAAGTGAAATCGAGTCTGCTAAAAAAGTACAGGCTGTCAGCGGAGGCGTTCCGTCGGAAGTTTCGGGAAAATGAAAAAGGCAGAAGTGAGTCATATACAGAGTTTGCCTACAGGCTTATGTCAAACATGCAGGAGTGGCTCAAAGAAGAGAAAGCGTTTGGTGACCACGAGAAAATTCTGCAGTGTTTCGGGCTAGAACAGTTTTATAGTCGGTTACCTGAGAACGTGCGGTACTGGGTCTTGGATAGGCCAGACGTTAGTACAGTGGCTAAAGCCGCCGAGCTAGCCGAGGAGTTTGTGACGCGTCGGGCTCACGGAGCTAAGGACGGTCAAAAGGGTGAATTTGGCTCCGAGTCTGAGAGGCCGAAGTTCACACCCATGAGAGCAAGGGGGGACACACGTAGTGCGGATGCGAGTGAAAGCAGTCCGACCGAACGTAAGGAGACGGCGGCAGCCGAAGCCGAACGCAGAAAGCGGTTCGAGAGGAGGCAAGCGCGCGTGTGTTATATGTGCCAGAAGCCGGGTCACTTTTCGGCGCAGTGTCCAGAAACAAAAAGAAAAGTCGTGTGTTTGTCATTATGTAGCACCGACGAGAACATGAAGCTTCTCGAGCCTTACATGCGAGACTTCCTCGTGAACGGGAAAGAGTGCCGAGTGCTTCGTGATTCTGCAGCTACAATAGATGTAGTTCACCCCTCTTACGTAGAACCCGATATGTTCACGGGCGAGTGCGCATGGATCAAGCAAGCCGTGGAAGCTCATAGCGTGTGTCTGCCCGTAGCAAAAGTGCTTATTGAAGGACCTTTCGGAGCACTTGAGACGGAGGCCGTAGTGTCATCTACGCTGCCCCCCCAGTACCCGTACCTATTTTCGAACAGGTCCGATCACCTCCTGCGCGAGAAGGGGCTTTTGTTTGGTGAGGCTAGCGTTCAGGCCTTAACCAGATCGAGAGTTCGGGAGCTCGCTGCAAAGGCGGTAGTTGCGGGGCCGACGTTGTCGAACAATGAAAAAGGGTCGGAGGCTCAGCAAGCTGATATTCCGAGCACGTCCGAACTGGATAAAATTGAGCCTGTAGCGTTGAAGGCACCAGGTACTGGAGAGGAAATGCCCGACACGGGCAAGTTAGAAGAGCTTCCGGTCGAGCTTCCGGGACTAGGCTCAGTGACGAACAGGGAAGACACCGATCATGTCATTAGTGACTTAATCGGTAAAGCACCACTGTCGCCTGAGCAGAAAACCGAACTACACCAACTCTTACAAGAGTTTCAAGGTCAGTTCTCTGAGAGGCCTGGTAGGACTTCTGTCCTTACTCATGATATAGAACTTACCTCCCCAGAGCCAGTACGATCCAAGGCGTACCGGGTGTCACGCCGCCAGCGCGATATTATGGAGGCTGAGGTAAAGAAAATGCTACAGCTCGGTGTTATTGAGGCGGGTGAGAGTGATTATACCTCCCCTTTGATTTTAGTTGAGGTACCGGGCAAGGAACCTCGTCCTTGCGTCGACTACCGCAGGCTTAATTCCATCACTAAGGATCAAATTTATCCGATCCCTAACATCGAGGAGCGCCTTGAGAAAGTTAGTAGCGCTCAGTTTATTTCCACCCTAGATCTTGTCAGGGGTTATTGGCAGGTTCCACTTACAGAAGAGGCTAGTAGGTATGCGGCGTTCATTTCACCAATGGGAACATTCCGTCCTAAAGTTTTGAGTTTTGTTTTGAAGAACGCGCCATACTGCTTTTCAAGCCTCATGGACAAAGTGTTGCGGGGACAGGAAGAATTCGCTTTACCGTATTTAGACGACGTAGCGATATTCTCCGCATCCTGGTCTGAGCATATGGCACACTTGCGGGCAGTGCTAACCCGCCTGCGCGAAGCGGGCTTGACAGTCAAGGCTCCCAAGTGCCAATTAGCACAGGCCGAGGTTGTCTACCTCGGTCACGTGATTGGACAGGGTCGTCGCCGCCCCTCTGAAATAAAGGTGGCCGCTGTGCGAGACTTCCCGCAACCGCGCACGAAGACCGATATTCGGTCGTTCTTAGGTGTCGCCGGCTACTATCAGAGGTACATCCCCAGGTACTCCGATATCGCGGCTCCCCTGACAGATGCTCTAAGAAAAACAGAGCCCCAAACAGTCGTCTGGGGCGAGACAAAGGAAAGAGCTTTCAGCGCCCTAAAGAGCGCCCTAACAAGCCAGCCTGTGCTACGATCGCCAGACTACACAAAAGGGTTCGTTGTTCAGTGCGATGCTAGTGAGCGAGGCATGGGCGTTGTACTGTGATAAAGGGAAAATGGAGAAGTGGAACACCCCGTCCTGTATGCTAGTCGTAAGCTGACCTGTCGTGAGCAGGCGTACAGCGCCACCGAGAAAGAGTGTGCGTGTCTCGTGTGGGCCGTTCAGAAATTGTCATGCTACCTAGCCGGCTCGAGGTTTATCATTGAGACGGATCACTGCCCTCTCCAATGGCTGCAGACCATCTCTCCCAAAAATGGCCGCCTCCTGCGCTGGAGCCTCGCTTTGCAACAATATTCCTTTGAGGTGCGTTACAAAAAGGGGAGTCTCAACGGTAACGCCGATGGCTTAAGTCGAAGCCCCTAACGTAGGAATCCGCCTCAAAGTTGTTTGTTAGTGATGTTTTCTTCCTGAGGCAGGATTTTTAACATATTGCTTTTGTTTAGTGTTTCAAAGTGATTATGTGCTTTCTAGTGCAATTTTCCAATTTGTGGACGCGTTCTGAGTGCTGCTTGACTACCGTAAGGAACTAGGCAGTAGTATAAAAGGGGAAAGAGCCTGGCAGAGCTTAGTGAGGGTTGTCTCGTGCTTGCTGACTGAGCGGTTGCGTTTCGGCGTAGTTCTAACGCTTGCTGGGAACGAGCACAAAAATGGCAACTCTCCCGAAGTCACTTTGCAGTGTCCTGTGTGATTCTGAACATGTGAACGAGGCCTTCTCTGTGCGCTGCGCTCAAGCAACGTCGAGGGACGATCGGTTTCGATTACGAGCATCACCGAGCGACATCCCTCTGGACAGCGGATGCAGTCCCCTGACCATCGGGATCTCCTTCTCCCGGCGGGGCGGTCTGTTACGTCTCGCCTACGACGCGCGGTATAGCCGGCGCGGATGCAACGGACGCCGCGGCTTCGTTCATCACGGCCGCAACGCCTCCCGCCAAGCGCGTCCAGGCAGGTTTCAGTGCCACGTGTCGTCGTGCGTGCGTGTGTGTGTGTGTGCATGTTGGTGCCCACGCTTGTCAAAGCGCGGCAGCCGGGGAGAGGAGCTCCCCAACTGGGAGGCGAGGAGGTCTGACCGGCACCGGCCCGGCGGACGCGCCCGTCACGTCTGGACATGTCCGTGCGTCGCCGTCTTGTGCGACTCATCCCAAGCCGTTCCTTCTTGCCCTCGACTCCGAGGGTATAAAAAGACAGCTGCGCCGGACGCCAAGAGAGACTTCGATTTCTTCCTTCGAGTAACGTGGTCGCCCTGACCGGCTGCTCTTTTGCGATGCCAGAATAAACAAGTTGTTCTGTTGCCAGTCGACTCATCCTTTGCCGGGACCTTCGGATGTTTCCAGCTTTGCCCCAGGCCGCCAGGCCAACGCTACCCTTGGGGCTTGCAACCCATTTGCAACACACTGCATGTTGCTTCTTTCTTCCTCTGCTTATTAAGCGTTGTATACATTTTGTCTTTTTTAGTACTTGTTTCGTCGTCATGTATGCTTTTTCTTCTTTCAAGGTTGAAGTTTTGTACTCTGCCTCTTCTGCTTGGACCGTACTTGGTCCGCAGTATGTGATAAATAAAATAAAATAGCCTGCTTGTGCATAGAAATAGCTAGGACAGAAAACGGGCCCCTGTATTTAGTCTTCCTGGACGTAAGTGTTGCGTATGATAACGTTAGTATGGAATTCCTATGGAGCACACTGAGATGAAGGTCATGAGATAATTGATTTCCTAAAGGAAATATACCAGCATAATGAAGTGGGAATTACACGGGAAGGGATAAAAAGCACAACTGTCGAAGTACACTGAGGATTAATGCAGCATTGTCCGCTGTCATCTCTGCTGTTCATGCTTTGTATGATAAATATTGAAAGAAGGCTACAAGGAAGTGATCTTGGTTATAATCTGTCATACAGATTAGGTGAAAAGATCATAGAGCAGCGGCTCCCCTGTTTACTGTATGTGGACGAAATTGTACTATTAGCTGATAGCTAGGAAGATTTGCAGACTCAGGTTAATTATTTTGGAGAGGAAGGGGACACTCTAGGCTTCACTCTTTGCGCAGTCAAGTCAGGTGTGATGATTTCAATAGTTATACAAAGCACTGAAATACCTTACTAGCAGTATACAGTTGTCTCTGGTCATGGATAAATGGAGTACCAGTATACATGGAAAAGCACTGACAGACTCTTAGGGAAAAAGGGCAAAGAGAAGCAGTAATAATGAAACATAGGGCATTGGGGGGGCACAACAAAATGTGAAGCACTGAGAGGTATTTCGAAAGGAATAATGTTGCCAGGGCTTATACCCCTGTCACACGGGCATTTCGAAGGCCCTCGAATCAATAGTCTATCGACTCAAAGGCGATCGAGCGCTGCTACACGGGCAGTTTCAATGGCCATCGAGTCAACGGAGCAGCGCGGAACTCCATCGAGATTTCGAGGGCCTTCCAGCGCAGCCTAAGGTTGCTAGCGTTGCTTCGAGCGGCGCTAAGCACACTTTCGTACACGACACATTCACGGTACAAAAGCATGAACAAACATTATTCGCCTAAACTTTAATGCAAGCAGTCAGTACAATAATTTTAAAACTGTATAAGACTGGTTTTAAGCGCATTAAGCGCATTAATTTTGCGTTGCAGTCTTTGCGTTGCTTGCATACTTAGCGTTGACAACATGGCGGTGCCCTGCCCGCCCGCTTCACAGCGATAATAGCTTTGTCGCTAATCCCTGAAAGCAATATCGTGTTCTAAGCTGTTGTATTCGCCTTCAATTTGTCCATTCTTACCGTCGCACAAAGTTTAAAGAGACAAACAGCTCTTATTTTTCAGATATCAAGGCGATTTTCCAGGTGTTCAGCCTGACGAAGCAGCGCTCCGACGCAGTTGAACTGGCTTGGTTTTGGCTCGTCTTGTATTAGAGTGGCTACAGCAGTGTCTGCTTCTGTCCGCCGTGTACGCGCAATTAAAGGGGTTTTAAACGACATGCACGTATGCGTGTATTTAAGCATTCAGTATACATTTATCAAATATTTTTGTTATTTTTGCAAAATCCAAAGTAGCGATTGTGGCGCCACACAAGCTTGGCGTAAGACACGAGAACCATTTTAATGGCCATTGAGATTTGCCATGTAGCAGCGACACAACTCCTTCGAGTTTGATGGCGATTCAGAATTTCGAAGTCCCTTGACTCGATGGCCATTGAAACTTGCCGTGTGACAGGGGTATTACATTCGGAAATGTGTTGTGTGCCTAAGGTCAGAAGTTCAGTTGCGACTTTAGAAATGAAACGGAGAGCTGTTGGAAGATTAGCACTAGGTGCCCACGGGAAAACCACAAACGAGGCAGTATAGGGGGATATGGGCTGGGCATCATTCGAAGCACGGGAAGCTCAGAGTAAAATATTATACGAAGAATGCCTGGGGAAATGGGACGATAGCAGGTGGGCAGCTAAAGCATTTTAATACCTATACAGAAAGAGCGTTGACTCACAGTAATGGAAAAGGACCATGAAAATAACCAGTAAGTATGCAGGACACAAGGACGGAGACATATAGAGCTTTGAACAACTGGTGAAAAATGCAGATGGTAATATAACTGGATTAATTCAATGGACGGAAAGCAGCCTGTAGAGCTATGTTGAAATAGGAAAGGGCAGATCAGGAATTAATCGTCCAGTGACAGCTCAAGAAGCAGTGCCCTACTCTTAGAAGCTAGATCAGGGTGTCTTAGAACATGATGGTGCAAAAAGAAACCATAATCTGCTGCTACAAAAACTGGAACACTACGGAATTAGGGGAGCCACTTTGTCTCTGCTAAAATCATACTTAGCTCATCGCAGACAAATGGTTGCTCACAATAACAAGTTGTCGAGCCTTGAACCACTTCTCTCTGGTGTTCCCCAGGGCAGCATAATGGGGCCCTTGTTATTCCTTGTTTACATCAATGGCATCTTTTTTTACCCCTGCCGTTGACCTTGTGCGCTTTGCTGACGATATTACAGCACTATTGTCAGGTAGCACAGAAGCCGAATTATTTTCGCGAGCCAATAACTTCCTGGAGTATCTTAACGAGTGGTCAAGAAATAACAACCTGAAAGTGAATTCTGATAAGACGAAGGCCGTTTTATTCCGAACAAGAAACAAAACTCTTCACGCCAACTTCACCCTATCACTAGGAGGCAAAACCATTGCAATCGTGCCAAACATAAAATGCTTAGGAGTAATCTTCTCAGAGTGTCTCACCTGGGACGAGCAGGTCAATCATGTTCGGAAACAACTAAATCGCTTCAACGGTCTTATTTGCCAACATAGGGACACACTTCCGTCTCAAGTAAAGGTCCTTATTTATCAAGCATTCTTTCTCCCATCACTGACATACTGTCTCACAGTTTGGGGAACAACGACCCAGCACAACATATCCAAACTAATAACAGCACAAAAGCGGGCAATTAGACTAATAGCAAACATATTGTGGTATACCCACACACATCCATACTTCATTAAATTTGGCATTCTAAAGATCAGTTCTTTGTTTCCTTTCAGATTGCTATCAATGTACAAAACTGCGGTTATTACCAACAATAAAACCACTCTCTCGCTTCTAAAAATATCTCGCTATTCAACAGTGTATGATAGCCGCTCTCATTTTCCTTGGTCATTGCCTCTTTGTCGCACCAAATACGGTATGCAATCATTGTCTTTTATTCTTTCAAAATAATAGAAAATAACAACATATCGCTAAGAGATATCACAGTGAAGAGCCTAAAAACCGTTTTGTACCTGTTTGAAGACGTTTAGCTTGAACTTGCTCTGAACTGTAAATAAGATTATAACGCGGGTAAATTCTGCTTATGTTGTACACTTGGATGATGTAGTGCTTTTGTTTTGTAGTATTTACATTGCTTTTTGTTTTGATTGTGATGCTAAATGTTGAAATGTAGTATTTAATTCATGTTGATACTTCAGTTTTTTGTTTCGACTGCCTCACCTGTAGCTGCCTTGTGAATAACTGAGGCAATACGCTGCCTCGGAAATGTGGGCGTAGGGTGCCTCTCAAGCTGCATTCAAGTAGCTTTTTTCCCTGCGTCCTCTCTCTCCCTGTGATACCTGCACCACTAAGAGCGAGAAATAAACCAACTTCAACCAAAGAAATGATGCGTGCAGTGTGTGGTAAATCTGTAGAAACAGTTGAACACGTCATTCTCAAATGTGGCAGTATCCATACAGATATTGATGCTGGCACAATCACTCTCCCTGAGGCTTTAGGGTTTAGAGATAACAATAGTCGGTGGTAGAACTTTATCATCATCATCATTAGCCTGACTGTGCCCACTGCGGGGCAAAGGCCTTTCCCATGTAAGAAGCAATTGGAAGATTGGTGGCTCAAAAGCAGGGAGGCGACGTAAGGTAACAAATGCAGGAATAAAAATTGCATGTAAAGAAAATGGCAAATTTATAGACCGATAACACCATTCAAGAAATATAAAGGGAAAAAAAGGCCAATCACGGTGGCAACTGCTGCCACCCCCGTTTCAAAGGGGACGCTCTCAACTTTGGTGGCTTGTTGCAATGCAACCACCCCTGTTTCAAAGGGGGCATTCCCATCTCCAATCCAACCATCCATCCATCCATCCATCCATCCATGGCGCATTGTGTCAACTGTGGTGGCTCGTTGCAACCTAGACCCTTAGCACGTTCCTTTCTTGTCAATTCCTGTTTTATTGTCACATAACTTTCGGGTGGTTCATCTACGTTTCAAGTAATGCAGTGCTAGCTAACAGATGCCGTATTTACTCACGTAATGAACCCACTTTTCCAGAAAAGTTGGCATCAATTTGGGGGCAGGGCTTATTACGTGAGGAAGAGAAGTTTTGGCAGATTATTTTGTGGCAGTTGAAATTTAATATCATACGTCCACCCATTTTTCCCCCACCTCCCCACCCATCCATCATTAGCAAAAGTGTTTGGTCTAAAAGTTGCGTTACCCATATTCGTGTCACCGGTGTTGAGCGTTGTTCACTTGAGAAGGTGTTTGCTGGATCACGGCATGATCCAACTATTTTGTGATAGCCAGCGGTACCGGCCCTCATGGTCAGGCGTTCATTTTTTACGCAACGTTAAATAAATTCTCAATGACAGAAGTCGTGAGTTTTTCATTACGCATGTAACTACGATACTCAGTGCAATGAAGGTCAGCCACTACAATACCTTCGTAACCTGGAGTTCACAAACACATGCGCTTCAAAAGGGACGGTGTGAGGGAATTGAGAAACTCTGTAGCATCGAGGCATCCGCTACATTCAGGTTCAGCTGTATTATGCATTCGTTGAGTGCTCTTTCACAATCTGCCGTCCTCAGATGACCCAATGCTTTGTTTTTAGTCTTGTGAGCTTATCTCTAGCACCTTTATGTAACGTCATGTGCGTAACTAGCAACTCCATGAAGCGCCCTTCTTTCGGCAGAACCTGTGCATGCTTGTTCTTGATGGTGCTGTAGAGCTGATGGCCCCCTTTGCCATTTAATTCCTTGCTAGTCCATGTGCACATCCTGTCCATGCAGCAAGATGGTTTTGCTCTTGTCGTTTCGTGTGGGCTTTGATTTTGAAATATTTTTTGCGCTGCTCTAGTCAAGTAAATTTGAGCATTAGTTATTTCCTTCACGGTTATTGGCCAGGCCAAATACTGTTTTTTTATGCCACACAAGAATGTGAAAACCATGCCATCACTTTTAACAGCTTCAGGTACACCAGTAACCTCTTGATATCAGTTCGGCTAGGCATCACAGCGACGACAGTTTAGTTATTGTCCAAGATCTGGTCTTAGCGGCATTCTGCAGAGCCTTGCACTGTTTTTGTTAATCAATGTGGCCCTTGCCACCACTGAACGCATGTGAATTCTACATGGTGATTCATGTTCTTTGGTTCACAAATCCACATGACTTGAGTGTAACTGCTGGATTTGTCTGCTGCAGATTGTGTTCTACAAGAATGGTGAGTGCGTTGGAACTGCGTGGAGAGACATCAATGAAGGAATGTACTTCCCGGCAATCTCTCTGTATAAAGGCTGCACGGTGAGCCTCTTGTTTGGTTTGGTGTCTTGTCTCATAATGCATGCAGGAATTTTTTGTTCATGCTTTATTGCCATTCTTTTTCACAAATGTACCAGGTGCGCCTGAATTTTGGCCCCAATTTTAAGCACAAGCCAAAGGATATACCATGCTCGGGGGTGAGTACAGGTGGTCTGCTGTGTGCATGATGTTTGTAATCCCTGCTGTGAGAAGTGATCATGTGCTGTGGCAGTGCACAGGAAAATTGATGCTTTCTCCTAGAGACTAGCGGTTGAGGCTGTTTCATGTGCAAGCGAAAACTCGCGGAGTGGCGCACGAACCTGTTTCGGGGAGCTGTGGCAATGAGGTTCCAACAAGTGGGACATTTATTGCCAGCATATGAAACAGTCTTTATTTAGCAGTTACCACTGATTACAACTCATGTGGTCACATTGTTTTGAAGTCTTTTTTTTTTTTGTCAGCAGATTTCTGTACTGCACAGTTTCGTAGCACAAGTGAGGCATGTACGTGAAATGAAGCTGCGGTAAAGTGAAAAGCAGAGTTGGTAATTTGTGATCTTCTTGAGCAGTTTTCATCACCATGCATAAACCAACAAGTTTTCATGTGTGCTTGCACATAAATACTGTTGTGGTGCAGGCTGCTCTAAACTGTGCCAAAAACATCAGCAGCGCCAATGTCATTTCAGCTTTAGGGGCTTTTTGTGCACTCTGATTTATCAAGTACCAGCACATTCCTGAAACCTTAATTGCCCTCTGCAGTGAAGTGCAGTATACAGTAAAACCTAGATAATTCAAACTCTGTTTATTCGAAATCTTGGATAATTAGAAGAATCTCTGTAGACCAGTAATTTCTAATATAAATTTGACCGGATAATTCTGGAGATCTGGGGTGCTATGTGGGAATGTCCAATCCCCGATTTCGCCGCAAACTAGTTATGCGATAGTTCCTCAGAGCCATGAGGCAGCGCCGCAGAGTGATGCCAATGCATGATATGCGAAGTGCCTGTGCCCCTTTACTCACAGCACAAAAACAATCTATGGTACGGCTTGCAAACCTCTGAACCGCACGCCTGAGCTTGCCCTGCGATGTGACCACGATGGGTTGAATGTGCACAACACCGGCCTGCACCATTTCTTTGAGTGGTGTGCCGCGGTTGGAGGGCCCCTGTAAAAAAAAAACATTGCAAATTTCAATTGGGCATTCCAAATGGTGTCATTTGGATTTTTAAATTGATTGCAGTTGTGTTTTTAGCTACCCAACCAATTGGACCCATTAGGCCCTAAGCAATTATTGTATTCAGGAAATAATCATAAAATGTACGTCACAATTAAGTTGACCAAAATACATAATGTGAGAAATATTTCTTCAACTTAACATCAACGTGCGAAAGGAAAACTGATTTGGGAGGACTATAGGGAGACACTGCCTGGTGCCAATCAACATTTTTACTCAGGAATTGAAAATTATTTTTTTTATGGAAAGAAAGGCCAACGACTCACGTACATCACACTTAAGAAACACTACAGTTGAATCCCGGCACAACGAATGCCACTTTAACGAAATTTTCGCCACTACGAAGTATTTCTCATTCCCCGTGAAATCCCCATAGGAGTTAATGTATTAAAATTCCCTCGAAAACGAATTACTTCGTGAGCACGCATTCGCTTCTACGAATTTTTCACAAGCATTCACCGGTCAGTGGCCCACCTT
Source organism: Amblyomma americanum (assembly GCF_052857255.1). Taxonomy (NCBI): domain Eukaryota; kingdom Metazoa; phylum Arthropoda; class Arachnida; order Ixodida; family Ixodidae; genus Amblyomma; species Amblyomma americanum. The sequence goes on along the minus strand of NC_135497.1, from coordinate 494,156,344 downwards.
TCTTCAAAAGTTGGGTGCTGTACGAGATTATTCCCTGCTAAAGCAGTGGCTTGGAGCAGCTAAATTATGCACGGAATGTATGTTTATTACATTTTCATGTATTCTTTATTAAAAAAATTGGTTGGGAGTCGTTTATTTGTTATAGGAAAGCAGCGAGGGGACTTGTTGGTGCCGTGCAAAGGCCGCCGGCCGTACGAGGGCCAAAGACGAATCCAAATCCAGTTGCCAGCCTCCCCTCCCCGCCTTCTCCGCAGCCCTTGCCACCATTTTCTCGTGTGTCGGTGTGTGTTGATCGTCGATCTCTCGCTGCAGTCTGATCTCGTTGATCGCCTCTGCCATGTTGCCGCCAACGAAGAAGCGAAAGTTTATTTCGCTAGAGGAAAAGGATAGAATTATCTCCGAAGCGGAAAGCGGGAAGAAGAAAGCAATTATTGCCGCAGATTTTGGCATCGCGCCGAGTTCGCTATCGACGATCTTGAAGAATAAGGACAGCATTAGGGAGGCACTTTCATCGGGCACTTCAGCGCAGCACAAAAAAGTGACGCAACCAACGTATGAAGAGCTCGACAAGGCTGTCTATGCTTGGTTCGTCGATACGCGAGCAACAAACATGCCCCTGAGCGGTAAAATTGTACATCAGAAGGCCATAAATTATGCTTGTTTGCTAGGGCTGAACGACTTTAAGGCAAGCATAGGTTGGCTGAATCGGTTTAAAGAAAGGCATAACATCGTCGGCAAGGTTTTGTGCGGTGAATCGGCATCGGCGGATGTTGACAGCGCATCAGCATGGGCGACGGACTGGCATAATGAGCAGTTACGCTCCGTCTGATATTTATAACGCAGACGAGACGGGCCTCTTCTATGAGATGCTGCCAGCGAAGACGCTTGATTTTTAAAGGGCAGCGGTTGCCACGGAGGGAAACAGCAAGAAACGAGTGACTGTGCTGCTGTGCACAAATGTGGATGGGTCTGACAAACGCCCCCCGCTAGTTATTGGCAAAAGAACAAAACCGCGCATTTCAAGGGGAAAAGGAACCTACCTGTCAAGTACGTGGCAAACAGCCAGTCGTGGATGACGCGTGCCATTTTTGCTGACTGGGTGGTGGCACTTGACTGCGACATGAGCAGACAAAATTGAAAGTATTGTTTGCTCTTGGACAATTGTTCAGCCCACCGCATTGACGACCTCAAGCTGTCAAGTGTGGAGCTGAAGTTCTTCCCGCCAAACTGTACCTGTCATTCAACCCCTGGACCATGGCATCATCCGGAGCATGAAGTCTTCCTACCGGGAAAGGTTGATCCAGCGGCTTCTCCTGAACACCGACACTGGTAAGGAGACGAAAGTCGATCTTTTCATGGCTTTAGGAATGATGGCTGCGGCATGGAGAGCAACACGGTGCAGCGTGATCCGCAACTGCTTCAAGCACGCAGGGTTTGTCGACAGCAAGGCGACCAGCACGGCTGCAGCCGCGGAAGGTGTACCATCGTCATCGACTCCGGGGATTGACGTTACCTGGAAATCGCTCCAGAAAGCTTTAAACGTCCCTGCTGACATAGCGCTGGACGATTGCCTCGACGCTGATGCGGACGTGATTGCCCACGAGGAAGGAAGCGATGAAGACATCATCAAAAGTGTTCGCGAGCCGGAAGAGCCGTCCGATCATGAAGACGACTCCGCTCAAGATTTACCTGTTTCGGCAGCCTCATCGCAGGTACTGAATGCCTTCGACGTTATTAGAAAATTCCTTGGCACACACGATGACGACGTTGCGATGTCGCTGTTAAAGGGACACTGAGGAGAACCCTATCAAAATTTTTTTGTTAGCAATATCTGATATTTCGGCATTTCATGGCTTTGTTGACGCTTGTCCGGGAGCGAAAGATGAATTTATTTCAAAGAAATTTGGATTCGAAGTTGAAAAATTTTTTCCCGCCGCTCCGATTCAAATTTGAGAACTCTTATGACGACACGGAGAACTCTTATGACGGCACAGAACGGAGTGACATGCAACGTGACGTAAACGGAGACTCCGTGATTTCTGGCGAACTAGCGGTGCGGTCTAGCAGCTGCCGAAATGAAAGCTACCGGCGCCGCACGTTGAAGGCATCTATCGGGGGTCGCCACCGTCGCTTCGTTTACGTTTGCACCGGCGTATTGCCAGCGTTACGATGGATCCCGTTCCCGAACCCGACGACATAGTTCTCGCAAAAACTCTGGCCTGCATTTCAGCGACCTCAGCCCCGCAGAGCGTGCGATGCTTTTGAGGGAGCATGTTTAGGTTAGGCGCCGGCGGGTCGTTTCCCACTTCCTCAATGAGCAGCTGTTGCAAACTAAATATCATAACCCCAGTGCGGGGAGTCGCAAGGGGCCAGGACAAGGTCGGCGCCTTGCGCCCATTGGAGGCTGGCCGGGGCTTTGGGGTGGTCAACGGATTGTGATTCCTTGAACGGCGCGGTTGCACGGCGCAGCAGGCGGCGTCGAGGTCTCCCACGGTTGCAAGGGCCAAGTTTTTTATTTATTTTTTGCCACAAAAAACAAATCGGTGCTCGAGGGCGGTCGCGTTTAAAGTCGCCGGCTTGAAACCAAAGCCGGCTCACGACGCTTCAACGGCTTCCGCTAGATCCAACGGGTCCACTGGATCTGGCTGTCTCGCGAACTTGCATGTACCTTCAGATATGTACTGTGAATTGATTAAAATAGCCTAGCTCGAAAAGAACAGCTCCGCCCAACTGCCGCAGCTATTGAATATAACGCGCACCTCGCCGCGGAGCCAAATCAGTCTGGCGGGCCGCCGGTGGCTGGCGCACTCGGCACGAAATCGATACATGCTCCAATCTCCCCGCCAGTGCGGTCAGAGTGCGCCGAAGCCGCCGAACGCGTCGGCGGTCAAGCGCAGTTGGAGTATAGAGGGTCTCGCTTTGACCGACATGACTTCGCCGTGCAGCGCGCGCGCGCTCCTTGCCGCAGCATAAACACACCTTAACAGAGCCTGCGCTTAACCGCTAACCAACGTATTCAGCGGCGGCATCCATGGGAGCCACTGAAACCCCCCGCCCACTCACTGAATAAAAGAAAAGAAGTGCGGTGCCGAGGTTCGGAATAGAACCAGGGCCTTCGGCGTTTGAGGCGGAAACGCTACCGCTCCGCCACGACGGCTCAAGTTACAGCCGACAATAAAGGCGCATCTAGTGAATGCACTCTTCTGATGCAGAAATCTCCGCGCTTTCGCTAGGTATATACTGGCCTAACAGAGCTAGGCCATCAGCAATTTTTCTGAACTGCCTTTTTCTCCTGTCTCTAATAAACGATTTCCGTTAAGTAGTTTGAAGTTGACTGCACAGCCGGGAATGTTTCGCCGGGCAAGCGTGCGAATACACAAGTGCTGTCTTGTACGATCACTGACCATCGTGTCATCATAGCTTTTCATCGACCGTGGCGGTCATCTGACAAGCCTTAACAGGCTCCTTCAAAGGTTAACTAGCACTTGAAGTGGCACTTGGAGTTCCTCTGCTGTTCGGCGCTTGTAAATCGAAGCGCGTCAAAAATAAAACCACGGGGCACGCAAAGCTCATAGACGTGAAGCGCCATAACAAATCGAAACTCTCCTGGCCGCCTGTGGCGCCGCCAAGCATCCGTTTTCTTTGCTTCCAACATTCAGGTTGTCTTTTGCCTGCCTTCCTTGTGTGATAAAAACGTACTATTGGTTTTAAAACAAAACTTACTTCAATATTGATCTGCACAACCTACCTTTGTCAGCCTCAAAGATTCGCGAAACGAAGTAGGACGAAAAATTCCTCCAAGGTCGCGTCTCTTGTCCTATGGCGTCACCATGCTTGTACTTGCGAGATTGGCATGTGGTGGCGATACCTGTATTTTGGTTATTGCTAATTTCTACCTTACAAGAGCTTTGTTTTCAGTAAGAGCGGCATTTTTGTGATCAGGAGCTGGTATTCTATCGATACAAGCCAACTTCAATAGTGCGAGAGTCGTAGGACGCCGCTGCTGGCAGTGAAACGCAAGCAGGCTAAGCTCACAGATTTCTGGAAATAAAACTATGATCTGCTGGAGTTAGTGCCTTGCATTTTTGGTTAATTTCTCGACAGCGAAATTTCGCGACAACGAAATTTCTCGCGCGCCCCGTCGATTTCGTTGTAGCGGGATTCAACTGTATATCTTAAGCCACTATTGGCATATATATATACCGGGTATTTTACCTCAGACTTCACACAGTTTATAAAAAGGCTTTTGTTAGCGTTTTTTTTTTCGGCATAGCATTGTCAGCGGTGTAGTACATCAGAATACAGCTAATATGTGCTAACTAGCAGGCTGGTTAACTAATATTGAATAGTTAATTTTTGACTATTGCTGTTAGGCTCCTTAACTATTGAGATGCATGTAGCCCACCGTAAGTAATATCCGTATCAGTTTTTAGAATTTTGAAGATGCGATTACCCTCCAGGCTGTGACCCAACAAATTTTAGCTACATTGCGCCGAAGTAAACGCACTTGTCGAAAGTAAACGCAGTTGTCGAAAGAGCCGAAATTTGTTGGGCCACAGCTCCGAGTTTAATTGCATTTTCGAAATTCTACAAACTGATATGGATATTACTTACAGTGGGCTACATACATCTCAATAATTAAGGAGCCCAACAGTAATAGTTTAACAGTTAACTATTCAGTATTACAGTGGAGCCCACATGTAACAGCCCCACTTAAGACGAACCTTCTCTTATAACAAACGAGACCTGCGTGACCGTCAAAATGTACATTGTTTTAGTGGCACAAAATCACACGTATAACGAATGTCATTAAGCCCTGGTGATCGGTTACAGCAAACGGACGGCGTTAACCCAGCGCCGCGATGCGAGATAACCTGCCTTCAACCCCTTTGTGCGCCCGGCACGGTATGTTTTCGGGCCGTGCCTCATCGCAGGCGAACTGCCCGCCCCGTTTCGTGCCGCTCTCAAGCGAGCTACTCTTTCCCCGCCGATGCGCCTTCCAAGATCGCCCTCCCACCCCTCCTTGCAACTCCGCTTCCCTCTCCCCACTCTCTTGCAAATCCGCGCGTGGCCTCCTCGATCAACCGCACCGCCGCTGGTGCCGATCGCGGAGGCCATGCTCCGTGAAGCAGGCCTTCCGCGGGAGCCAAAAAGTGGCTGCACTGACGCTCGCGGATGCCCCTCATTGGTCTCTCCGTTGGCACTGTGCGTCTGTATCTTTAGCTTGACTGGCTTGATTGCCGCTTGTGCACGTTACACGTCTACCCCATCGCGCGCTTTTGTCACTCTTGTTACGGTGCGGACGTTTCATTGGCTTCGTTCGAATTCGAATCTCGGGCCCTGGTTGTAATTCGGGATGGCGGATGGGAACACCGTGCCCATTTCCATTATATTCAGCGGTAGAGATGGTTAAAGCGGCCTGGGCGGAGATGATGGCCACTTGCATGCGGAGTTGCTTCCGCAAGGTCGGCTTCGCAGACACAGTGTCTGATGCCGAGCCTGATGCTTCGGAAGATGACCAGCCCGGCGGCAATTTGTGGCAGCGCGTCATCGACTCCGACATGGGGGGGTCACGACATTGGTTGGAATGATTTTATTTCTGTCGATGACAATGCCGACACCGCGGAACCGTGCACGGACGAGGGCATCGTTTCTGAAGTGCGGGACGAGGGTGACACAGAGGAATCGGATGAGGATGAAACTTCGGAGCCAGCACTCATAAGCGCACCTGTAGCAATGGGCTACATAGAGAGCCTCAGACAACTTATCCATGCCAAGGGCCTCGGCGAGGAGCACGCTTCTGCTATAAATAAACTTGAAACCTCCCTTATCGGATCTGCACTGCAAAAACACGTCCATCACGGACTTTTTCGCTAAGGAAAAATTTAGCGTTTTGACAAGCAACTGTCATTAAAGCTGTGGTCCACTTACTATGAACTTCGGGATATAACGAACGGACGCCGCGGGACACTCATGTTCGTTATAAGCGGGCTCGACTGTATTTAACCAGCCTGCTAGTGAGCACGTCTTAGCAGTATTTTGATATACTACATTACTGACAACGCTGTGCCGTAAAAAGCGCTCTTCTAACTGAAAAAGCCTATTTTTAAATCCTGTGTAAAGTTTTAGGTGAAACACCCTGTGTATATATTGCCACAGTCCCAATCAATCCAGTGGCACCATGCCGCGGCGGAATTGTTTTAGATGGGACTTGCCATGCCTTGCGCTCTCGAGGGGCTAGAGGTTTTCGTCTTCCTCGCTCGAGCTCCCTGCTGTCCTGGACGCGTAGCACGTCTAATTAAACCTGGTTTTGAGTGCTTTGACCGTTTATCGGTGACATTTGGTGGAGGTGCTGGGTACGATCCATGTACTCTGACCTCGAGGACACTCTTGACGTCAGTTCTCAACGCGTGGCTACAACACCAGTCCACAAGGTGAGCCCCGCCGCCTGCGAGGTCTACAACCAGAGTTCGGCCAACTCGCAAGACCAGCAAGGGCCATGACGTCCGCTACGGCTAGCCAGACAAGTCAGCATTCCGGGAATGCCCCGCCGTTCGTCCTTCACACGCCTCGGTCGCCTCCATCATTCCACGGTGAGAGGTTTGAGGACGTCAAAGACTGGTTGGCCAGCTTTGACTGTGTGGCGGGCTTTAATGAATGGGACGGTGAGCGCAAATTGCGGAACGTGTACTTCGCGCTACAGGACTCTGCCAAGACGTGGTATGAGAACCACGAAGCTTCCTTCACTAACTGGGAGATCTTTCGCCGAGAGCTCTTAGCCACGTTCAACACCAGCGAACGAAAGCAGAAGGCTGAAATCACCTTGCAATCGAGGTCGCAGCAGCCGAACGAGAGCGTCGCCATGTTCATCGAGGACATGACGCGACTCTTCAATCGCGCTGACCCTGCTATGCCCGAGGCCAAGAAGGTACGCCACCTAATGCGCGGCGTCAAAGAGCAATTGTTTGCTGGACTGGTACGTGACCCGCCAAGAACGGTGGCCGACTTTGCCAAGGAGGCAACAAGCATGGAGCGTTCTCTTCATGAACGGGGCGCGCACTACGGCCGTCAGGCTAGTGTAGCAGCCACTCGCCACTGCACGCCCACGTCGTTACCCACTGAGGAGCTTCGAAAGCTTGTGAGGAGCCTGGTGCGCGAACAACTCGAGAAACTTCGATTCGAAGCTCCACAGGCCAGCGTCACTGCCATACCAGATGTGGTCCGAGATGAAGTCCGGCGAACTGTCCAGTCGCCACCAGCTCCGCGCCCTATGTGATGACATACAGTCAAGCACTACAAAGTCGTCCTGGGCCAGTGAGTCGAGCATTTTCTCCCGTCACTCCTGTGCCTTCACTGCGGTACCCAACTGCAGCTGTACCCGTCGTACCGCAGGAGCCCCTGTCCACCATGAGCAAAGCGCGCGTTTGGCGTACTCCAAACAATAGGCCGCTCTGCTACCACTGTGGGGAGCCCGACCACATCCTCCGCCACTGCCCTTACCGCAGAATGGGCTTAAGGAGGTTTTCACCTGACGCACCTCGACCACGCTACGGAGAACGGCCGCGGGACATCGAGCAGTATCTGTCCGATAACGTGCAGCCAACGACCTCGCGGCGACGCCAGTCCCGTTCGCCATCCACAAGGCGGTTTTCTTTGCCAAGCCACTCGTCTTTTTCTAGCCAGTTCAGAGGCGCGTCCCCACATCGGGAAAACTGAAGATGGCGTCCCTCGGGGGTAGGGCCGCCGCTATTGGATCAAGTCAAGAGCCTCCACCCGACGATTCGCGGCTACGACCCGACCGACGACGACCTCACCCGACGACCTCAATGACAATGACGTGCTGCGACCGACTGGTGTCTGCTGAAATCCCAGTAATCGCTGATAATCGCGATGTGGCCGCACTTGTGGACACCGGCGCTGACTTTTCTGTAATGAGCAGTCGGCTAGCTACGGCCCTCTGAAAGGTGCTGACCCCTTGGTCTGGACCCCAGATCCGCACCCCTGGCGGCCATGTGGTTACTCCAATTGGCGTCTGCACGTCGCGAATCCAGATCCGCGATGCTACTTTCCCTGGTTGCTTTGCTGTGCTACCGGAGTGCTCCAAAGACCTGATACTTGGTTTGGATTTCCTTCAGGAGTACGGTGCTGTCATCAACCTTCAGGAGCTGGTCGTGTCATTTTCCACTCAACCCCCTGTTGACGGCGATCCCGAGCCACGCGGGACTAAGTTACGCGTCTTTGACGACCACGTATTAATCCCGTCAAGAGCTAACATGTTTGTTACCGTAGATTGCGACAACATCACTGGTACTCGTGGCATCGCTGAAACCAACATGTCGCTGCTCATTGGTCGGCAAGTCTGTGTTGCTCGCGGAATTGTCGAGCTAAACAGTGGCCGAACCGAGCTCTTGGTAACCAATTTTGGCTGTGAACCTCAGTGTTTGCCTGGCAGAACAGTTATTGTGCATTTCGAAGAACTCGGCGAATTCGCGGGACAGCACGCTTTGTCCGAAGCCTCGGCATCAGTGGAGGCACCGACCACTCCCATAAAAACTGACGTGAACCCGAACCTCCCGTCTAATCAGAAACGCTGCCTCGAAAGCGTTATCCAGTCTTTCTGTGACTGCTTTGCCTCGACCTCTAAGGTTAGGTAGACACCGCTCACTAAGCACCGATTTATAGTCGACGCCAACCAGTGGCCGTTATGTCAGCCGCCTTACCGGATCTCTTCAAAGGAGCGTGATGCCATTCGCCGCCAAGTTCAAGAAATGCTCCAGGACGACGTGATACAGCCGTCGACGAGCCCATGGGCATCGCCTGTTGTTCTAGTAGCAAAGAAAGATGGAACCCTACGGTTCTGCGTTGATTACCGACGTTTAAACAAAGTTACAAAAAAAAGATGTTTATCCTCTGCCGCGCATTGATGACTCCCTGGATCCGCTGCGCCACGCCAGGTACTTCTCATCGCTAGATTTACGCAGCAGCTATTGGCAGATCGAGGTGGACGAACGCGACGTGGAAAAGACCGCCTTTATTACACCGGACGGTCTGCACGAATTCCGGGTGCTCCCTTTCGGCCTGTGCTCGGCTCCTGCAACCTTCCAGCGGATGATGGATATCGTTCTTGCCGATCTGAAATGGCAGTCCTGTCTCGTGTACTTGGATGACGTTGTCACCTTCTCTGATATGTTTGAAGAGCACCCGAGACGCCTGCGTGCTGTGTTCGAAGCAATTCGGTCGGCCGGACTTTCCCTGAAGCCCGACAAGTGCCACTTCGCTTTCGAAGAGTTGAAGTTTTTGGGCCACATCGTGAGTGCTAAAGGGGTTAGCCCCGACCCCGATAAGACAGCCGCCGTGGCTGCTTTTCCTGTGCCCACCGATAAGCGAAGCGTGCGCCGCTTTCTGGGTCTCTGCGCCTATTATCGGCGTTTTGTGCAGAACTTCTCCCAGATCGCTGAGCCCCTCACCCGCCTCACGAAAGATTCCGAACCGTTCTTCTGGGGCCTAGAACAACAGAAGGCTTTTGAAGACCTCCGAACTCATCTCCAAAGTACGCCCATCCTTGGACACTTCGACGAGTCAGCCGCCACTGAACTGCACACAGACGCCAGCAACATCGGCCTCGGTGCGGTCCTTGTGCAGTGGCAGGATGGTCTCGAACGCGTAATCGCATACGCGAGCCGCACCTTGTCACGATCTGAGGCAAACTATTCCAGCACCGAAAAAGAATGCCTGGCCGTTGTGTGGGCAGTGACCAAATTTCGCCCGTACTTATTGGCCGCCCTTTCAGGGTCGTCAGTGACCACCACTCGCTGTGTTGGCTGGCGAACCTCAAAGATCCCTCGGGATGGCTTGCACGCTGGAGCCTTCGCCTTCAAGAGTTCGATGTCACCATCGTTTATAAGTCCGGTAGGAAGCACAGTGATGCCGACTGTCTGTCTCGTGCTCCTATCGAGGACAACTGAGCTGAACCCGACGACGATTCTATTTTTCTCGGCGCCATCTCCACGTCCCTCATCACTCAACACCAAAGGGACGACAGTGAACTACGGCCTCTCATTGAGTATCTTGAAGGAAGCGCTGTGTCACCCCCGCGAATCTTCTCACGTGGACTGTCATCATTCTGTTTGCGCGATGGCGTTCTGTATAAGAAAAACTACCACCCGACGGAAGCTGCCTATCTGCTCATCGTACCTGCAGCCTTGCGCGACGAAGTCCTGCAGGCGTGCCATGATGACCCATCTTCTGGTCACCTGGGTTTTTCTCGCACTTTGGCGCGGATACGCCAAAAGTACTACTGGCCCAGGGTTGCTTCTATTGTCCAGCGTTACGTCAGAACTTGCCGTGAGTGTCAACGTCGCAAGACGCCGCCGACTAAGCCAGCCGGACTACTGCAGCCTATTAATCCGCCACAAGTCCCCTTCCACCAAGTCGGCATGGACTTACTGGGCCCATTTCTGGAGTCCTCGCTGGGTAACTGCTACATTGTGGTCGCCACCGACTACCTCAGCCGGTATTGTGAAACTAAAGCTCTCCCTCGTGGTACAGCTGACGAAATTGCGAACTTTTTCGTTCAAAATATTGTGCTTCGTCACGGTGCACCCGCCATCGTTTTAACTGACAGAGGAACGGCGTTCACCTCGGCCCTTACGCAGGAGGTTATGCGCCTGAGCGGCACCAGTCACCGCAAGACAACCGCTTATCACCCTCAAACGAACAGCCTCACCGAACGGCTCAACAAGACGATCGCCGACATGATTTCCATGTATATTGACGCAGACCACCGCAACTGGGACGCCATACTCCCTTACGTCACATTTGCCTATAACACTGCTCTACAAGAAACGACACGCTTCAATCCGTTTCGTTTGGTGCATGGTCGCGAAGCCACAACCATGCTGGACGCCGTGTCGCTCCCGATTAGTAGTACCTCGTCTGTTATGGGTGCTGCCCAATTCGTTCGTCACGCCGAGGCCGCCCGCCAACTCGCCCGACAGCGCATCTGGCACCAGCAAGCCCTCGACGCTCGCCGCTATAACCTCCGCCACCAAGCTCTTAGTTACTAGCCCGGCGAACAAGTCTGGGTTTGGAGCCCAATACGCATGCGTGGGCGCTCCGAAAAGCTTCTACGCCGATATTTTGGCCCCTACGAGGTACTCCGCCAAGTCAGTGAGGTGAACTATGAAGTTCTTCCCCAGGGTACAGTTCGCTCCTCTAGACGGCCGACCCCCGAAGTCGTCCATGTCGCACGGATGAAACCGTGCCACGCCCGCTAGCACTTCAGGCCTGTCCCCACCAGCCGCCGGACACATGCGCCGTCCCTTGTCTTCGTGCTTCTCATTGTTGCGGCACCGAGTCGTTGCCCTTCAGAGAGGGGGAGTAATGCCACAGTCCCAATCAATCCAGTGGCGCCATGCCGCGGCCGAGCTGTTTTAGATGGGACTTGCCATGCCTTGCGCTCTCGAGGGGCTAGAGGTTTTCGTCTTCCTCGCTCGAGCTCCCTGCTGTCCTGGACGCATAGCACGTCTAATTAAACCTGGTTTTCAGTGCTTTGACCGTTTATCGGTGACAATATATAGTATTGTCGTCACGTAGTGGTGACGGCAGTCGAAGCAGCGATGAAGACGGACGAAAGGGTCTTCTAAAAGAACTGTTTATTGGGCTGACTTGCACCCAAAATGGACTGAATCACTCGGCGGCGGCGAAGCGACAAGCGTGCTCGGCGGTCGTCGAACAGAATGCCCGCCGCTGTCGGCCGTGCTCAATTTAAAGCTGATAGCGAACATTCGAGATAAAGGGCGCAAAGTTACTAGAACATTCCGGAACAACGTAGAATCAGCTTTGCCTGGCTGCGATCAATCGAGATAAATCTAGTCGCGTCTTGCGTCGCAAACAAAGCGATAAGGTGGTGTCGCGGCAGATTTGAAAAACGAACAAACACTGCAAATATTGGCGGCATTACTCCCCTCTTAAAGAAGCATCGACCCGATGCATTAAAACAAATAATGCGACTAGTAAGGGAAAAAAAACGGATCTTGCGAAAATAGAGCATGGAAATGCAGCGGCCTTTAGCGCGTAATACGGCTTCAGACGGACTACATGGACAACTTCTGGTCGTACGCGGCGTCGCTGGGATGCATGCAGTCATTGCGTCAGGGATGACTTCATAATCCAGTTCACCCAGCCGACGAAGAACCTTGTACGGGCCGAAATAGCGGCGCAAAAGCTTTTCACTCAATCCACGGCGGCGAATGGGCGTCCACACCCAGACTTGGTCTCCTGGCTTGTATTCCGCGTTGCGTCTTCGTAGGTTGTAGCGTCTGGCGTCGGACCGCTGCTGATCTTTGATCCGTAATCGGGCAAGCCTTCGAGCTTCTTCTGCGCGTTGAAGGTAGGCGGCAACGTCGACGTTCTCTTCTTCTGTAACGTTGGGCAGCATGGCGTCTAGCGTGGTCGTGGCATCCCTGCCATGGACGAGCCTAAAAGGCGTCATCTGGGTGGTCTCCTGCACTGCGGTGTTGTAGGCGAAGACGACGTAAGGCAGGATGACATCCCAGGTTTTATGTTCGGCATCGACATACATAGCGAGCATATCGGCGATGGTTTTGTTCAGGCGCTCGGTCAGTCCGTTGGTCTGCGGATGGTATGCAGTTGTCCTCCGGTGGCTGGTTTGGCTGTAGCGTAGGATGGCTTGCGTGAGTTCCGCCATAAATGCTGTTCCTCTGTCCGTGATGAGCATATCGGGGGCGCCGTGTCGAAGAAGAATGCACTCCACGAAAAATTTGGCCACTTCTGCTGCTGTTCCGTTCGGTAGGGCTTTAGCCTTGGCGTAGCGGGTCAGGTAGTCGGTCGCTATGATGATCCACTTATTTCCAGATGTTGACGTTGGAAAAGGGCCAAGCAAGTCCATGCCAATCTGCTGAAAGGGTCTTGAGGGAGGTTCAATGGGGTTCAGAAATCCTGCTGGTCGTGTGGGAGGAGTCTTTCGTCGCTGACAATCTCGGCATGTTTTCACATAGTGTGCGACATCGGCAGACAGTCGGGGCCAGTAATACTTGTCTTGAATGCGGCGGAGGGTGCGAGTAAACCCGAGATGTCCAGCTGTCGGCTCGTCGTGTGAAGCCTGTAGAACTTCTTCGCGGAGACAAGTAGGTACAACAAGGAGGTAGGCTGTTTTGTTCGCTGTAAAGTTCTTCTTCACAAGGACCTCATTCTGCACACAGAAAGAAGACAGTCCTCGCTTGAATGAAGCGGGGGGTGAAGAAACCTTGCCTTCCAGGTACTCGATGAGGCCTTTTAGGTTGGGGTCCGAGCGTTGCTGCTGAGCAAAGGAGCTTGCGCTGATGGGTCCCAGGAAGGCGTCCTCATCGTCGTCCAGCGGCGGTGCATCTACAGGGGCTCGTGAGAGGCAATCGGCGTCAGTGTGCTTGCGTCCGGACTTGTAAACGACGGTGACGTCAAACTCCTGGAGACGCAGACTCCATCGAGCGAGTCGGCCAGAGGGATCCTTCAAATTGGCAAGCCAGCAGAGCGCGTGGTGGTCGCTGACCACCTTGAACGGCCGTCCGTAGAGGTAGGGGCGAAATTTCGACGTAGCCCAGATGATGGCAAGGCACTCCTTCTCAGTGGTTGAATAGTTAGCCTCGGCCTTGGAAAGGGAACGGCTAGCGTATGCGATGACCTTCTCCAGCCCGTCACTTTTTTGAACGAGAACGGCGCCTAGTCCCACGCTGCTTGCGTCGGTATGAACTTCAGTATCGGCGTTTTCATCAAAATGCGCAAGGATCGGTGGGGACTGTAAACAACGCTGAAGTTCCTTGAAGGCTTCTGCTTGCGGCGCTTCCCATTTAAACGGCACGTCTGCCTTCGTCAGTTAGGTCAGGGGCTCGGCGATGCGCGAAAAGTTTTTCACAAATCGTCGGTAATATGCGCATAGTCCGAGAAATCTGCGCACTGCTTTCTTATCGGTCGGCGATTGAAACTGTTCAATAGCAGCTGTTTTCTGCGGGTCTGGGCGTACTCCTTCCTTGCTAACGATGTGGCCTAGAAACAGCAGCTCTTCGTAGGCAAAGTGGCATTTCTCTGCTTTCAAGGTTAGGCCAGACGACTTGATTGCGTCTAGTACTGTTCGAAGTCTTTTGAGGTGCTCTTCAAAGTTCGAGGCGAAGACAACGACGTCATCTAAATATACCAGACAAATCTGCCACTTCAGGCCTGCCAGCACTGTATCCATTACTCGCTGAAACGTCGCTGGTGCGGAACAGAGACCAAATGGCATCACCTTGAACTCAAACAGCCCATCCGGAGTTATGAATGCTGTCTTCTCGCGATCTCTTTCGTCGACCTCAATTTGCCAGTAGCCGCTCTTGAGGTCCATCGATGAGAAATATTTGGCGTTGCAGAGGCGGTCCAGTGTGTCGTCGATGCGGGGGAGGGGGTAGACGTCCTTCTTTGTTATGTTGTTCAAGCGGCGGTAATCCACGCAGAATCGAAGTGCGCCGTCTTTCTTTCTCACTAGAACAACCGGTGCCGCCCATGGGCTGTTTGAAGGCTGGATGACGTTGTCGCGAAGCATTTCTTCGACTTGGTCCCGGATGGCTTGTCGTTCTCGCGGAGACACACGGTAGGGGCTTTGACGGAGAGGTCGGACGTGTTGATCCGTTATAATGCGATGCTTGGCAATTGGCGTCTGTCGCACCTTCGGCGATGTCGAAAAGCACTCACTGTAGTTTTGAAGCAGATTGCGGATCTGGTCTTGTCTGTTCCGGTGCAGGGCTGGGTTGATGTCGAAAGTGGGCGAGTTCTCTTGGTCAGGCGGATCTTCTGCGGAGGGGTCGGAGAGGGCGAAGGAATCTCGTACGTCAGATATTTCGTCGTAGAAAGCAATCGTCGTTCCTCTGTTAATATGCCGGTATTCTTCGCTGAAGTTAGTCAGCAGTACTTCGGCCTGGCCATTGCGGAAATGTGCGATGCCTCTTGCGATGCTGATTCCTCGGTCTAGTAGCAACTGCATGTTCCCCTTGATGATGGCTTCAGTGTTTATGGCTTTCGTGGCGCCTACGGTCACGATAACGCTTGAACGGGGTGGGACGCTCACTTCTTCCTCCAGGACACTTAGGGCAACGTGATTTTCCCGAGTTTTCATCGAAGCGATGGCTTCGTCCGTCGAAAGCGTGATCAGCTTGGATCGCAGGTCGATGATCGCCTGATGCTCATTAAGGAAATCCATACCCAAGATCACTTCGCGGGAGCATTGCGGTAGCACAACAAAGGTGGCAGGATAGGTATGTCCTTTGACAGTCACTCGCGCTGTGCATCGTCCTGATGGCGTAATGAGGTGGCCCCCAGCGGTGCGAATTTGTGGGCCATCCCAAGCCGTTGTGACTTTTCTGAGCTGCGCAGCGAATGTTCCATTCGTCACCGAGTAATCGGCTCGACTAGAGCGGTAACTTTCCGGCCGTCGATAGTCACTTCTAGGTCGGAGGTCCTGGCTCTTGCATTGCATGTCGCTCTCGGCGTCGGGTCACGGCTTCGTCGCGTATGCGAGTCACGGGTTGGGCGTGTGGTCGAAGCTCCTCTGGGTGGCGGCATCGATTTCAAGGTAGCTTGCGTCGTGGTCGAGGTTCTCATTGTGTGCGGCGTCGGTGCAGCGAGTGTCGGTTCTTCATGCGGCGTCGCGGGTGCAGCGTCTTCATGGGGCGTGGTCGGTGGAGGATCTTCGGCGTTTAGCTCGTGAGCAACCTCACCTCCAGAGGTTGCTGCTTTTAGTTTCCCCTACGGGGGCTGGGCGACCTTCCTCGTACCGCGGCTGCGTAGCTGCGGTGTGGCGACGCAAAGCGCGAGGTTGACGGCGATGGTGAGCGCGAAAAGCGGTTCGGCGTGTACTCTTCTCGACGCAGGTACTCGTCGATTTCGTGCGGACGTTGTCCAAAGCGTGGTCGTGGGGCGTTAACGGCAAATCCTCGAAGACCAAGACGTCGGTACGGGCAGTGACGAAGAATATGGCCGGCCTCACCGCAATGGAAGCACAACGGCCGGTTGTCGGAAGTCCTCCAGGCATCGCATTTCCTGGGGCTTGAGCGTCGGTCATGGGCTGGGCGGGCGGGGGCTGGGAGGCGGCGTTGTGGAACGATTGGCTCATCTCGGGGAGGACGTGGGGGTTGTCGCTGGGGCTGAGCAGTACTTACTGCAGCGGCGTAGGTCATGGCCTGGGGTTCTCTGGCCATCGGGGTGCCAAGTGCCTGTTGCTCTTCTTCCCGTACCACATCCATCAGAGTCGCTGCTTGTGGCTGTGGGGAAGATGGCAGTAATCGGCGTAGCTCCTCTCGGACGATTTCGCAGATAACTTCCCGCAAGCTGTCGCTGGTGGTGGCCGGCGTGTCCGAACGGATTGTACAGGCAGAGGAAGGGCGATTGTACTGCCGAGCTCGAACGTCGAGGGTCTTCTCAATCGTGCAGGCCTCTTGCATAAACTCCTCGACTGTTTTTGGCGGCTGGCGGACGAGGCTTGCAAAGAGTTGTTCTTTTACGCCACGCATTAAAAACTGAACTTTCTTTTCCTCGGTCATCCCGGGATCGGCGCGGCGAAATAGGCGCTTCATCTCCTCGACGTAACTGCGGACGGGCTCATTCGGAAGCTGGATCCTGGACTCGAGGAGTCGTTCGGCTCTTTCTTTCCTCACGACACTGGTGAATACCTTCAATAGTTCTCTCTTGAATAGCTCCCATGTCGTAAGGGACGACTCGTAGTTTTCGTACCACGTGCGTGCGGAGCCATCCAATGAGAAAAAAACGTGTCCAATCTTTGCCGCATCATCCCACTTGTTGAATGACGCCACGCGCTCAAATTGGTCCAACCATTCTTCAGGGTCTTCGCCTAGGGATCCATTGAAAGTTGGCGGCACCCGCGGCTGCTGTAGTATGATCGGTGTCGACATCTTTGGCGAGGTTGCAGTGCTGGTAGCAGCGTCTTTTCACTGTCTGGTGTGGTCCGGCAGTTTCCCGAACTCAGGCTCCTCTCCCTGGAGACGTCGGCTGGCTCGCTGAGCTGCTGGTTCGTCCTCGGGTGTGAAGCGCTCAGGGCTGGGTTCACGACTTGAAGGGGGCGTCCGGAACATGGAAGTTACCCAGCACCTCCACCAGATGTCACGTAGTGGTGACGGCAGTCGAAGCAGCGATGAAGACGGACGAAAGGGTCTTCTAAAAGAACTGTTTATTGGGCTGACTTGCACCCAAAATGGACTGAATCACTCGGCGGCGGCGAAGCGACAAGCGTGCTCGGCGGTCGTCGAACAGAATGCCCGCCGCTGTCGGCCGTGCTCAATTTAAAGCTGATAGCGAACATTCGAGATAAAGGGCGCAAAGTTACTAGAACATTCCGGAACAACGTAGAATCAGCTTTGCCTGGCTGCGATCAATCGAGATAAATCTAGTCGCGTCTTGCGTCGCAAACAAAGCGATAAGGTGGTGTCGCGGCAGATTTGAAAAAAAGTTTTGCTCCCACTTATATATCCCATTAATGAGGTATATAAGCGCTATATATGTGGTAGTAGTATATAAGTGGTATACTTATGAGCTGTATATGATACTAGTTCTGCCTTGTTTGTTGAACGTGCAAATGCTTAAATAGATAATTAGGTGCAGTTGGACAGACCAATCGGGAGTCCATTTTGACTATCCATTTCGAACACCATTCCAACTGAAACCAGTTAGATCTCGGTCTAATTGGTACCACCTCAAAATTGAATTGGTTCGTTTTTTGTTTTTTTTGCTGGGTTAGGTTACCAGTGACTCTGGTTACATATAAGTCTGCCTTTCTTCACAAAAACAACCATCCAAAATAAGGGGCCATGTGGTACGCGGAGCTGATATTTGCAGCAGGGTGTAAGGGATACTAAGTATGTGCGCCGTGTAGTACGCATCCCGTGCCAGTGCCCGTTCCCGACAGGACGCATGGGGCTCCAGGTGTAAAAAAAGCATTCATTCATATGCATACCGGTACCACTAAAAAAAATTCGAATTGAGCGCTGTTTTACAGAGCGCTAGTGGAACATTTTGCAAGCTGGTTGGTTCATTTTTGAGGAAAGCTGGAAACTGTGCAAAAGGACGAGGACAGGAGGTAAAGAAACAAATACGACACCACGAGCACAATATGTGTAGGGACTATCCTGCACTTGAGGCAAAACTCTGGACTGGCAGGTTGCCACAGTGATGAGGTTCGCACATAAAACTGCTGCATCTTGCTTGGGTTGCATACACAAAATAGAGCCCAGGGTAGGAGAATTATGCTTTAGTAAAACGTTCTTGCAGGCTGATTGGTTCATTTTCGAGGAAGGTTAGAAAGTGTGCAAAAGGACGACGACAGGAGGTAAAGAATCAAATACGACACCACGGGCACACAATGTGTAGGGTCTATCCTGCACTTGAGGCAAAACTCTGGACTGGCAGGTTTCCACAGTGGTGAGGTTCACACATGAAACTGCTGCATCTTGCTTGGGTTGCATACACAAAATAGAGCCCAGGGTAGGAGAATTATGCTTGAGCAAAATGTTCTTGCAGGCTGGTTGGTTCATTTTCGAGGAAAGTTAGAAACTGTGCAAAAGGACGAGGACAGGAGGTGGAAAAATGTGACACTATGGGCGCAGAGCGAACTGTGTGCAAAGCACTGTAAGTGGTCTGCCTTCAAGGAAGCCTTCCATAAACAAAATGGTGAACTGCCTCAAAGAAAATGACCTCACTATCATACAGGCAGGCAAGGAAGGCAGCTCCGTCGTCTTGCCTATTGGTATCTTTTAAGCAGGTTGACTTCCTTCCAAAAAAACAAACGCCATGCTGTCAAGTTATTCGAGCATGCACCTTGATTGTCTAAGCAAGGCAGTCGAGAACAATGAGACTGATTTCCTAGAAATCTTGTTCACTGGAAAAACCCACAAATCTGACTGGCCCCTATGTGTCGTTGTTTCAGAGAAAGGAACTTTGAAACGAAATATTGGGAGATACCTACAGTCAAACCTGCAAAAAGATAGTTGGGAAGGACCTGTTTATAGTACCCAGTTCCAGTCAAGTTGCCAAACACTCGGAAGATGGCTTTCCGACTGCCACTACAGGATTTTTCATCGACATAGAAGAACTGTTCTACTCGATACCGCATAATGGATTGTTTGAGGCAGTTAAACAGAATATGGTGAACAGAATGGTGTACTTGACTTGCAGAATGTGGCAGGTGTGAGCACAGGACACTTTCTTTGACTGTTAAACTTTTATCTGAACTCTGTTGCCATTGAATTCAATGGCTGGGATTTGTATTGGGTCCTCTGTGGCACCTATCCTCTGCAATATATATTTGTCGGCGCTTAATCAGCACGTCACACAGCAACTTTGCGGTCAGCATGTTTTGCACATTTTTCGCTGTGTTGACGATTACCTAGTCGCTTTTTTTACCCCCTGTCCTCGTCCTTTTGCACAGTTTCTAACCTAATGGAGCTTGTTTGCACTAGCAGTCGCTTCCTTGGATGAGCGGTAGGTACCGTGAGAGCAAACTTCAAAAAATCTCTAAGGTATGTGGCCTGCCGGAATCTGCAATTTTAGGACCATTTGCAGTTTGGTTTGCTAGTCAGCCCAGCAGCATGCAAGTATGGAAGGCACGGTGGAATGCTGTTTTTCACTTTTGATTTTCATTGGCTTCAGACCATTTTCCGTGGGATCGCATTGTTTGCCATTTCTTGCTTTTGAGCTGCACGCGCAGCACAATGCCATCTCGTGAAACTACAAAGTGCAGCGGTAGGATGGGGGGGGGGAGGGTGGTTGTATGTGTCAGCTTCTACTAGGAGTCAGCTTTTTTTTTCTTTACCAGGAAGGGCTGTGTGTTGGGGAAGTGGGGTTGAACTTTTATTCAGCAGTATGCGGTAATTGCAAAGTTCATTCAGTAAAGATAGTACGTTCCCGCAGCGAAATTTTTTGCCTGGGTCCCATTTTTTTGTTGAGCTCGGTTACCTAATTCAAAAAGCCAGTGAAGTGTTAGCATTTATCATGGACCCAATGACATCAAATGCATAAAATTAGTGAGGTTTTACTGTACTGTACTGCAATGTGTTGTTAAGTAATGCTTCTCGAGTGACTGAATTGCGCATGTTTTGTGTCAGCTGGGTTATGAACGGCCGTTTTGCATGTGTCGTGATTGTCATTGCCATCTGACATTGTCCTCACAGACAGAATATTTGTCTGCAGTGCAGCTTTGGCATCATGTTCACTGTTTTGGGAGAGTTTAGCTCTTGTTAAAAACTTCTTTTTCAGATGCACGAAAGTGTTGACAAAATCATCGTTCAGCAGACCTTGTCTGATATCCTCTACCTTGTGGAAAATGAAAGCCAGATGCGGTTGGACGCCATCTACTTCTAGAGACCCTCCTCCTGTTTCTATCGCATGAAGTTTTGTTTTCACAAAAGGACGTTTCCCCCCATTTCTGCCACATGCTTGGACCAGCACTTCATGAGTGCCTGAGCATCAGTAAACGTTTTATCATTCCGGGGTTGAGAGCAGCCAAGGCCAGCAAACAATGCAATGTCCTGCTGCCTTCCTCTTTCTGCAAGCGATTCACCTAAGCAGCTCATAAACCTCTCATGGTTTCAACAGCTGAGCTGTGGCTATGGCAAGGCATGCAAAACCAGACATAAAAGCTGCTTGTTCATCTGTAGTCCTTCGTGGGGCTGGCTGGAGTGAATTAAACTTTCAAAGGAGAGATGGGCTCAACTGATCTGTTGAAACCGAAACAACACAAGCTCTTTGCGTCTCTTACTTGATCTCTGGAAAGAGAGGGCCACTGTTCTTGCACAGAATGCACTGTGTGACCATGTCAGTCCCTAGCCGCTCTATGGCAGTTAATGTCACTGCTGAGAACTTCCTTACGGACTAGCATAGCCAATAATGAAGCACTGCACAAAATTATGAACAGACACCCACAGACTTTTCAATCATGATTAGCCAAGCCAAATTCACAATACATTGCTAGACAGAGGCCTGTCCATTCAGTGGTCTCTGCTGTCTTGTACCTGAGTTTATATGACTTACCACTGATTGTGTTTCTCTACCCTTGGCATCTAAAATGTAATTTTTCATCGCTCATTATGCCCTATCAAGTTTTTCTTTTTTTTGTTACCCTAGAAATTTCAGTCCTGTAGGCTAGCATTGGCAGGAGTTATGCTTAATTTTTATCTTGTTTGTTTTACATTTTGTTTCACCACGTTGTTGGCTTCTGGTATTCAGCAGTAAAAACTACCAATCATTGATGCGTAGTTTTAATTCTTAGGGTGCCTCGATACAGCATTCCTCTGGAAGGGTGGTGGCACATATTGTCCAATCAGAAGACTCTATTTTGAACCATATGCATCGTTTCAGCCTCTACAATGTAGAGAAAGATTCTAAAATTTAACTTGAATTAAAACTTCGGCATCTGGAAGTAGTACTGCACGATCATGCGTCAAATCCCTGGCTTTCCCCCCTTCTCTTTATCTCTCTCATGTGTGAAAGACACGGAAATATTGATTTTGAAAAAAATACTTTGATGCAGCTAAATGAGGCCATGATTCAAAATGGCGGAGATGTCACCACCCTACCAAAGGAAGCTGCATTGAGGCACCGTATTCATTTCTTTAGGAGCCAGGATGGCAACAAATAGCGCAACGCAACATCGATTATATTGCAGTTTTTATTTCATTCCTCACATGACCATCTTTGACATCATAGCCATCGTTCAGTTGTTGAAACTGCATGAGAAGAAATTCAATTATAAATTAGAGGTCATAAGGAAATACCATATGGGGATCCATGTATACTAATGCCTGAGGCATCATTTCAGGGAAGAAAACACGCAAGCAGAAATTTGGAATCTGTAGGGTAACATTTTAATGGAAACTGGCATTTGTAAGCAGGCTTCTGTAAGGAAGTGGTGGCTGCGTGTGATTGGAGCATCTGAAGCTGCTACAGCTGTCTGGACAAGCATAGGTAAGCATTTAGTTTTGTATAAGGTATGGCTTGGCCAATGGATTGAGGAGAGGCGTATTGCCTATTCCATAGAAGCTGGAATAACATTTTGATTGAATGGCACAAACGGCTGTTTTATGTAGCGGGTAGAAGGTGTGACACTTCATAGAGAACTTCAGGTGGCCTGCGTGTGGTTAGTGTGTTGTACTGTCGCCTTGCAACAAGTTCCACTTGTGCACATGAGATGTAGACCTACTTGCAATTATTTATGAATAAATCAATGAACACATTTCTATCACTAAATGTAGCATTTCAAGGTCCTCCAATAGCCTTCACTTTGCATGGAGGTAAAAGCTGAGTGCTCTTCGTCAACTAGTTTAAAGAAACAGCTGCTTTTGCTTATATAGTACAGATTTCTGTTTTACTGTAAACTACGTGCTACGTGTAAATGTTGATGCTAAGAAACCGGGCACAAAGGCTTGCCTCGTAATGATTTTTGGGGGAAAGGTGGGGGGAGGGGGCCTCGTCATTTTTTTCTATGCAGTGAACAAGGAATAGCTTTGTTTTGCAGGCATTCTTATAAAAAAAGGTGCGTAAATGGTACCTTGGTCCAAACATTTCAGCCAGCTGTTTTACAACACTATCTCTGACTTCTGAATCAGCACGTTATTCCAGAAGGCAATATTTGAAAAGTTAGCGTTGGCGGACAAGAAATGAAGCACTTGGTTGCTTTCACTCAACTACCTAGGACATTCGCATGTTTTAGAACCTTGATTGCTTTTAGCCGCGACACCCGGTGTATACAGGTCCCAGTTGGCTACTTTTCAGCTGGAAGATTCCTATTTGTGTGTTGGGAAACAAGTAGAAGCTTCATTTGGGGCTTCTGATTAGAATTGACATGGGCAGTGATGATGTATCTGGAAACCTTGCAGACCATGCATGAGCAGGCATGGACAAGGACAAAGAATGATGCATGCAGACAACGAAAGCGCTCACTTCCAGTTAATGGTTTATTGACATAAATGCATGATAAACGCCTTCCTTCGTGATGTCAACCAACTGAAAATGTCGACATGTGGCCGCACTTAGAAATGATGATTTTTTGACATTCACTGTATTGGATGCTGCGCTTACACACTATGCTCCCGCTTTTTTAATCAAATCTGCTTCAGTGATTTCCCTTAGATCCTGGCTCCTATGCATAGCTAGTATCCTGCACGCTTCACAGTCATGACAATGCACAGAAAGGTTCCAGTCCCTGTAATTTCGGACCTTCTGCCTGTGTTCCATTAATCTTTCATTTATATATGAGTAGCTTGATCCGCAAGATAAGGGAACTTCATACACCACCCCAGATGAACATGAAACAAATGGGTCACAATGTTTGATTGTGCAAGAAGCCTTGCACAATCATGCATTGTCATCTTGCAAAATTTTTCCAGCTTCTCGGGTGTGGATAGCACGACTCGGACATTGTTGCACCTTCCGATCCTTTTTAGTTGTTGCAAGGTGTTATGCAGGTAAGGAATTACAACAGTGCAGTTGTCGTTTCCTTCCTTGGGGCAATTGTATTTTTCGTTGTTTTTTTCTAGCAGCCCCTCCGAGGCAGATACAAGAAGGTTATTGGGGTAGCCAGCTGACATGAGGCATGTCACTTGCCTTTGGAAACTGTTAGACACTGAATGACAACAGTATTTTTTTAGGGTGTTATTTAGGCACTGCCCTGCTATTGCTCTCTTAGCCAGTTCAAAATGGGATGGATGAAATGGTAACAAGCGTTTGTTTGCCCTTGGATGGTACTCCCAGCACACATTTTTGTCTGCGAGTGTTAACTTCAAATCTAAAAACTAAGAACCATCTTCTCGAACTTCATGCGTCACGTTTAAAGGGTTAAAACACTCCAAAAAGAGCTAAAAGCTGCTTTACAGTCGCGGGAAGATCGTCACTCCCCTGCAGTAAAATCAGAAAAACGTCCACATATCTAAAAACATGCACACTTTTAAGACCTTGTAGGCGGGCAAAATCGACGCAGTAGGCTAAAAATACATCACTAAGAACGGGAGCTATTCATGAGCCAATGCAAACCCCTTGCTTTTGAATGAAAACCTTGTCATTAAATCCAGTGTAAGTTGAATTCAAATACAATGACAGCGATTCAAGGAAACCTTCCATGGACAAACCTGCTTCATTCTGAAACGCTATTGAACCAAAACTATCAGTGCACTTTTTCACACATAATGGGAGTTTTTCTTGTGGCAAAAAGTAGTATAAATCATTTATGTCAACTGAGCAGGTCAGGAAACCTTTGTTAAAATTCCATTCTGAAAATCGAGCAATTTTCCAGAATTTTGGATCTGAAAGGGGTCATCAATATTTATAAGGTTTAGATTACTTTGATGGAAGAGTGCAAGTGATTTTTGCCACGTGCCATTTTCTGATACAATCACCCTAGGGGACACTCCAGTTTGTGGGTTTTCGCGGTGAACATGACTTGCAAGAAGGTGGCTTTACTTTTTTCAGTGTTTTGCGCCAATGTACTAAGGCTTAAATTGATGCAAAGAGCTTTGTCTGCAGACTGTAGTTTTTTTCGCTGATGACTTTGGGCCATATGCAGGACAGAAGATTGCGTCCAAGGCCTTTCTTCCAAACTGATCCCATGTCAAAACCACAAACCCACCTTCCTTATCAGAAAGGAGAAGGGATAGACTGTTTTCGCAACGTTGAAGCCATGACGGCTTAGCGACATGCGTGACCTTACACTTCTGCCGCATTTCAGTGCGTCAGCGCCTTCCGAAATGCATCTTTCTTCCTGATTTCAGCATATTACGAAACGCGTCGTTCAAGGAATAATATTTCTGGAGCACTAAACTTTGGCTCGGTGGCGAACTTAGGTCCGAGGCTGAGGATGCAATCCACACGCATCTTCCGGTAGGCTTACTTGAGCATTGGTTCTTACTTGGCACCTTGTCGTGGAGGGCCTGCTGGGCTGGCTGGCTCGAAGATTCCTCAACACTTGCTGCCACAAGCATCTGCTGAAGCAGTCTTTCATGCTAAAGAAGGAGCGCAGAGCTTGATTTTCACCATGTGGCTTTGTGGGATCCCAAAGGCACGTGTAGACAAGATCTTTTTAAAGGCGCGCTTGTTGCCGCCCCTCAGACCTCAGTACCTTGCGTACCCTTGTAGCATGACCAACGGATGGCAAAAAGCTACCGAAAGCCAACTTTACGTCGTCTGGTAGAAGCTTGTTGCAAATGCAAAGGGACAAGGCACGCCCACGGCATTCACAATCAGAAGAAAGTGAGCCTGATGCACCAGAAAATAAAGCTCAAAACCACGGACTGATGGGCGAGTTGGCGTTGCATTGCAGGCCACGTACGAGTGCACACGAACAAGGACAAAGAAAGACTCGGACAACACAAGCGCTCATTTCTAACTAATGGTTTACTGACACAAATGCATGATATACACCTTCCTTCATGACGTCTTCCAACTGAAAATGCCGACATTATGTGGATGCACTCAGAAATGATTCTTTTACATTCAGTGAAATGGATGGTGCACTGACACACGATGCTCCCACTCTTCTAATGAAATCTGCTGAAATGATTTCCCTTACATCCTGGCTCCTATGCATAGCTAGTGTCCTGCATGCTTCAAACAAAGGCTTAGAAGGCTTTTCATTCTTTATGTCACAGTTATGACATGTCACAGTTATGTCGTCGCCCCTGCCTTCCCATGAATCTCGAAGCATGCGAAGCGGAGACCGCAGCGAGCGACCGTACACCAGCTCAGCTGGCGAAAACCCCGTAGCCGCATGCGGCGCGGTCCTTAATGCAAACATCACCCCAGGCAGACACAGCTCCCAATCACTTTGTTGTTCAAAACACAATGCTCTCAACACGCGCTTCATGACGGAATGGAGCTTCTTAATGGAATTCGACTGTGGGTGGTACACTGAGCTGTGTAACAGCTTTACCCCACACCATTCGAGAAAGGCTGTCGTCAAAGCGCTAGTAAACACTGTGCCCTGATCTGACTGGATTTCCGCAGGAAAACCAACTCGCGCAAATATGGACAGTAGTGCATTGACTATCTCAACTGAGCTGAGTTCTTTAAGCGGCACTGCTTCAGGGAACTTTGTCGCTGGGCAGATCACAGTCAAAATGTGTCTGTACTCCGTGGCTGTTACCGGCAGAGGTCCCACTGTATCCATAACGAGCCGTCTAAAAGGCTCCGTAATGATAGGTACCAACTTCAACGGCGCCCTCGATTTGTCCCCTGGTTTTCCAACCCGCTGACAGGTGTCACATGTCCTCACAAAGTGTTCTGCGTCACGAAAACACCCTGGCAAATAGTACTCTCTCAAGAGACGGTCCTTAGTCTTTTTAACTCCTAGGTGTCCGGACCACGAACCGCCATGCGACAAGCGCAACAGATCCTGACGGTAGCACTGAGGCACGATCAGCTGATCGAACTCCACTCCCCTGCGGTCTAGATACTTCCGGTACAGGACCCCACCTCTTTCCACGAAACGAGCATTTTTCTTGGCGATACCTTCCTTGACATTGCAGCGCATGTTTTCTAGGCTGCCATCCTTTTTTTGCTCGGCTATCAAAGCCTACCGGCTGACTTTTAGCAACCTATTAAGTCCATCTGACGTAGGCGCGATGAGCAAATCTGCAGAAAGCTCTTCTAACTTTCCCGTGTCGGGCATTTCCTCTCCAGTACCTGGTGCCTTCAACGCTACAGGCTCAATTTTATTCAGTTCGGACGTGCTCTGAATATCAGCTTGCTGCGCCTCCGACCCTTTTTCATTGTTCGACAACGTCGGCCCCGCAACTACCGCCTTTGCAGAGAGCTCCCGAACTCTCGATCGGGTTAAGGCCTGAACGCTAGCCTCACCAAACAAAAGCCCCTTCTCGCGCAGGAGGTGATCGGACCTGTTCGAAAATAGGTACGGGTACTGGGGGGGGGCGGGGGGGGGGCAGCATAGATGACACTGCGGCCTCCGTCTCAATTGCTCCGAAAGGTCCTTCAATAAGCACTTTTGCTACGGGCAGACACACGCTGTGAGCTTCCACGGCTTGCTTGATCCATGCGCACTCGACCGTGAACATATCGGGTTCTACGTAAGAGGGGTGAACTACATCCATTGTAGCTGCGGAATCACGAAGCACTCGGCACTCTTTCCCGTTCACGAGGAAGTCTCGCATGTAAGGCTCGAGAAGCTTCGTGTTCTCGTCAGTGCTGCATAATGACAAAAACACGACTTTTGTTTTTGTTTCTGGACACTGCGCCGAAAAGTGACCCGGCTTCTGGCACGTATAACACACGCGCGCTTGCCTCGTCTCGAACCGCTTTCTGCGTTCGGCTTCGGCTGCCGCCGTCTCCTTACGTTCGGTCGGACTGCTTTCACTCGCATCCGCACTACGTGTGTACCCCTCTTGCTCTCATGGGTGTGAACTTCGGCCTCTCAGATTTGGAGCCAAATTCACCCTTTTGACCGTGCTTAGCTCCGCGAGCCCGACGCGTCACAAACTCCTCGGCTAGCTCGGCGGCTTTGGCCACTGTACTAACGTCTGGCCTATCCAAGACCCAGTACCGCACGTTCTCAGGTAACCGACTATAAAACTGTTCCAGCCCGAAACACTGCAGAATTTTCTCGTGGTCACCAAACGCTTTCTCTTCTTTGAGCAACTCCTGCATGTTTGACATAAGCCTGTAGGCAAACTCTGTATATGACTCACTTCTGCCTTTTTCATTTTCCCGAAACTTCCGACGGAACGCCTCCGCTGACAGCCTGTACTTTTTTAGCAGACTCGATTTCACTTGGTCGAAATCCTCTGCCTCCTCTCTCTTCAAGCGAGCGACTACATCGGCCGCCTCGCCGGGTAACAAAGTGAGCAAGCGCTGTGGCCACGTTTCCCGAGAGAACCCCTGCTTCTCGCACGTTCGCTCAAAGTTAACCAGGAACAAACCAATGTCCTCTCCAAGCTTAAACGGCCGCATCAGGTCAGTCATTTTGAACGATACTCGTTCTCCTGCACCGTGTGCCTGACTTCCATTACGAGCGCGTTCCATCTCTACCTCGAGACGCTTCATTTCCAAAGCGTGTTGACGTTCGCGCTCGTCTTTCTCTTTTTGCTCTTTACGTTCGCGCTCGTCTTTCTCTTTTTGCTCTTTACGTTCGCGCTCGTCTTTCTCTTTTTGCTCCCTCTCCTCAATGGTCTGAAGGCATTCCGACAGCTCGTCATCCTCAGCCTCCAACTCAAGAATAGCCCTTAGCTGTTCTGGTTTTCTGAGTTTTTCTGAGACATCCAGACCCAACTCTCTTGCAAGCTCCAGCAATTTCGGTTTGCGCAACGACTTCAAATCCATGGCTGCTCCGAATGCTGCTTTCTCTACTGCCTACTATTGTCTTGCCGCAAACTAACGCGGCAGCAACGACAACCACAATTACCAGCTCTGTTTCTGACACTAACAAAAGCCTGGCAAAACTCAGAAGAAGAAAGTCCCGCACTCACCAAACCTCGCAGCCAAGAATTCAGCGCAGTCGTTCCGCTGCAGGCAACCAGTCATCACACAGGGCTCGTTGCACTGCTCCCGGATGGTCGTTGTGCTGCTCAGCATACAGTCGACCGCATATCTTCGCTGCTGGCCTCCGTTGTCGCGATCTCACCGCTGGCAACCAGTTGTTGCAAATGGGTCGTAAGCCCCAAGGGTAGCGTTGGTCTGGCGGCCTGGGGCACTGCTGGAAACATCCGAAGGTCCTGGCAAAGGATGAGTCGACTGCCAACAGAACAACTTGTTTATTCTAGCATCGCAAAAGAGCAGCCGGTCAGGGCGACCACGTTACTCGACGGAAGAAATCGAAGCCTCTTGGCGTCCGGGGCAGCTGCCTTTATACCATCGTAGTCGAGGAAAAGAAGGAACGGCTCGGGATGAGGCGCACGAGACGGCGACGCACGGACATGTTGAAACGTGACGTGACGCGTCCGCCGGGCCGGCGCCGGTCAGACCTTCTCGCCTCCCAGTTGGGGAGCTCCACTCCCCGGCTGCCGCGCTTTGACAAGCGTGGGCACCAACATGCACACACACACACACACGAAGACACGTGGCATTGAAACCTGCCTGGACGCGCTTGGCGGGAGGCGTTGCGGCAGTGCTGAACGGGCCAAAATGACCGCCACTTTGAACGAAGCCCCGGCGTCCGTTGCATCCGCGCCGGCTATACCGCGCGTCGTAGGCGAAACGTAACAGTCCCTTGAACTTGTACAGAACAATGCGGCTCGTTTCATTTTATCTGTCATCGCACATTCAAGTGTAACAAGTATGAAGAACAGTCTTTCATTACCCTGTTTGTCTCTGCATAGAAATTTCTTTCGTTTATGCCTCTTTTTCAAAGTATACCGTCATTCAGCTTTAACAAAGCAGCTCATTCTAGAGCCCGCTTATCGCTCGTCACGAGTTGACCACAAACACAAGGTTGGATATATTCGCTATAACACACATTGTCTCACTCATCTTCACCACATGCGGTGCCTGGAACCCCCTCCCGGCTGATATTGCATGCATCAATGATTCTGCCCTTTTCAGAAAAGCTTTATCCTCTTCTATGTTGATGACGTGCCGAAGTGCTGTTACAGCTTGAACGAACAGCTTGAACGAAGCCATGACGTTCTGAGCTTGTCTACAATCGTATTACATCATAGAAAGCATATACTTAAGTTGTTGGCTTTGTATTTTTTCCTCTTTTTTCATGGCTGTGTTCTGTAACGTTTTCTTACTTGAGAAAGAACCAATTTGAGCTGTACATTTTGTTATCTACATTTTTCATAGGTGTTTGCTGCTAATATTATGTCGGGCTTTTAATTTTAATGGTTTGTTACTGTTTAGCTTTTGCAGTCTGGTTATTAATACTGTTTTTCCTAAAATCTTCTACATACAACTTGCTACTCTTCAACCAAGATTGCTCACAAATGTTCACTGCAAATGTTCACCCCACACCCCTCTGCAATGCTTCGGCGATTGAGGGTAAGTAAATAAATAGATAAATGCAATGCCATGAAAGTCCCAGAGTGGCCGAATACAAATATCTGGATATGGGTAAACGAAGGGCAGATGTACATTAAAAAGCACGAACAGTCTGTTATAGCAAAAGGGCGAAGAGACGCCGGGATAATGAAACATGGGGCATTATGGGGATACAACAAATATGAAGTACTGAGAGGTATTTGGGAAGGAATAATGGTGCCGTGGCTTACTTTCGGGGATGCGGTTCTGTGCTTAAGGCCAGAAGTTCAGCCGAGATGAGAAGTAAATCAGAGAGGTGTTGGAAGATTAGTAATAGGTGCCCACGGGAAAACCACAAACGAGGCAGTATAGGGGGATATGGGCTGGGCATCGTTCGGAGCCTGGGAAGCACAGAGTAAAATGCTGTATAAAAAACGCCTGAGGAAATTGGACAATAAAAGGTGAGCAGCTAAGGTATTTAAATACCTATACCGAAAGAGCGTTGACTCGCAATGGCGGAGAACTAGGAAGCTAACCAGTATGCCAGGCACGAGGGCGGAGAAAGAGCATTAAAAGAAGGTAAAAACGTGGGAGGTAAAAATTGGATCAAGTCAATGGAAAAGAAGCGTAGTGTAGATTTATATTGATACTGGAAAATGCAGATAATCATAATTGGTTTGGGGGAAAGGAATTGGCACAGTATGTCTCGTATATCGTGACACCTGAAACGCGCCGTAAGGGAAGGAATAAAGGAGGAAGTGAAAGAAAAGTTGCCATAGGGGAGGGCTCCGGAATAATTTCGACCACTTGGGGATCTTTAACGTGCACTGACATCGCACAGCACACGGGCGTCTTAGCGTTTTGCCTCCATAAAAACGCAGATCAGGAAGGAAGCGTTTTGTGATAAGAGGCAGTTACTCTACAGCTAGGCCAGGGTGCCTTAGAACACGCAGCTACAAAACGAAATTTAATGAAGACGTGCTGTGTGGTAAATCTGTAGAAGCAATAGAACACCTCATAATAAAGTTTCATGGTATCCATCCTGATGTCGATTCAAGCACAGTCACTCTTCCTAAGGCCCTAGGGTTTAGAGATACTACTCGCGTAAATAAATCTGCAGTGGAAATTAGCAAAAAGCGATTGGAAGATTTGTGGCTCAAAAGGAGAGGTAACAACGTTAAAAGTG
Source organism: Amblyomma americanum (assembly GCF_052857255.1). Taxonomy (NCBI): domain Eukaryota; kingdom Metazoa; phylum Arthropoda; class Arachnida; order Ixodida; family Ixodidae; genus Amblyomma; species Amblyomma americanum. Next base: position 494,125,167 of record NC_135497.1, on the reverse strand, counting down.
TAGGGAGATGTATTTAAAGAAAATGGAGGATTTTAATAATTTGTAACCACAGTTAAACAAAAGTAAAGGAAAAAAAGCTGAGTATGGTGGCAACTGCCATCACTTCGTTTCAAAGGGGACGCTCCTACCTTCCATCCGCCCATCCGTCGTTTGTCATTATTATCGTCTGCTGTGTATGACTGCGCTATTGGCTAATAATAATAATTGGTTTTGGGGGAAAGGAAATGGCTCAGTATCTGTCGCATATATCGTTGGACGCCTGAACCGCGCCGTAAGGGAAGGGATAAAGGAGGGAATGAAAGAAGAAAGGTGCGGTAGTGGAGGCCTGCGGAGGAGGAGGAAAAACTTTTATTGCTCTATTAAGCAGATGTGTTAGCGGCTTCCGTATGTCTTCATCCCTTGGGCTGAAGTCCCGGCTGATCCGGTGGTTGGTTCCCTTGTTCCAGCCCAGCAAACAATGTACCTCCCCAGGAGCGCCCAGAAAGGATGGAATGTCCCTGTTCCAGTACATTTATCGAACATTTCCACACCGTAGAGGCAGGACATAGAAACACAAGCAAAAGGGAAGTGCGCCCACTAATGTCCTAGAAACGTTTTTTCGAGGGTGTTAAGCAGAAACAAATCATAGCATTTTGGTCCCAGAAAAGTAATTGGAAGAACGTTTTTGGGACCAATGCTTTTCAACAAAAAATACGAATCGACTCCTCGCTCCCTTTTCTCCCTCGCGCCAAAAGCTACGGGGAGAGGTTTTGCGCTTGCGCTCGCCGTTTTGAGAGATCAGACAGTTTTGTTCGAACAGGCGAAGGAAGCGCAATTCACCCCGCATCTTTCTCGTGGGCCGTCGCCTCCATGCTGCAGGCAAGGCAGTCGACGGTGGTCTGCCTTTTCATTGCATCGCCGGGAGCGGCGGTCACCAACGTGCCCGTCTTCAATAGTGTTTCCAACTTCAGCACGGTGCGGCGGTCCCTGCAGGCATCTCCAACTACCAGCAGTCCTCGTTGCGCCGCTGTCTAGCAGAGGCGCAATAATGGGCCTCCCGTCGCTCGCCCGGCTTCCTCGCTGGACGGAAGCCGTCTTGCGCACACGTATTCACGCAGCCCCTAGCCGCTCGCGCGCAAGCCCCAGTGCGCGGCAGCTCTTGCTCTCATCACTGGGCTGTCGTGAACTTCGTAGCTGCGGATTCATGGCAGCTTTCCCGCGCACCTAGGCGTGCCCACATAATTCCTTTTAGAACTGGTGCAGCGGCGCGCGGCGCATCGCTAGTCTTTTGCACAGCTTCACGGCCCTGCACCATAATGGCGCTCTTACAGGCGTCGTTCGCGGCAGCGGATTTCAAGGCAATGAGCGTCTCCTAGCGCGCATTCTGCATCCCTCAGCGCCTCCGACGACTGTGGCGTGTTGTTGGTGACAGCGTGGCCGTCCACTGCGGTCATAGGCGGGAGAGATCTTCGGAAGCCCACCAGACTCTTGCTGCGAGTGCCCATGGATCAACCTGCTCTACCTACATTGCCGTCCTGTCGCAGCGGTATTGTTTGTGTTGTGTTCGCGTCAGTGACTCCCAACCCACTCCCACCGGATTACTTGTGCCTTGATCACCTTGATCTCGCCTCCCACGTCGTATTGTGCCGCACGCGTGGTCTGCTGTACCATGGGTGCGGCGAGCCAGGGCTCCTACCTCAAGACCCCCCCTTTCCATCCGGCTCCAAGCAGTCTTATCTCCACACTTAGTCACAAGAAAATAAAACGGGGCTGTAACGAGGATGTAACGCGTATGTTTGAGCGTTCGCTGTGCCGTGAGAAGGCGCAGGACAGAAGCCTGCGTTGAACTCGTATATATAGTTGCAGCATTTTATTTCATCCCCGGGTTTCTGTTGGCAACGTCGTCAAGGTATGTGGTTTATGCTGGTTTTTATTTTCGCCTCGTAGAATTAATTTCTTTTCCTATTTTGATAACATGCTCAAGATTACTCCGAGGTTCTTGCGAGAGGCAAAGTGAGAGGGAGGTTTCACCCTGCAGAATAACCGTAACCTGAAACCGCGTATCTGTATCGTACGCCCATATCGTCTTTTCTTTTGGCACCCAGGTTGCTCTTTACATGCGTTTGCTTTTGCGTGTGCATATATGCTTTTGTACCCTTTAGAATGCTTAAGGTGCATCAACTTTCAGCCTGTATTATGTTTTTATTGGTACATTTTTTTCAGATTTCAAAGACCTAGAGAAAATTTAGGCCATTATTATTTGCTGGTGTCGTAGTGCTCCGTACATTGTGTGTTAAATGGTGCATACATATGCGTCTCCTGTTTGTATTCATTTAAATGCAAAGAGCACATCTAATGAATTGAAATTACATCTGTATTGCGCTGCTATTTCCTGTTATATGGGTGGGATCGGGCAAGTTTTTGAATTGATATTTCCTTTGTGTGTGAAATTCTAGCACATTTCATGTTCTTGTGGCGGGAGCAGCGCAGCACGAAACAAAGAAGAGAGAGGCGGGAATCAACGCTAACAACCAGATTTTTAATCCACGTTCGATCGAATATATATATCTCGCTCGTGCAATAAAGAAGGGACAGAAGCATGACAAACGCATAAAATGTACACATGGTAGAAGAATAGGACAACGCGCGCAGATAATCAATTTCGCTGTCACGAAACGCTATCGAAAGTATGCTGACGCATATACGTCGCTCTTTTGATTGATGTTGAAGGCTTCTTCAATCTCCCTGGTCCGTTGATTAAAATACGACGGGATGACCATTGTGTTGATAAGCTGCGGAGCGCATTCATGCTCTCTGCAATGTTTTGCTAATTCACTGCTGATGGCGCCCTTTAGGGACATTTTGTGCTCTCGAAGCCATTCATTCAAACTGCCCTGTTTGACCAATGTAGGTGCATCCGCATGGCAGAGGTATTTTCTAAACGCCGCTTTTCACACATTTCACGTGTTTTTTTTTTTCGGTGCTTTTTCTTGCATTGATTTTTCTTTGCTTGCTGTTGACTTTGGCCCACAGGCTTCTTAATTTGTTGGGTGCTGACATGAGCACTTTTACACCAGCTCTTGCGCCTACCTTTTTGAGACTGGGAAACGCCATTATTGTAAGGAATGACCGCGTACGGCTTCCTTTATTCTGATGTGGTTGTGACATATTTTCTGCCTCTAAGTGCTTGCAGAATCCCTTCTGCGACACTGGATAGCAGTCTAGTCGGGTAAACTGCTGCTTTCAGCGGACTGTTCTGGGCGTCAAAACTTCCTCGAACTTCACGATGACAGGATCTCGTCAATGCGGCTATCATTGCTACTTTTGCTAAGGACTAGAAGAACTAGGACTAGAAATAACAAGTGAACTCCCAGAAAACAACTTTATGCGATTTCTTGACTTGATGCTAGCCTTTATAGACGCTCACATATGCTGGCGGTACGGACCACGAAGCTAGAAGGGACTGCTCCCCTACACATCTGCGCACTCCAAGATCATCAAGCGGGAGTAGAAAAACACAGCAATGAGAGCCGCATTGACGAGATCCTGTCATCATGAGATTCAAGGCAGTTCTGACACCCAGAACCGTCGGCTGAAAGCAGCAGGTTGCCCGACGAGACTGCTATCCAGTGTCGCAGAAGGGATTCTGCAAGCACCTAGAGGCAGAAAATATGTCACCACATAAGAATAAAGGAAGCCGTAGGCGGTCATTCCTTGCATTAATGGCATTTCCCATAGTCTCAAAAGGGTAAGAGCTGGTGTAAAAGTGCTCATGTCAGCACCCAACAAGTTAAGGAGCCTGTGCGCCAAATTCAACCCCGAGCAAAGAAAAAAATCAATGCAAGAAAAAACACCTGAAAAAACATGTGAAATTAGTGAAAAGCGGGGTTTATGAAATACCTCTGTCATGGGGACGCACATAGATTGGTCAAAGAGGGCGCTGTTTGAAAAAACGGCTTCGAGAGCACAAAAGATCCCTAAATGGCGCCATCAGCAGTGAATTAGCAAAACATTGCAGAGAGCATGAATGCGCTCCGCAGCTTATCAACACAATGGTCATACCGTCGTATTTTGATCAACGGACCAGGGAGATTGAAGAAATCAAGGCGGAAAGCTGGGCTAGTTGGTGTTTCATCATGAATTAAAAGACTAGCGCATAGACTAGCGCATATGCGCTAGTCTTTTAATTCATGAGATTGAAGAAGCCTCCAACATCCGACCAAAGAGCGCCATATGCGTCAGCATACCTTCAAAAGCGCTTCGTGACAGAGAAATTGATTATCTGCATGCGGTGTCTTAATATTTCACCACGTGTACATCTTATGCGTTTTTCATGCTTCTTTCTTTTCCTTCTTATACGAGCGACATGTATATATTCGACGAACGTGCATTAAAAATCTGGTTGTTATTCAGCGTCGTGTCCCGCCTCTCTCTTTGTCTCGTGCTGCGCTGCTCCCGTCAAAAGATCATGCGCCAACCAGTTCAAATTTTCACCTTGTTAAAGCACATTTCATGTAAACAGGTAAGTCTGAATGGCCTAGCCAGCAAGCATTCACGCGAGTTGACAGATGTATTACACCACCTGTAACGTAAGCATGTGCCTGAAATTTGGCACATATGTGCGCTTGGATGCCTGAAGTCTGCGTGAAAAAGAAGAAATAATTTTATTGAGCCAGAGCCGAGAAATCTAGCATTAACCTTTTGGGGCTGTCCCTGGGACGCACGACTTTTTGGACACGGCTAGTTGTGAGGACGTTTTTTGGACGTCTTCGGGAAAAATGAGAACCTCCTGGGGACATTCCAAATGTCCTCATGGGATATTTCTGGGAGATTTTGAGGAGGTTTTCTCTTTGTTGGGAGGGCCCCACTGAGCCGTGGCACCTCGCATGCGTGCTGCACTAGTCCTCTTTGGACCGACAGCTCGCTTCTGGTGAGCAGGCCCTCCCACTGTTCAGCATTGGGCTCTTTTAACTTGTTGAAGGAGTTGCTCTTGCATTCCCATGTGATGAGGTATAACGTGGGGGTTGCCCCGCACCACGTGCATGTGTCCGCGTATTGGTCCGGGTACATTTTGTGAAGTGTGTAGTTAATTGTGGAAGGTAGGATCCTGTCTGCAGTCTTCGCCAGCCGACTGCTTCGTGTTGTGTTAAGAGTGGGTGTGAAGGGAGACGTTATTCTCCTGCCTCTTTGATAATTCAGTATCTCCGCGAACGTTGGCTCCACCGTCGTGTTCCGAGTCCGTTGATGTATCCGCTCGGTTAGCTCGCGAGCTAGATCATCGGCCCTCTGGTTCCCCTTCACTTCGGCGTGTCCCGGTACCCAGAAAATCTTATGTTGTATTTGTGTGCTCGGGGGCCCTGCTTGGAGGATTATGCGCAGCGCCCCTTTGCTGACTCTACCTGCGGTGTACGTAGTACTGTCTGCATGCCGTTTTTGAGTCCGTGAGAATTGTGATCGACTCGTTCCAACGGTACCCTTCCGCTACCGCTAGAGGGCTGCGGAACAATTTCGACCACCTGGGGATCTTTAACGTGCACTGACATCGCACAGCACACGGGCGCCTTAGCGTTTTGCCTCCATAAAAACGCAGCCGCCATGGTTGGGTTCGAACCCGGAAACTCCGTATCAGTAGCCGAGCGCCCTAACCACTGAGCCACCGCGGTGGGTAAAAAAAAGTTCAGCACAACTTCGTGTTTAGAACATACCGTGCTTGCGTTGTAGATATCTTTTATACAGTATTGTGCGTTTTTATCGTGAAGACTCAAAAGTTTCGCCGCCTCAACCGCTCGCTCACTTGCGGGGAAACTGCACAAAGAGCTTGCGTGTTATGGTAACTTTTGTATCGTAGCAAGTTTGACAACAGTACTTACTTAGTTGAGCGGTGCATGATGTGAAAACGTAATCGTCTACGTAGAGATCGGCGAAACAAAACCCGCAGACGACGTTTTTTTGCTGAAGAGCGGCAGTGGCACCATCTTTTTTTGCAGTGGAAAATGTCACAAGGCCGCCGAGGCGAACATTGCAAGAAGCGCGGGCCGTTTGATTATGCCATTCCGGTCGTTTCGTGTGCTTGAACTGAAGCGCTTACAACATTTTCAGTTAATTGAGCGGGAAAAAATATTAGAACGACTGATTTCACCTTTCAGAGAATATTGTTTGCAATGCTCGCCTCGGTGGCCTTGTGACGGTTTCAACTGCAAAAACACATGGCGTCACTGCCGCTCTTCAACGAAAAACGTCGTCTGCGGGCTTTGGTTCGCCGATCTCTACGTAGACGATTTCGTTTTCGCATCGTGCACGAGTCAACTAAGTAAGTACCGTTGTCAAACTTGCTACGATACAAAAGTTACTGTAATACGCAAGCTCTGCGTGCAATTTCACCGCAAATGAGCCAGCGGTTGAGGTGGGGAAATTTTTGAAAATCTTCACGATAAAAACGCGCAATACTGTATATATCGAAGTACTTTTTCGGTAACGTTTTCTCTAATAAAGTAGGTGAAACGCTTCCGTTAATTTTATTGGATTATATTTAGGTGTTCTCGCTGTGTACTCTACATTTGCGAACAAGTAAACACATGCAATGTGAACAACGCCGTAGACTTCCATAGCGTGGACCGGGACCGCGCCGGCAGTTAGAATTATGCGGATTTTCGAATTACGTGGTTCGAATCAAAGCGCTTTTGCCGTATACACAGAACGGTCCAAGAATTCCGTGCAGCTATACTCACCAGCTGATATTTCACACTAAGGTGCTCCGAAAGCTTTATTTCGTGAATGACGAGGCCATCGCGACGACTATATACGTAAGCATCCATGGTCTTTGTTTTTTTTCATTTAGGGCATTGAAGACCTTTGTACTGAGGCCAAAGTTATCCTTGAAGCGCTGGAGGTACCTTTTCAGGCAAGTTAATTCGCCCTGGCAGGACCATAATAGATTGCGGAGATGTTCATACAACTTCGGGCTTCGCATCCTCATCAGCATACATTCCAAAATCCACTTATCATCGTATCGCATTCCCTTGTGTGATTTTCGTCTTGCAGCAAGGAAGCAACTCTTTACAGCCAGCTGCTGCTTTCAGGGAAGAGATTTAATTTTGCTGTTGAATGTCTCTTCACTAAGAGCCTCATTTTGCTCTTTCATGTGAGCCACCTGTATCCTTGCATTTGCCAATCGTTTCTTGGTTCTTGACAGGCTTCGAGAAATGTTCCTGTATTGTTTCTTTTCATCAGATTTCCTGGCACTTTCACTTGTGCTTTTCTTTTTTCTGCACGCTCGGTTTTGAGCCAGAATCCTTTGGTACTTGCAGAAAGCACAGGACTCACCTTCGGACCTCACAGATAATAAACACTTCTCAGCAAAATCATGCCTTTGTAGGAGGTATGATTTCCTGAGACCGGCTTCATGCCGCATCCATCACAAAGATTTGTCAAGGCAACTTCTTTGATCAAGGTTTCGGCTTCTTCGCAAGTTGTGACGATGTGTTTTGACTTTTCCCTTCCCTTGAGGTAAACCGTGGCTACCACTGATTGTCCATCAAGTAAAGGCTTCGCAAATGCTACCATCTTTTCAATGAAGAGGTTAGTGATCGAAGCTATTTTTTTCAGCCTCACAATAGGCGTACGCTAATGAATCTACTGGCACGGATGGCACTTTCATCCATGTCACTGGAATAGTGACTTTGGAGAATGGATGGAGACGATCGTACGTACGTTGGTGGTTCGCGGCTGTTCACCAACATTTTGCGTTTCGCAAGCGCTTCCTTCCGCAGAAACACAGCGTGGGGTGGTGCACTTTTCAGTTACTGCAGCTCCGCTATTGGCGCCAGAGTCTTTCATGCTCACCGATTCGCCATTCTCAACGGCTGAGCACAACTCGGAGGCTTCAGACGCTGCACGCCTGTGACGCTTTGCTGGAGGCTTTTGCTGGCGCAGATTTGTAGTTGCTCTCTTTGCTGACACTTTAGGCAGGATGTTCTGGGCAATGCATGAATATTGAAGGCACGGCGTAGGGTTTCAGACGCGGTTTATCGCGGGGAAGCTCGCTATATGGTAACACCATTTACGGTAACACTGAACATGCGCTCGATACAACTGCTCTCAGGATGTTTCTAGCAAACCACAGCAGCTGGCGTCAGCCTTCTGTCCTCTCTTTTGATGTTTCGTTCCCATTCTGCAAGCCGCGTAGCATCAGATGGTGCAGTAAACATGGAAACACGTTCCTTGTTCGAGGTATACCGCTTTTACACAGTGGTACAAAGCAAGTCTTGTCTTTGCACTGTCGCTTTGGCATCTTTTTTTGCAGTCACATGTAGCTTCTTAAGTGATGGGTACGGGAAAGAACATTCGGGAATTCAGTCCACGGTTTTGCGGCACGTTGAAAACACGCGCCACGGATACACGCTCGCACATAACCGATGCAATCACCCTAGAACTGCAGGGAGGAGCGGATGCGATGACTTGCATGTGCAAGCACCCACACAGGACAACAAACACTGCACTTCGGTCAACAAAAATACGTGCACAAGCAGATTAATCGCGCACGCACAATACCAGGTTGCTGTCTTTCGAAGCGAGAAAACCACGTCGTCTGCTACGGCAGCACCCTCCCGACAAGCAGCGCCCTCTGCCGCCATCAGTGGGCTTTCATTGCAAACGGCGCCACCAGCCAACACCACCAACTCCCATTGCGCAGCGCTGGCGCTCGGCACACTAGCCAGTATATTCTAGGACCTTTGGTGCGTTCCAATTCTCTAGACATCCGACAAGACGTCTCGTGAGACGTCTAGGAAGCCGTCTACATGTCCATATATTGGAACTTGTCTACTGCTCACGCCGCCTCGCAGCAAATAAATGTAAATAAAGCTTATGAACAGCTGTACTATAATTTTTCTCGAACTGAGCAATAACGATCATTACAAACGTGTTTTCAACAAGTTTGCACATTTTTTCTGCAATAACTTGGCGCGTAAATCGGACTGGTGGATGCGCCTATCGGTCAGTCTACTTGTAGCTGACGGGGCCGCTCTCCGAAGACGACGCTAAAGAGATATGCGATTATTGTTTTATCATTGATGCTAAACTGTACATGCTCCTCGAACGTGCTCTTCCACACGGTCCTGTAAACATACGAAAGACTGTAATCAATATGCGCGAAATGCGATTCGGCTAATATACATTGCAGCAGGAAAACACATGCGAGGCCGCCGTGGTGGCTGACTGGTTACGGCGCTCGGCTGCTGGCCCGAAAGACGCGGGTTCGACCCTGGCCGTGGCGGTCGAATTTCGATGGAGGCGAAATTCTAGAGGCCCGTGTACTGTGCGATGTCAGTGCACGTTAAAGATTCCCAGGTGGTCGAAATTTCCGGAGCCCTTCACTACAGTGTTCCTCATAGCCTGAGTCGCTTTGCGACGTTAAACCCCCATAAACTCAACCAATCTTTTTTGTAATGAGGTGTAAGGCATTATTATACACGGATTACCACGTGGTATGCTCCTACGGCTGCTAAATAATTTTTAACTGAATTTCTTTCTCGTGCTGTTTCCATTCCAACAGCTGAACTATGACTGTCACCTTAAAGAGAGGATGTAGGTCATGTCAGGCGTGAAAAACTGCAATATAGCTGGTGCTTCTACATTTGTTATCGTTCTTTCTCTTGAGGAAGGCTGGATTCAGCAGTGCAGTAAATTAAAATGATAAAGCAACAATTATATCGCAGTTTTTCTATGCCTCTAATGTCCTAAAAGCTCTTTGTCGTCACAGCTCTCATTGGGCGGTTTAAACCGAAACAGCATGACAGAAAAATTCGATTATAATTTATTTAGAGGTCGTAGGCGAATACCACATGGTAATTCATGCATTGTAGTGTCTTCCGCTTCATTATAAAGAAGAAAATATGCCACCAAAATTAGGTCTCTATGCTCCCTTAACGTGCACTGACATCGCACAGTACACGGGCCCCTAGAATTTTGCCTCCATCAAAGTTCTAGAGGCTCGTGTACTGTGATGTCAGTGCATGGTAAAGAACCCCAGGTGGTCGAAATTTCCAGAGCCCTTCACTATGCCGTCCCTCATAGCCTGAGTCACTTTGAGACGTTAAAACCCCATAAGCCATAAACCTTTCAACAAAGAACTATCATCATTTCTTTAAATAACTAGTGCCATACCTTCTACGCTTCTTCGACCTACACATGTGCACCGCCATATTGCCGAACCGTAGTGATTGCTTAATGTCACTTGGTCGCAAGAACCAGACAGTTAACCAATTGCCCTTTTGCCTCTTGATGAGAAAATCTGAGAGGTAGAAATGAAAATTTACCGTAGCTGTGAACAGTAATGAGCTGGATGTATTGCTGAAGAGAATCGAGGTCTACTTGACAGTGGTAAGAATTTTGGGTTGGTTAGAGCATAGATGGCTTAACATTATCTTTCTTACCTTAATAGATGTGGCATTGTTGGCATGTGTAATTAAAAATTTGTTTCGATGTGTGTTGCTGGTGAACTGTCAGCTCGGGCATGACAAAGTTGTAAGCTCAACCAGAAGTACCTGTGCTGTTTGAGCTCAGGGCAAAACCTTTGAGCGCGGCCACTGCACTACGTCCTTGTACATTTGGCTTTCGTGGTGCTCCAACTTCCTCCTTTCCCCACCTCTGTTAGGAATGTCGCCATGGGGCCGAGCGAAAGTAATGTGGCGTAATTAGAGCACTGGCATGGCCATAAGGTCCATCCGAAGAGCACTGCGTAAGGCTTATTTGCTGGATTGGCCCCGCAGTCAGAACTGAGGTGAGTTATGAGTGGGCCACTGTGAACAAAGACAGTAGAGCAGCGGAAAACATGCCATGAATGGTGGAGAGCTATAGTTTGGAGGCAACCTTTGATGCCTGTGTTGCCATTGTGGTCAAAGTTATCTGTGAGACCATCAAGGGCAGCACCTGTTCTGAGCGCATCGCATAGCAATAGATCAGAACTTCAATTTTATAGTTGGCTCATGGGCCTTACTGCAGGAGGTGTATGAATCGGTTCAGATTTCACATTAGGACTCATCAAATTCAGCAACCTTAGTACTCATAGGTACAGTGAAACCTCGTTAAGGCGTACCTCGTGGCACTGCGGAAAAACTATGTGCAAAGCGGCAATGTTGTCACGAAGACGACGAAGCTGGCAGTGGCGCAGGAACAGGAAGGTTGCGCTATAGGCGAGCGGCCATTAAAATAATCTCACTGCCATCGTTCATCGCCGCTTATTATTCGGCTGGTCGCCACGTAACAATATGCGCAAACTGAAGACTGTCTGAGCATATCCGTTGACCTGGTCTCAAAAAATCGTCTCAATCTTCCCGCATAATTAGGTGGCCAACGTCAACACTTCTGGGCGATCTACGACGTCAGTCAGTGACGCAAAAAATCAAAATGGCCGCCGCCCACGGCCGACCAATAGGAGAGGGGAAAATGAGACACTTTTTGAGACAGTTTCGATTGAGAGCGATCCGTAATCGCGCCCCTGGTAAAAGATGATACCTGAGGCGTTTCGAAGAATGCGCAGGTGAAACCTTTTAATCACATGGTTACTAGCGCAGCCTCGAAGGCATATGAACCAGGTCCCGGGTCCCAGCTGCTCTATTAATAATGCCCAGGTGAAACCTTTTAATCACACAGCTACGATTGCAGCCTCAAAGGCATGCAAGCCAGGTCCCGTGTCCCAGCTGCTCTATTAGGCCATATTTGAGTGAACAAGCAAGTGTCTAGAACGCATGCAGTTTTTTCCAACAGTACGGGTTTAGCTGTCTTCAGCCTCCATGTAGGCGTTACTTTCATTGGATGGCGTTTTGCCAATGAAGGAAGCAAGTGCCAATACCAAACTGTGCTGAAGAAGCCTTGGACTGCAGTGTCTAATACATCACCAAATATGCAAAAAAAATGAGTCTCCACAATGCCTCCCCTGCAACAAAATGCCTCCTGTAAACAGGAGGTATTTAGGAATACCTGCTCTATTCCGAGGCCTGGATTGGGAACAGTTGGGGATGAGAGTTAATGGAGAACACTTTAGTAATCTGCGATTCACAGGTGATATCGCTAAGTCACTCAGGAGATGAACTGTAAAGCAAGATCAGTGAGCAGAATGGTGGGTCTAAAGAATTAAAGAGTATAGACACCTAACTTTCGGGTGCTTGTTTTTCGTTTGTAATGATGCGTAAGGCATTGTTAAACATGGATTACTACATGGTATTCTCCTATAACCACTAAATAATTTATCTCATTTCTTTCTCGTGCTTTTTCAGTCTCAGTTTCAACAGCCGAATGAGGACTGTGACGCCAACGTGTGCCTACAGGTCACGTGAGGCATGAAAAAACTGCAATTTAATCGCTGCTTCCACATTAGTTGTCATTCCGGCTTGTGAGGAAGGCTTGCTTCAGCGCTGCAGTGAATTATAACGATGAAGCAGCGATTATATGGGCGTTTTTTCATGCCTCACGTGACACAAAAGCACGCTTTGACGTCGCCGCCATTGTTCGGCTGTTGAAACCGAAACAGCGGGACAGAAAAAAATGATAAATTATTTAGCGGCTGTGGGCAAATATTACATGATGATTCATGTGTAGTAGTATTTTCCACATCATTGTAGATAAGAAAACATGCCACCACAATTGCGTGCCTATACTCCTTTAACATGAAGAAAACCAAATAGAAAATGCTGTTGGCCATTCCCTCCATGCAAATGCTGTGTGGTATATAATATTGTTACGTGGTGGCCGGCCAAAGAGTGAGGCGCGATGAACGATGGCAGAGATATGATTTGCATGGAGGGAATGGCCGAGTGCTCTGTAGCGAGTGCTCTGTACCGCACCACTGCCAGCTTTGTCCTCTTTGTCACAATATTCCTTTTTCTCAGGAACATTGTCACATTTAGGAAAGTGGGTGGTGTATCATCGTTTGCGTAAGAACTTAAGGACACTGACAAGTTCCCTATGCAGCCACTGACCACACGCCATATATGGCAAAATTACTTTTGAAATCTGATTAAATTTCGTTACTATTTACTTTCCTAGAAATCTCACAGCAGTAATTAAATTACATTACAAATTACTGCTATCAAAAAGTAATGGCATGACATTACAATTACTTGCCTTAAGTAATGAAAATTACTTCTCAGATTTGATGATAAAATTTTGCGCATCGGTCATAGTTTGTGCAAAATTTCTAGTTGTTTGATTGCACCGCCACTGAGCTTGAAAACAGGCGTTCGAAATTTTGCCCCTCTTTAGTCAATTTGAACAGCCACTTTGTTGATGTAGATGGTCTTTCTCAGATCACTCTTCAAGCAGAAGTACATCATTCAATGTGTAAATGGTCCCACGATCCTGATTTTGAAGAATTTGTCATCCGCGTCAAAAGCGGGAGTACATTGACTGCTTATCCACGCGTCATACCAGAAGTGCACAGGGGCGCAGAGAAGCTGCCAATTCTGCTGATGTTCAATTGGTTTGTTCTGTAGGCAAGTTGGTGGAAGTAAATTGCATGTCGCTGGGACGCCGTCGCCTGCGTTACCCTTGAGTTAGAAATAGGGCCTAAAATGAGGCCACAAAAACCGACAACTCACGACCAACTTTCTTAGACGTGTCAGTTGGGACTTCTTGTCAGTGCGGCGACGTCAAAATACTTGCTCAAGCACTCGCAGTGCGTCTGCGTGAAGGTGCCATATGGCATGCCTTGGTCATGGAGCTCTTATGGTGGCCATGCAGTGCGTTTGTGTGTGAGACCATATGCAGTGCAGGAAGATGCGTAGCAGTCCTGTGACTGATATGCAGACTCTTCACAAAGGCAGTGCTGACGCCTGCGCGCACATCACCTCTCGTCTGCGTGCGCCGCTTCTCCTGGGTGCTGGCTATTACTGGTTGCGCGCATTTAAGGCAAGAGCCTTAAGTAGCGCATTAACGTCGATACCCCCCTTCGTTTTCAATGCCCAGGAAAAGTGGTCCACAACACCAGTGACATCATCAGCAAAGAGAAAAATTTCTTCCGAGGGTTCAGAGAATTGAACCAAGGGCCTTCAGATTGCGAGGCGATCGCGCGATCGCGGCCACAAAACCGCGTTGCTTCGTGGCGAGTAATGATTCATTTAATGTATGTGTTGCCATATGACTATGCTAATGAATAGGTGTGTCACTAGAAAGGAAGGAAACAATATAAATTAAAAAGAATGTTTTTCGCCTTCAAAGCAAGGAAGTAGTCTTTAGTGCCCCTCCGTAATTCTTCCTTTGGGAGTCGCCGTGGCGGCTCATTGGTTATATGGTGCTCGGTTGCTGACCCGAAACACTCTGGTTTGATCCCGGTCGCAGCAGTCATTTCGGTGGAGGTGAAATGCTATAGGCCAGTGTATTGTGCGATGTAAGTGCACGTTAAAGGACCCCAGGTGGTCAAAATTCCCGGAGACCTTCACTATGGAGTCCCTCATATCCCGAGTCGATTGCTTTGGGACGTTAAATCCCCATAAACTGCATCTTTGTTTTGTATATGCTCATCTCCACAAACGCGAGGCCAAAGTAGACGTGAAACGCGGGCGACGGTGCCCACGCCACCGCATCGTCCACGCCCAACCGAACGTGCCCAAACCGCACCGCCGCAGCCGGGTGCACCAACGATTCGTCGTACGGAGACGCCACCTCAAAGCATGGCAGATACGAGAAGCATGGACTCGGTATGCAGCAAAAGTAATATCGCTAGTAATTAATTACTTTTCCGTGAAATTACTGCTTGAAAGTAGTTCATTACATTACTAAATTACCAGGCCACAAAAGTAATGAATTACGTTAGAAATTACAGACAAAAGTAATTTAATTACTGTTATTTTATTACAGTAATTTAATTGCTAGCTAGTCTGCCACACAATGATTTCAAGGTTACTGCACACTGCTTTTCAATGAATGCGAAATCGTGACATAATAGCGTCTGCTAATTTGCGGGTCTGCACGTGATTGTCTTTAGGTCGAGGTTTTGCGCCGTTTCTTAGTCCCTGGCATTTATTGCCACTTTCACTTCATTAAAACTTTTGTGAATGCGCTGGCACAAATTTTGAAAAGTGCCTTTTCTAGCGCTTGTAAGTTTTCATATTTTCGTTTTCCATGGGGCTGAAGTTTCATGGCACGTCCAGTCCGTCAACCATTTCTTAGCGTTTTCAGATACTTTGTCCCGTTACACTTTTGCATTGTGGAAGAGCCGCAGCTGCTCTTAAAATGCTTTGTCTCCTTGCCTTTGTGCAGAGCAGCAGCGGTGTCTTCTCCGCAGTGCTCATGTGCATTTTAGCAAATCATCCAAAAATGATAACTAGCTTGGCTGGCATTTTCTCTTGGTCTCTTAATGCATCATATGGTCAGAATTTGGCAAGATTATGGACATGTATATCAGGGAATCGTTTCAAAAAGTTATCCAGGATTTGTATTGCGAATAAAATTAGCACAACAAGCAAAATTTTTCGTTTTGTGATACTGCAGATTACACGAAACAAGAACAGAACAGCAAGGTTCTACTGTATTTCTTTGAAGGGCTGTGACGGTTTTAAAGGGTGTCTAGCAATCTAGAATTGTCAGAGGAATCAGGGAATTATGAGGGATACCATCAAGAAAGTTGCCAAGTTTGGGAAAAGGACGGGCTGAAATTAACGCAGGGGTCTGCCACGTGTTTTAATGGTACTGCGAGTGTCCAGCTGACTGTCCGTTCATATTGGCTCGACATAGTTTTGCTTCTAACATGTATAAGGCATGGAAGCCTGTCTGTTTAAGCTGTCTGCTTCTAGTCGTCTATGAAGTGAGCATTGTATATACTGGTTGGTTCTGTACAGGTTGCCGCACAGCTGATTAAATTTGGGCTGGTGCATATGAATAGACACAGCTACGTTCAAAAGTATTTTCTGCAGAATAAGCCGTAGTCATAGTAATGTGTAGAATTCATGCACATTTAACATACTGATGCGAGGTGCCACTCCACCCTAGCGTGGCATCAAAATCGATCTGTAAATCTTGCTCTCAGGCCTCGTCAGTCTTGTAGGCTATTGCAGAAACAAACAAATAGAGGCTAAGGCATAGTAGCAGGGCAAAAAACACACACAAAACAACTAGACACCGAAAGACACGCACAGTGCAGTGTCTGTGCGTGTCTCTCTGTGTCTAGTTCTTTTGTGTGTGTTTTTGCGCTGCTACTATGCCTAAGACAAGTAACCAACTCTCCCAAGAGCTCGTTTTACTGAAATAGAGGATAGTTTCTCTGCGGTTTGAGCTGTGATGACGAGGTCATAAAAAGTTGTCACTTTTTGTGGAAATCGCTTGGTGCTTGTCCCGTGGCATTGCTGCTATCGAAAGGGATGCCAGAGTGTGCCTTCATTGGAAAGGCAGTGCTTCTCACTGATGAGCAAACCAACCTTTGTCAGCCCTCTTGTTCAAGGGTTCCTTCTTGAAAGCCTGAAATATTCTTTTGCAGTACAGTGAGCAGCGTATGAAGGCCCGGAAAGCACGCAGAGTGTTCCGTCCAGAAATTTTCCAAAATTTTCTCAAAGTAGAGGTGTTTGTTTCTTCTGTGAAAGCACATGTAATATTAGCACATATGGCCACTACTGTTATGAACCATTAAAAGAAAGCAAAAAACTTGTGAGCGTAATTTTAATAAACTTCCAAATCTAAGAGTCCGGATCAGTCAGGCACTTCTCGTCTCGTGAGAAGGGAAACAGCTGCTGAAACTCCTGCACAGATTCCTAGTTGAAATGTGCCAGCATCTGTGGGTCCGTTACGGTCAGGGATTCCAGTGTGGTGAAACCCATACACAAGAGTTAAGCAGGCCATGTCCCGTCAAGAATACTGCATCTGGGGCAGCATTTTACAGCTGGAGGTGTCACAAAGGAGTGTGGAAGAGGTCATCTTGTTAATGCTCTCACTCTTATTGTAGCTTAAGCTGCTGTTAATCGATTTTTTGTGTCATTTTATGTTTCTCAGCAATGCCACATCACGTCATACGCCTTTTAAGTGTCTGAATTGTGACAAGAAGAGCATCTACACCGCAGCCGTGGCCTCATGCTTGAGTGCTAGCCTCGGCTACGGGAGGTCGTGGGTTCGATTCCCGCGGCCTCCGGTCCACCAGCCGGTTAATCCAATGGGAACAGGCGGTTCCCCAGCCTGGTGCTCGGCTTTCCAGGGGTGCACCGCGTGGGAAGGATAGCCTGTGCCTCAAAATTCCAGTCAAATGCGGGCACAAAAACGACTCCATGTGGTTAAAACCCACAGTCTAAAACTCTCGCCTTGTGCCAGTTACAAAACTTACAACGTTCATGAAACGTTCAGTTCTCTAGCCTCAAGTGAGATGTGCCATAGCACTCTCCGCTCACAAACCCCCCTCGAGCAATGTGCAGCGGTATTTGCTTGCTACCGTTGTGGCTGGCTTACACGCATCGGGAAGTGTGCATGACAAGTTAAAAAAGAGATGAAGCTGGCTTCTACAGCACGAGGCGCATTTGGGGTTGCTTGATTGCGGGACTTATCTCTGATCCGTCAAGGCAACGGTTTGGTCGAAGACCCTTTTCCCAAGCATCTCACCTTAGATGAGCCGAGCACTATGCCGGGGGGAATTTTGTACCCATTAAAAAACAGGCGGGTACCTGGCGGCACTGGGAATCGAACACAGCACGTCCCGAATGAGAGGTGGATGCTCTGCCACAAGGCCGCGCTTCGGTGCTATGATCTTCGCCAAAAGGCCGAGAAGTGAAAAGGAGAAAGATTGTCGTTCGGCAGCTTACAAAGTCAAGCTGTCATGTTTTTTCCTGAACACAGTTATGGCTTAGACAAATTGTACCATTCTGCGTGATTTTTCCTCATTCATCGAGATGCTCAATAAGCTTTAGGATGAGATAAATTATGAGGAGGAATAAAATATTTGTGTGAAATGTTTCTTTTCATCACTGTATTTTGGGTGAAACATGTTTGTATTGTAATTTCTAATATCTGTTTTATAATTCGAACTACTCTAAAATAAAGCATATCGCAGTACTGGCCGGCATTTCGAAAGGCCCTGGTATACGCAGCATGTGTACTAGAGCAGGCGATGCAGCGGTTCCTGTGTCGCTACTTTTGGAGCCCACATGACCACGGTTGCTCTTCTTCCTCGGGAGGGACGTCATAACGCACCCCGACACTAAGAAACCGAAATCGCTCAGTATAAATAATGCGATAATATTTAATGCGCATATTTGAATCGCGGAGCACATGTGCGCCTAGTGGGAGTATGCAATGTTTTAAACGAAGAACACTCAAACCACCAAAAATTTGATGTCTCCACCACTTTAAGGTTTTAAGCTTAGCATATGGAGCTTGTGACCTTCTGTGTGCCAGCGTCAGAAGCCTTTCAGGAACCCTTTCGTTGTTTTTCTTGACTATTTTCATTCATTCTTGGTGTCTGCCTTGTACACACTTCTTTTTGTGTGTGGTTTCTCCGGCATATCTTGAACAATGTTCCTTTTATCTTTTTTTTAGGATCTTTCAAATGTCCATACGCAAAGCCACTACAGGAGTGCGTGGGTTGGTGCTGTAGTCTGTTGGGAGATGTCGTTATCTTTTGCTCTCATATGCATTCGATTTTTTGTGTATTTGTTTGTGGGTTTCTCTTAGTGGTTTATTTGTTGCATTTTATTGTTCTGAGCTTGCACATTTTTTTCCTCTTTTCATGGCATCCAACCCTGTGTATGACTGACACTAGTGGAGGGACTCCAGCAGCCGACCTTGCATGGGGCGGCATTCTCTGGTCTCGGGCACCTATTCCCCGTTCCAGGCTACTGGCTCAAGATTGTGCCCACAAGTCTGCCTTGGCCTACAGGCAGAGTCGCATTAGGCCCACGTTGGCCAGGACTTCCGTGCCAAATAAAGTATTGCTACCGCCACGCCTTGTCACTGATTAATGAAGCGTATGAATAAATGAGTAACAACTTCGTTGGCCGTATAGGAAAACCGTGTTACAAAGCAGTTTTTTTTAAGACCATACCCAGCCACCACATTGTTTCCTCTGAGCAGCCTACTCATCTTTGAGGTAAGTGCTTGCCTTGTGTCGCATCGCAGTCTGAAGTGTTGCTGCAGAAGCGTATACTGCCTTCCTGTTTATGCCATTGCGGCAGAAAATGCTCCACAAGGCTAATGAAAAAAAGGAATTTCACCAACATACTGCTTTGAGACAACTGCTAAAAGGGTGCTGAAGCCCACTGAAAATGTAAATCAGGTAATGAAGAGGATGTTTGTGGGCACTGCACGTGCCCAAACATAGGAGAGGCCAGTTTCAACTTTTTTACAGGTGGGTAACGCCTTTTCTAATTGCATCACCACTGAGTGTGGGATGCTTGCACCCATATCACCACCTCACTTGGCACTTGAGCATTGACAGTGCTAGGAAAGCTCTTGCTGAACATTGTAATCGAGGCCCTTTGAATTGAGTGTTCCTTGTAGGTATTTTACAAAGGCAAAGTAACTGTCCTAGCAGTGCTACTGGGATTGCAACTCGCTGCAAATGAGGCGATCCAGTAGCACTGGGCCCTTTCTGGCAGTTTGTGAAATTGGTATTATCCGGAACTGCACTATAAAAGAGCATTAAGAAAACGATGTCTTCCACAGTAATTCGTGCCATGTAGCATGACATGGAAATCATCACATGGCCAGTTTATCCATTGTCTTCAGGTTCAAGACATCTGCCAGTTTCTATAGGGTAGCTTCAGACTGTAGCACTGAAAAACTACATTTCTTATGAAGGTACCTTTTAAGCAGAATTGGGTTTAACCTGGTTTTCATAATTTATGCTTCGGGTGCACAAACTGGGTAATATCGGGCTTTAGCTGCTAACAAAAGGCCCTAAATGTTTGCTAAATTTGATTTATAGTCTTCTCTTACTGTTGTGACATATCTCTCCTCAAGCAGGACAGTGGCCTGAGCTAGGTGTCTGAGTGATTAATTCGCATCACCTCTTAATGACAGATTAATTTTTTTCTAGGTTCAAACTATCTCAGCTGCTAAGGGCCATTATTGCCAGAGAGGTAAGTAAGGTGCGTACTGTACACAGACGGGGAAATCGCTTAATTCAAACCTGCGGTATTTACAAACTGGCACCTCGCTCCCGTCAAAATCGCGTATTTCAGTGCAGCAAAGCTGCCGGTAATATAAGCGTACGCAACGGCCGTACAGTTTATTACCTGTCCTGACCGATGAAGCATGGCAATGCCTGCAGCGTGCTGCATGCAGCCATCGTGGAGAACCACTCGTCTAGCTACCCCTGTCGCACGGTGCTTTCGAAGTGCAGTTTCTCTCCCCAGATGCGCTCCTGTTCCTGCCACGACGTAGGACCAGTTCATTTTAGCACATGCGGGGCCGATCGAGCGGAATCTATGAAGCGCCGCTATTAAGGCTGTCAGTGCTGATGAACGGTCGCATAAGAATGAAAAGACCCCTACCAACCAATGGTCGGGCTCTCAAATTTATTCAGAACTCTGCGTAAAGAACTATTTTTAGGCCCCCTTACCCTTCGTTTCTAATCAGCATAGTTTTAACAAATTTTCGGTGGCTTAGTAGTTTGAACTATCAAGGCACCGAATGCCTGAGCATTGGTACGTGGCCATATATATATTTCTCATCCATGGCGCGCGCACGATTTGTCCCTAAACGTAATGATCGACCCTTGAATATATTGTCTTCATCTTCAAAAGTCATGTCGCAAATCTCAAAAAGTTTATTATAGCGACAAATTTATATATAGGACTGCTCAAAGGTAGCACGGCTACAAAACCACCGCCGCACACACGTGCGTCCACTCTTGGCGCTCATGATTCAGTTCCAATAGATTGACCGAAAGTTTGACCTATATAAAGCCGAGCACGAAACAACGAGAGTTCACTGGGTGAGCGTGTGTTTGAGGAAGGATCGCGCATAAAAGGTTTTACCACTAAACGCACTGATCATATGGTGCTTGCATGCGGCTCAGCGAAACGGTGATATATAGATACGAGATGGAATTCCGCAGCTGGCTCTTCTAGCCATCGCAATGAAAAGAGGCATTATTAATTTTTTCCTTTGCAAA
Organism: Amblyomma americanum; assembly: GCF_052857255.1. Classification (NCBI taxonomy): domain Eukaryota; kingdom Metazoa; phylum Arthropoda; class Arachnida; order Ixodida; family Ixodidae; genus Amblyomma; species Amblyomma americanum. The sequence goes on along the minus strand of NC_135497.1, from coordinate 494,104,103 downwards.
ACAAACATCCAGCAGAACCCCGATGTCACGTTGGCGGTTGCTGCGTTTTTCCGGTGCTACGTTTCTTTTTGATATCAGCCAGATAGCCCAGCTGCCACAGAAGCCCCTACAACAGAAACTCGATCGCCTATATCTGTTACATAATGCAATTGTTGCATAGTTCCCTTGTCGTACGTCGTAAAAGTCATCTCACGATGGTAGTTTACACCGTCCCGGAATTCGTTCAATGCGCGCGTAATGGCGACGCCGGCTAGAAAAAGCGAATCTATACACGTATTCTATGTAGGCGCTTAATTTTTGTTCACAGCTGCATTCGGCGACTTCTGGAAGAAAGCACCCAGGCCAACGCCAACACACTTACAGACCATGCGATTTTTTGTGCGTCTGTTGGCACAGTTACATCACCGCTGCGACGCTAGCGCAAACGACAGCACAAAAACTGAACTATGCCACGGCACACGGCACAAACAGCGCTGTACGAAAAGCGGTTGCGTGGGTTGGCTCCGACAATTTTGTTTCTGTCATCCGCTTTATTCTTGTCACCTGCACCATAAGATACACAATTTCTAGATTCCAATATAGCGATGATTCTATGGGATTAGTGCGGCCACCGCGATAGCAGCGAAGAAGCACACGCGTACCGCATCTTCGCACGCTCTAGGCATGCTCCATCTTCACTGCTAAATCCCTTCCACAGACAGCTGCTCAGGCTAACCGAGACTCATCGCAGTGCGTTTCTGAAGCTTTGCACATATGCAGAACGATCGTGAAAATCACACACTAATTCCAGAGAAGCATATGGTGCATATGTCACAATAATAAATAAACTGCACGCAGCGCTGCACAATTTTTTTCACGCTAAACATTCGGCTACTACGTTTCCTGGCTGTTCTGTTTTTTTTTCCGCGGTCCCATGAAAAACGTGGCGGTATAGTGTTCGGTTGCATTTAATGCTTTGGTGCATTTAACAATTATATATCAACACGAGGGCACACTCAACTCTCACCTCAGGTTGTACCTACAGGCCATAAATTGAACTTCATATAGTCTCTGGAACTTTAAGTAAAATAAGTAATGTTTTGCTGTATATCTAATGAGATCAAATAATCTTTGGACTACCAAATTTCCTCTATATGATTCAGCACATTAGTATACCAAAAGATACAATACATGGCCCATAGGGTCATCCTCTCCCAGGTGCACACAAATCACGTACATCACCACCTGGACGATATGACCACAGATGTCACACATGCCCAAGAATGCTGATTCCATGGCTGCAGCTAAGGTCTTCAGCCAGAAGAATGGGTAACTGGGCGAGCTGATGCAGGTTGATCGCTTGCAAAAGAGAAATAATCACCAGAGAAATGCATCCCTGTATGTTCACCCACAACTGCAGCTGAACTAGTTTTTATTGCGATGTGAAATATGTAAGTAGTTAGGTGAGAAGAAAATAAGTAAGGTATGTGTTCACAAAACAAAAAAATAAATGCCATTCAGCAGGTGTATGTGAGTTATCAGTTGCAAGGTATATATATGCCGAGCCTTATTTACCTTCTAAAAGGTACCCTACATGCTATAATCACTCAAAAATTGATGGTCCATGGCGTGTTTCTCTGATGACGTGATAATTTTTAAATTGATTTTTTTTTGTGTTAATAGAGTGCGTCAAAATAAACTAACAGAAATTATTTAACCAGCAGGCTGGTAATCTAATATATAAGATTTAATTTTTTACCAATTACAGTAATGTGCCTTATTTATATAAAGGTTAGTTATAGCTGACCGTAATATCCGCATCACTTTTTAGATTTTTCAAAATATGATTCTCGTTGCGGCTGCAGCGCAATGAGTTTATGGTGCCCAAATGGGCGAAACCACATGGGCCAGAAGGACTTGCAGCCACGCCTACAAATGCGTACCTAGCTATCTCCTCTAGCAGTTCCCGCCACGGGCACTAAAGTACACTTTATTCCCTGTTACTGTTTTTTCAAGTTCAGCCGGTGTCAAAGATATCTTTTTAAGAGCTATTCCTTATATAAAAAAGAAATAATCAAAACTTGGACACATCTCACACACTAAGATTACAGCAGAAGCCTTAACAGTTGAAATGCATGTCTGCAGGCTTTCGACTGGTACCACCTGAAAATGTAGACAGTTTAATCTGACATATCTGAGCTGAGACCACATAGAGCCCTGTGGTTTCCATAGTTGGAGACCATTGGAAATCTGCCATGCTTATGAAGTTGACCTACTGTTGGTCCAAGACAGAAGCATTTAGCTTCTATTAAGTCGCTAACTGGAACTATTTGCCGTTAAGTTTCAGATGCACGTTTTAATTATAGTTTCACTTAGTTTTAACTGGAACAATGCTTCGGAAGACAATGTGTGCCAACACATATAAGCAAACAACTATGATTCTTTGTTTAAAACTGTAGCCAACAAGTTTCTGGTTGAGACTGGGTGATCTTGGTTCATATGAGCTGCAACTGTGCCAAATTCTCAATTTAGGTTGTTTCCCTTGCGTGTATGTAAATCCAGATGGCAATTACCCAGTGAATGCAAACTATATTTCGCCTTAACTAGCTGATATTATATCTTGTCGACCGCAGAAAAAAATGGTTTAAAGCTCCTTCAAGTAAGTGCTGTAGCAATAAAAGACCCATTTCATTTTCAATGAAAGGTATGTAATTTTTATCACGCAGAAAGAAACAATAGGGATTAAACTTTAATGCGGGACATAGGTCGTATGATTAATGGGGCATCACAAAGCAGAATTTTTCTCATTAAATTGAAGTAGAAAAAATTTGCTTATTATTTGGATGCCAGGTTTAAAACTCTTCACATTTGTTGTTATAAAAGCTGTTGAGGCAAGAAAACTATGTAAAGCATACACTGTACGCTATTAAACGTGAAACATGTAAGAATATACATCAGATGAACCTGTCCTCAGTGCAAAAATGATGCAGACAGTACAAAAAGTGCCAGTAGCCCCTGTAGAAGAATTTAAATGCCCAGATTGCAGTATAAACCAATCGTAAATCAATATTTTCGGAACAATGCTTGCATGCAAAGTTTAAAATCGGGTTATTTATTGAGCAGAACAAAACAAAATGTACTTCATTCATTCCGTCTATATGTTGATGAAAAGGCATGAATGCCTGACAATGTACCAGACCTCTTTCATATTCGTCTCCCAGTCTGACAATTGTAGGCGCATCAGATAAGTTGGACTATATAATTACTGCAACAGGGAGCAAAAGAAGAATCAAAAGAAGCAAAAGCTACCAGAAACAATTATCCCAGGCCCAACAAATACAGTTTTTTTTTCGTTTTGAAACGTTGCAATAAAACTGATCATTGTGCACTCACAGTGGGAATGTGATTTCGCAAGAAGTGTGCTATCAAGTAGAATTGCTTTTGCATGACATGGTTTGTATTGTTTCATGGTTAAACATTTTCAGTCTCACCTTATCAATGTTCTTTCCCAAGATGTCGTCTGGGAAAGGCACTTTCCACACGCACATGCACACAGAAAACAGCGGATTTTTCACTGCCAGAAGACTGTGAGTGGTAATGCAGTAAAAAGATGAAGATTAATACAGCAATTCAGTTGCACCTTCAGGCTGTGCACAGATGTCACAGTAAAAAGCTCATTCTCTGACCCATCAAAGTTGTAAGGTACATATAAGCCAGTGAATTGCCTTCCTGTACCTAGCTAAACTTTGCGCTTCCGCAACTTTTGATGAGAAGTAGATTTTGTTAAAAAGTTGGATTTCTAAAAGCGCTGATGAGTACCTGTTTGTAAAAAAGACAATGAAAAGATGTAAGAGCTAGAAACAGGAAAATGTGAGCAATTGATGACATAAGATAGCTATTAAAAACACATTTCAAACATTCTTCAAGCTATATTGTCTACATGGAAATATCAACATGAAGGACATGAAACAAATATTGCAATACCTTATCGAAGAGTGCTATGTCTGAATTTTTGCATTTTTTCCTTTCATGGACACTAGCCAAAGACTTCACATTAAAGAGCAACCATGGAATCTTCCGTAATGTGATGCAAACATAAATGAAGTGGTCACGTCATAATAAACTTCTACTATAGTATCAAAGAATATGCCAGGATATTTGATTCAGTTCACATGTTCTATAGGTATACAGCTGCAGGAGAGAGAACCATGGCTAAGTAAAAATACCACTCTATCTATAAGCCTTCCTGAAACAGATCATTTTCTTGTGTGTTAACGGAAATTCCCTTGTCAGAAAACCATCTAATCACATAATTTGCGTTCTCCTGCGACTAATGCCTTGCTGTCTCAAAGTGTGCTTGATGTGTGAGCAAAACTGTGCTGTCCATGCACTGGAAGACCAAGCAACTTAAGTTATCGAGCTGAAACCATAAGTTATTTTTTTTAAAATACGAACGGTGAAATAGAATCCAGTGGTTTACCAGCCTCTATATATTGGCAGTTTATCACCAGGTTCGGTTTGGTGATGTAAGCTCATAATAAATGATCATGCATAGAATTCTTAAGGATAGCGAAAAAGGGACCTCAAAAGCCAAGTGAGTACAGTTTGCTTGCTAAAATCTCATAGCTCACCGCATCAGCGATTTTCTGAGCATTGAGACGAAAGCGCAGTTAAACAATTTCTCAAATTACGAATACAGCGCATCTGCAAATCTGCCAATAATTAATGCAATGCCCCTACCTTTAATATAGCCATGCTGACGATTCGAAAAAAAAGAGGATCTTAAAGAATTTTCTCATGCATTCAAATAGGAATTTTTCTAGTATTTGTGATGGAATCAATAACAGGTAAATTTATCAGTTGCTCTCCATGCATTCTTTTGCCTCCCCTTGAATATTGGCCCATATAGAAGCTTTGAAGATCATGTTACATCATTTCCCTGAAACTCATCAATCAAAAATATCAGAATCTAACCTGGCGAGATTTCATTTCGAGAGCCTCAGAAGATATGTTAAAGCAGGTAAAGGTTTTTTAGTGTGCAGATGTTGTGTTGAGTCCATCCCATTCCCGCCGGAAGCCAGAAACTTTGAGTGAAATTATCAGCTTTTTATGCAGAATCCTGCAGCAAACCATAGGTGCAAGGCGCGACCCCATCTCTTCCGTGAAGGGGCTAATCTGTGACATCTTTGCAGGGTTTTTGTTTCAATAATAATGGCAGTAACAAAAATAATGCCTTATATGCATTAAAACAATGTTATGTCTAAGAAGGGCTTCTAAAATAATTCAGATGCAACTGCAGCACAAGCACTCAGTTTCACATAAAGCCGACACAAAATAATAGTCTTGTAGCAACATCAGAAGATCTCTTTTGTAGCCTTCCTGTTCCAGACAAACATCTCTCTGCCCCCAACTTCGTATTTTTCAGTGCATTCTTTTTAAGACACACCTCTAACCCGTGGCCATTGTTTCGTCTACCATCTCAGAGCCCTCCCTGCATGCCCCATTAGCACCAATTCCTATGCTAACCTGGAACGTTCCCTTTCCTCCTGCCCTGTTTTCTTTCAATTACAGCATTACCCACAGACTCGGACAAGCTGATATTGAACAGTTGGCGTTGGTAACCCTTGCACAGGATGTCCATGGCGCTTCGTGTTGTTTCATAATAAAGCTGTTTCTCTTTCACACACACACACACACACACACACACACACACACACACACACACACACACACACACACACACACACACACACACACACACACACACACACACACACACACACACACACACACACACACACACACACACACACACACACACACACACACACACACACACACACACACACACACACACACACACACACACACACACACACACACACACACACACACACACACACACACACACACACACACACACACACACACACACACACGCGGCTGCTGCAGCATCCGTCCATGCGTGTCTTCCTTAATTGGAGTGTGGATGTTTGCGCTGCAGTTACGTCCGAAGTATCAAATCAACTTGAATAAAACACCGTTTTCCTCCTAATATATTTTGTTTACTGGCGATTATATTGTCGTGCTTGTCTATTTTCTGGCTTGGTGGGTGCCATTTATCAAACTTTCTTCCCTCTGTATAAATCAAATGGACGATTTGTTGCTTTGTATGATGTCTTGAAATAATGCTGCTCATTCACCTATTTCTTTTTTTGTACTGTATATAGGGCAGTTGATCACTAGCTTTTGTTCTGCCGTTCAATATGCAAGCAATGGGTATGTTTGTGCAGTTTACGTCCAAGTTGAACGAGCCCCCGCTTGTCTGTGCTTTATGGGGTTTATCGTCCCAAAGCGACTCAGAGTGTGAGGGAGGCTGTAGTGGTAGGCTCCGGATAATTTCGATCACCCGGGGTTGTTTAACATGCACTGACTTATCGCATAACAAAGGCCTGTAGCAGTTCATCTTCATTGAAATGAGGCCAACAGGGACATCATCAAACCTACGTCTTTCCGGTAAGCAGCTGAACACCATAACCACTAAACCACCTCGGCGGCTTGCCTATGCTTTTAATTTAGTGCTTTGGTGTACACATTGCATTCGTCATCACCTTTTGGGTCACCTCATCAAGCCACTAAGAGCAATAGCTTTTTGTGGCTGCTTCCTCCTTGCAAGAGAAGAAAACTCCATTTGAATTTGAAAAAAATTATGTAATAAAATATTTCGTTTCATCACCTTACTTATTTACTTTCTTGGTTCAAGGGCATTATTTAGAGAAATGGGTGAACAGAACAAATTATTAATACCACAAATCAGTTACAGCTTTCTTTATGGTGATGTTATTGACGATCACAGCAATGAAGGCAAAAAGGTGCTTGCAAAAGTTACTTGTGTGTTGAAAAAATGAATTGGAATATATATTAGTATGACATGAGGGAACACAGTCTTTAAACATGTGATCATTACGTAATAAAATGTAGGGCTCATTGTAGTGCTCATGAAATGCTTAAAATCAGTGCACAAGTGGAAATAAGTAAATGTTGTAAAACAGAAAACAAGAATGATTGTAGTGTTCAAAACCGAATGGTAAACAAAAAGAAAACAGGCAAAAATTTATAATAAAGCAAACGAAATATCAATATTCAGTCATGAGAAATTTGGCGTCAAAAGATATTGGTAATGTTTAAAACTTCTTGGCATCCTAATCTCTCTTCCAAATTTCAGCTAAAATTGTGGAAAATTTTAGAATGTGCAGTAAAATAATTTTTTTGATCCAAGTTTAATATCAGTCTTTGCTGGTTTGCGAATGCCAAAGATTGATAAAATTTTTCTCAAAACTTGTAATATCTGTAAGTACAATTTGAGACACTTTACGGATAACATGACCATACCTCTGAATTGTCAAGTTGAGATTTTAAGCAATCGCCAAAGGTGTCTACCACTCATATTAATAAGAGAGCAAGAGCTACATTATAAACTATCCAACATTAAAATAGTCATTAAATTGCAGAATCAAATGGCCCCAGTTGAAGGATGCATTGTGCTTCTGCAAGTTCCAGTGGTTCCCGTAAAGCTGGTCCCAAGACGTGATCCCCGCTCTTTTAACAGCACTTTAACAAACCTATACAGAAGCACAAAATTAGTGTACATAGTTAGTTTAGTTTATAGGGGTTTAACGTCCCAAAGCGACTCAGGCTATGAGGGACGCCGTAGTGAAGGGCTCCGGAAATTTCGACCACCTGGGGTTCTTTAACGTGCACTGACATCGCACAGTACACGGGCCTCTGGAATTTCGCCTCCATCGAAATTCGACCGCCGCGGCTGGGATCGAACCCGCGTCTTTCAGGCCAGCAGCCGAGCGCCGTAACCACTCAGCCACCGCGGCGGCTGTACAAAGTGTACAAAGTGACATGAAATTGTGGCTAGTCATGCGCATGTCGAGGACCTCATTCTAATAGCAAGTACCTTACATAAATATCGACACAGTAGTAAGATTTATTAAAGTAAACAAAAACTTTTCATTGATGCCAACCAACACCAACTTGCCAACTTTGAGTCTCTTTATGACACTTATGGCAAAGGGAAACGTGCCTTCACAATTACTGCTGCTTATATGGATTTCTTACAATGTGACTTATTAGTGAGAAAGTTGGCTTAGATCTTAAGAAAGCATATCAGTCTGAGCAGTTAAGACACACAAACAAGGAATGAAAATATGATAAATAAGTTGCAACAAACAAATTTATTTCATACTGAGACTGAGCGCTCGTGTTTCGTGGTGTTTCCTTGTTTAGAATCTAGCGCTCCCCAGTCTCAGTATGCACGACCAACTAGCCCCCTACAAAGCTTTACTGGCAAATTATTTCCTGTTCATATTATTATGCTATTATACCCAGTATCTTAATCTCTTAAAAGACGTAAAGACGTCCAGTCTCACAGGCAAGTGAATGTGCTTTAAAGGGTATGGGGTTTGATTGGGGAGATAAGTACTTTCTCCCCACTCAATCGCGGCTGACACGGTTCAAAGCCGCCCGGACCCCACCCCGTGATCGCGTACGCTACCGAGCGCTCGCCGACCACGGCGGGCCTTGCTCTGGGGGAACAAAGGAACGACACATTGGCTGACACAAACAGGCATTTATTGCTACAGAAACAATAACGCCAGCTAGCAACAAGGTACGCTAATGAATCAAGGACGTCCGACTCACCAGCAGGGTTCCGAGCGAATGTTCGCCCGCGCTAGGGCAAGGGATATAAACTCCGCAGGCCGGACGGGACGAGTACGGGAGCCTGTCTCCCCGTCGCTTCTTCGCCCCGTCGGCGAAGAGCGGAGACCCGAGCGACGCGTCCGCCCAGGGTGATTATCCCGGCCCAAGAGAGCCCATCTCCCGCGGGCAGGCTTCAGCAGTCTCCCCCGCGGCGACGCTGGCGCCCTCTCCTGCCAGTTAATGTAACTGACAAGGGAACCCGCTCAGCCTCGAGGGGAGACCGCCGCTGCACGGTGCCTCGCGGGAAAGCAAACTCAGGGGGCTGCAGGGCAGGTCCCCACATCCCCCCAACCTTAAATAGACCCACGCGCCTGAAAGTACATGCTATGGAGGAGTCTCCTGGTCTTCATGTCTTTGAGGCACGTCTTGCAGCGGAGGTCACGCCGACAGCGTCCACGCAGACTTCCGCGGTATTCCGAAGGCGGCGTGAAGGTCTCCGCTGGGACGACTCGTATGGCCCGCGGACTACCGTGTCCGCAGGCCCGCGAATCGAAGGCCGGTGGGAAAACTGCAGGCCAGGATCCTGCAGAAGTCGTCAGGGCAGCAGCAGCCGGAGGTGACTGCTGTCTGGTCTCGCCACAGCTGCCCCGGATGGATGCGGCGAACAGGATACAGGCCGCTCCGTCGCAGCAGGTGGCAGCGAGACGATGTGCACCGGTCAGCAAGCCTGGGTGGCTCCACCGGATCTGCAAAATTGTCGAAACGCTCTCGGCGTGCCTTTAACGTAGGTCACGGGAGGGGAAACGGCATCCGCAAGGGCCTCGTGGCACAATGCCTAACTCGCTAGCAAAACTTGTCGGCGGCTGTGCAAACGCAAAGTTCGAGTGAACAAAGCCCTTTCTTGAGTTGAACGAGACTGCTCAGTTCGTGCGAGGTTACAAAAAAACGGACGGGCAGCAAAGTGCGCCCCCTCTCAACGTCACGGTCCGGTGGTCATGTCTCTTTTAATGTGGTGCAGGCAGCTCCGAAAAGCCTCAGGCCTAACGACCACTCCGACAACGACCGTGACCGCCACGAAGACCCGAAACGGGTTATGTGCGCGCAGCCGCGAGGAGACATCAGCTTTGTGGGGTGGTCCTACCCCGCTCACTGCACAAAGCAGCTTCTGAGCGGTCGGCGCCCACCGTATCGGACGGTGTCGGAGCGCCCGGTGCCGAGCTGCAATACCAGCGAGCTCGTAGCGGCACCCGTGGCCCCAGGCCACCCGGCTCCCGGAGCCGCGACTCCCAGAGTCGAAAAAGAGATAGTAGAGAAAATATATACAGAAACTCGGACCACCCACGCGGCTTCCGTACTCACTCGCTTCGGGCTCGGCGACTCCGCGGGCGCTAGGCCTCGAACTCCCTCGATGCGGACCAAGTCATTCTCACGAAGAAACTCCAGGGAAAAAAAATGTGCTGAGCATGTCGAAAAGTTCAAACATGCTGCAGCGCAATACACCTCGCACTCAAGAAAGCATGCCGCAGGTCCTAGCGATCAAAATTCACTCTAGGCCTAGCACTTGTCAAGTCCGGACAAAGAGCGTTCCTCGAACCGAACCGACAGTCGTCCAATGTTCCAAGAGCAGGCCCCACGTTGGGCGCCAGATATGGGGTTTGATTGGGGAGATAAGTACTTTCTCCCCACTAAATCGCGGCTGACACGGTTCAAAGCCGCCCGGACCCCACCCCGTGATCGCGTACGCTACCGAGCGCTCGCCGACCACGGCGGGCCTTGCTCTGGGGGAACAAAGGAACGACACATTGGCTGACACAAACAGGCATTTATTGCTACAGAAACAATAACGCCAGCTAGCAACAAGGTACGCTAATGAATCAAGGACGTCCGACTCACCAGCAGGGTTCCGAGCGAATGTTCGCCCGCGCTAGGGCAAGGGATATAAACTCCGCAGGCCGGACGGGACGAGTACGGGAGCCTGTCTCCCCGTCGCTTCTTCGCCCCGTCGGCGAAGAGCGGAGACCCGAGCGACGCGTCCGCCCAGGGTGATTATCCCGGCCCAAGAGAGCCCATCTCCCGCGGGCAGGCTTCAGCAGTCTCCCCCGCGGCGACGCTGGCGCCCTCTCCTGCCAGTTAATGTAACTGACAAGGGAACCCGCTCAGCCTCGAGGGGAGACCGCCGCTGCACGGTGCCTCGCGGGAAAGCAAACTCAGGGGGCTGCAGGGCAGGTCCCCACAAGGGAGGGGGGGGATACTCCATTGAAATGCCATCTAGCATGACCTACTGACAGAAGTATCCCCACAGAACACCACTGCAGTACACCAATTATCTGGAATGTTTTTTTCTGCCACCCATGCTTTCTGCCAACACAAAAAGTGCGCGGATTCGGGCAAGACAGCTTAAGGGGAGTGGTACAAAACGGATTCCGAACCTGCTTTTTGACGTTAGTTGTGGAATATACTGTGGGAGCAGGGCACAACTGCTGTAATCTTAGATGCATAGAGCACACTTTGTCGTGGAGTTCCCATTTTGCGTTAAAGGTAGGATGAAACTTGGGTCATTGACCATGCCGAACACACTGATTTACATTTCAGAACCCTTACAGGTTTCTTGTTTGCAATGAAGGACCGATCATGAAAGAAGAAGCTTATGTAGCCTTAACTAATCGGCACAATGAATTTTCATAGGCCTGGTGAAGGTTTCTCTTTGTTCTGTTGGGTGTATTCCGCATGGTCTGTATTATTAGGGATTCCAGGTCCAGCCACGCTTACGAATTTCTTTCAGTGGCAACGATTTCCACATTATCGCAAGAAATTTCACGCCCTGCTTGCGCATGTTACGCCACAGCACTCCAGGCTCTTTGATTCCTGCCGAAATCACTGCACTGCTCTTAGCCGCCTTGGTATATTTCCTGTCTCCCCGATGTAGACAGAGTTACAATCGTCGCAGAGTATCTTGTAAATGATTCCAGGAACTTCGAACGAGGCAGAGCATCTTTAACATTAGCAAGATCTCCGCGCAATTTAATAGTTAGCATGTGGGTAATATTCACCTAGTGCCTTTCGAAGACTCATGCCCTTCGCTTATGTCTAGAATGTACAGGGCCCTCCACCCTTAGCATGAATACAATGGATGGATGGATGGATGGATGGATGGATGGATGGATGGATGGATGGATGGATGGATGGATGGATGGATGGTGGATGGATGGATGGATGGATGGTGGATGGATGGATGGATGGATGGATGGATAAAGCTGAACTCTTTAAATCGTGAGGTGGTTCAAGCCACCTAGCCATGACTTGTGAAATTTTACTCTTGTCTTGATTTTAGCCACCATTCAGATAACCTTCGCTTCTTCTATCCGCTTAAACTATAATTTTCCTTCACTATCCTTAGACCCCAATGCTTTGAATAAATCAGCCCCGCTGCTTTCACTGCAGGATGAAGCCCTTTACAGAGAAGTACCAAGTGTTCAGCCGTTTCCTCCTCCTTCTCGGCACGCTATGCACAACGTTTCTATCTTGTGGTACCGGACTTTATATGTCCCAGTCCGCAAAACTCCCGTCCTGGCCTCAAATAACAATAAGCTTCCCCTACAATTATCATAAATATTTAGTTTGGCAATTTCCTACTTAAAGATCCTGTATGTTCCCAGTGCCAATTTCTTCAGCATTCTTGTTTCCACAGAGCTCTCTCTATTTCTTTAACCTGTTTTTTAACCGATAATTGCTGATTTGCCTCCACCCCGACTGCTGTCCAGACATGTGCTTGTCAATTTTCGACTTCGCTTTCTCCATTTCGAGTCAACATTCCTTATGTACAGGTATCTGAAAACTTTCCTAGCCCACCGCTTTTCCCTCATTTTTCTCAATCGCTCCTCAAATGCTATCTTACAGCTAGCTTCTCTGCTCTTGAACGACGCCCATCCGATATCACTCTGTATTCCCTGATTTGGTGTATTGTCATGTGCTCCCAAAGCTAGCCTCCCTACGCCGCGTTGTTTGATTTCGAAACTTGCTTGAACATCTGGTCTATGCACAGGACCGCATTGCTGAAAGTCAGGCCAGGAACCATCACCCCTTTCCAGATCCCTCTTACTACTTCTTACCTATTGTAATTCCACCGAGCTCTATTTTTCATGACACCTGCACTCCTACTAGCTTTATTCACTACATATTTTTCTTGCTCTGTCAGATACTGAGCACCGTTATTTATCCACACCCCAATATACGTGTACTCACCCACCACTTCTAGTGTGAACTCTTGTATTCTATGTTCGCCGCCCTCATCAAATATCATTACTGCAGATTTTTTCCTAATAATCTAGAAACCTAATCTATCTTTCTCTGCACCAAAAATATCTATAAACTTCTGAAAATCTTCTTGTTGTCAGCCATTAGCACTACATCATCCGTGTACTGCCACAGTTTTAGCCATTTACTGGCGCCGCCATGCGGTGGGACAGCACCCGCTGGTCCCCTTTGTCTTCCCCGGCTCGTGCGTTCGTTCGCTTAGTGTGTCTGCCTGGCTAGTGCTGGTGTGCCCTTCTACCCTTTCTGTCGGCTTTCGGTGACATTTTGGTGCAGGTGCTGTGTAATTTCCCAATGCACGAAGAGCTCCCGCGAGCCTGCTCCGACGACGCCCAGCTACATCCCGTGGACACGACACCTGTCCACAAGGCAAGCCGCCACTTGCGAGGCTTAAATCTTGAGTTCCGACGCCTGACGTCACGACCCCGGGCAATGACGTCCACTTCGACAAGTCAGACCACCCAGAATGCCGTCAGTTCTCCACCGTTGCTTCTTCATGCGCCTCACACTCCCACGTCGTTTCATGGCGACAAGTTCGAAGACGTGGAAGACTGGTTGGCGAGGTACGACCGAGTCGCTGCGTTTAACCTGTGGGACAAGGACCGCAAGCTAGGCAATGTCTATTTTGCCCTGGAAGACTCCGCCAAGACGTGGTTTGAAAACCACGAATACGCTATCCCCACCTGGCAAGACTTCCGGCGGCAGTTGCTCGACACCTTCGGCAGCAACGAACGGAAGGAGCGAGCTGAAGTCGCCCTGCAGTCCCGAGCGCAGCGGCCAAATGAGAGCGTCGCCATGTTCGTAGAAGATATGACGCGGCTCCTCTACTGCGCAGATCCTACCATGTCTGAAACGAAGTAGGTGCGTCATCTTATGCGAGGAGTGAAAGAGCAGCTTTTCGTAGGACTTGTGCACGACCCTCCTAGCACAGTGGTCGACTTCGCTCGGGAGGTGACGAGCATGGAGCGCGCCTTGCAGCAGAGGTTCGCGAATTATGGCCGTCCGGCGAATATAGTTAATATGGACGCCAACATGCCGCTGCTTGGAACCGAGAGTGAGGCCATCCGTGAGATGGTCAGGAGCATTGTGCGCGAGGAGCTACAGAAGCTTCGCCCTGTCGAGCAACAACACTCGGGTGTCGGAGCCATCTCGGATGCCATTCGCGACGACGTCCGTCGAGCGGTGCAGTCAATGGCCTGTCCCCAGCCGCTGCCTGAGCCGTATGTCATGACGTACAGTGAAGCGTTGCGCAGCTCTGTGCCAAGACCACCGGCGTTTTACTGCCCTGCTCCTTCTGCATCGCATCAATGCTTTTCGACTTCGCCTGTGCTCTCCGACACACGACCACCCCTCAGCAAAGCACACGCGTAGCGCACATCAAACAACCGGCCCTTGTGCTTCCACTGCGGTGAAGCCGGCCACATATTGCGCCACTGCCCGTATCATCGGATGGGCCTGCGAGGGTTTTCACCAGACGCACCCCGGCCACGCTATGGTGAAGGACCCCGTGACATCGAGCAGTACCTGTCGGCCAGCGTCCCCCCTGCGCCTTCGCCACAGCGCCCGTCCAGGTCGCCGTCGCTCCGTCGGTTCTCTTCCCCAGGTCGCCAGTCGTCCATCCGGCAGTCCCGTAGTCCACGCCGGGAAAATTGAAGACGGCGACCTCTGGGGCTGTGGGCGCCGTTGCTCCGCAATTCGAACAAGATCCTCCGCTCGCCGACTTGACCCTTCAATCCGATCTTCTAGCTGCTCCGACCCCCTGCCGACGCCCAGAACAGCCTCTGCTCGACGTCATTTCTACGAACACCTCGACCCTCCACTCCGGAACCTTCCACTGCGCGCGTTCCAGAAAATGAGGTTGTTTCAGCCGAAATACCGGTCCTCGCTGACAACCACCATGTGACTGCCCTCGTCGATACAGGCGCAGATTTCCCAGTTATGAGTCTTGGTCTTGCTACCCTCTTGCGAAAATTGCTGACAACCTGGCACGGAACACAAATTCGGACCGCTGGTGGTCACGTGGTGATGCCGCTCGGCGTCAGCACCGCTAGGATTGAGATTCGCGGTATCATATTCACTTGTTGCTTCACTGTGCTGGCTGAGTGCTCCAAGGACCTGATCCTCGGTCTCGATTTTCTTCGCGAAAATAGGCTGTCATCGTCCTCCGCGAACTCATGGTGACATTCTCCGCCCAATGCATCGTAGCCGACGACAGTGCGCCAGGAAGACCCGTTTTTCGAGTGTCCAGCGACCACGTCACTCTACCACCGCGTGCCAGCTTATTTGTTACGGTGGACTGCGACAACCCCCGCGCGTCCAACGGCATCGCAGAAGCAAACTTGTCTTTACTGCTGAGCCAACAAGTCTGCATCGCACGGGATGTCGTTGCCTTGCAGAGCCAGCGAACTGAGCTTCTGGTTACGAGCTTAAGCGCCGAATACTGACTTGGCGTAAAATATAGTCATCGCCTATTTCGATGAAATTAGCGAGCCCGCCACCCACTGCGCGTTGTCAACGTCCAGGGACACCCCTTCAGGAGGACCTAGTCGAACAGTTAAGGCTGACGTGAACCCTGCTTTGAACACTGATCAGCATCGTCGTTTGCAAACCATCCTTGACTTTTTTCATGACTGCTTTGCGACCACCTCTAAGGTCAGGCAGACGTCCATAACGAAACATCGCATCATAGTTGACAGATAGCGGCCTATTCGTCAACACCCCTATCGAGTGTCGGCGAGAGAATGTGAGGCGATACGACTGCAGGTGGACGAAATGCTCCGGAATGATGTCATACAGCCGTCTGCAAGCCGATGGGCTTCGCCTGTTGTGCTGGTCGCCAAGAAGGACGGGAAACTGAGATTTTCTGTCGACTATCGAAGACTTAACAAAATTACCAGAAAGGACGTTTACCCGTTACCTCGAATCGATGACTCTTTCGACCGGCTGCGTCATGCCCGCTACTTTTCTTCGCTTGACCTCAGAAGTGGGTACTGGCAGATTGAGGTAGATGAACGGGACCGCGAGAAGACAGCGTTCGTTACTACTGATGGGTTGTACGAGTTCAAGGTGCTCGCCTTCGGCTTGTGTTTCGCTCCTGCCACCTTTCAAAGAATGAAAACGATCCTCGTTGGCCTCAAATGGCAGTCCTGCCTCGTCTACCTTGATGATGTTGTCATTTTTTCTGCCACCTACGACGAGCATCTCAAACGCTTGAGTGCAGTACTGGAGGCCATATGATCGGCCGGCCTCTCGCTCAAACCAGAGAAATGCCACTTTGCGTTCCAACGGCTGATGTTCCTGGGCCATGTCGTGAGCGCTGAAAGTGTTAGCCCTGACCCCGACAAGATGGCTGCAGTCTCTGTGTTTCCAACCTCCACTGATAAGCGTGCTGTGCGCCGTTTTTTGGGTCTCTGCGCCTATTACCGACGTTTTGTGCGAGACCTCTCCCGACTAGCCGAGCCTATAACTCGCTTGACAAAGGACGACGAACCTTTCATCTGGGCCCAAGAACAGCAGACGGCCTTCGACGACCTCAAGAATCGCCTCCAAACTACGCACATTCTTGGCCACTTCGACGAGGAGGCGGAGACGGAACTACACATCGATGCCGGCAACGTTGGCCTAGGTGCCATCCTCGTTCAGTGGCAAGATGGTGTTGAGCGTGTGCTTGCTTATGCAAGTCGCACTCTCGAATTATTCTACCACGGAAAGAGTGCCTTGCTGTCGTTTGGGCAGTAACGAAATTTCGCCCATACTTGTATGGTCGCCCATTTCGAGTCGTGAGCGATCACCCCTCGCTTTGTTGGCTCGCGAACCTTAAAGACCCATCGGGGAGGCTGGCGCGTTGGAGTCTCCGCTTGCAAGAATTCGATGTTACCAGCGTGTACAAGTCTGGCAACAAACACAGCGACGCAGACTGCCTGTCCCGTGCTCCTCTCCCGCACACCATTGCTGACACGGAAGACGATCCCGCTTTTCTTAGCGCTTTAACCACGTCCGTCCTTGCTCAGCAACAGCGAGATGACGCCGAGCTACGACCCCTCATGGAGTCCCTCGAAGGTCGCACCTCGTCGCCGCCCCGCTTCTTCGCACGCGGGCTATCGTAGTTCTGCTTGCGCGGTGGCAACCTCTACAAGAGAAACCGTGCCTGCTCGGGGTCCCAATAGTACTTCGAGACGAAGTTCTGCACGCATACCACGACGAGCTTTCTTCAGGCCATCTCGGCTTTTCACGTGAGGCATGGAAAAACGACCATATAATCGCTGCTTTGTTATAATTTACTACAGTGCTGAAGCCAGCCTTCCTCAAAAGCCGGAATGACAACTAATGTGGAAGCAGCGATTATATATGGCAGTTTTTTCATGCCTCATGCGACCTGTAAGCACACGTTGGCGTCAGTACTCATTCGGCTGTTGAAACTGAGACTGAAACAGCACTAGAAAGAAATGCGATTATAAACTATTCAGTGGTTATAGGAGAATACCAGGTGGTAATCCATGTATCACAATGCCTTACCCATCATTACAAACCAAAAATAAGCACCCGAAAGTAAGATGTCTATACTCCTTTAATTCTTTAGACCCACCATTCTGCTCACGGATCTTGCTTTGCAGTTCATCTCCTGAGCGACTTAGCGATATCACCTGCGAATCGCAGATTACTAAGGTGTTCTCCATTAACTCTTATCCCTGACTGTTCCCACTCCAGGCCTCGGAATAGTGCAACTATTCCTAAATACCTCCTGTTTACAGAATTACAGAAGGTATTTTGTTGCAGAGGTGGCATTGTGAAGACTCATTTTTTTGTATGATTGATGAGGTATTAGACACTGCAGTCCAAGACTTCTCCAGCACAGTTTGGCATTGACACTGTTGCTTCCATCATTAGCAAAACGCCATCCAATGAAAGTAATGCCTACATGGAAGCTGAAGACAGCTAAACTTGTACTGTTGAAAAAAAAACTGCATGCGTGCTAGACGCTTGTTCACTCAAATACGGCCTAATAGAGCAGCTGGGACACGGGACCGACCTGCCTTACATGTCTTTGAGACTGCACTCGTAGCTATGTGATTAAAAGGTTTCGCTTGTGCATTATTAATGGAGCAGCTGGGACCCGGGACCTGGCTTATATACCTTCGAGGCTGCACTAGTAGCCATGTGATTGAAAGGTTTCACCTGCGCATTCTTTGAAATGCCTCAGGTATCATATTTTACCAGGTCAACGGATATACTCAGGCTGCTTTCAATTTGGGCATATTGTTTCGTGGCGACCAGCCGAATAATAAGCGGCCCATGAAAGATGGCAGTGAGATGATTTCAATGGCCGCTCGCCTATTGCGCGACCTTTCTGCTACCGCGCCACTGCCAACTCTGTCATTTTCATGACACTACCCGGGGCTGTCGAGCGATCGTCCTGATAGTGAATAGAAGACACCGACCGAGAGACGCGCTCAGTGGAGATGGGTTCAGAGGATGGTACAACAGAAATGGCATGGGGGAAGTGCTGGCCGCCACGATGAAAGATATGTGAGAATGAAACCTGGTACACGAAGCATCCGGGCCACAGGTCGCCAGGAGCAGACGGCCGAAGCCCTTGGAAGCACCGAATGGCATGGGCAGGGGGCGGTGTCCTCACGTGTGGGCGGCGTCTCGGGTAGCCGCAGCGTAGTCATGTCAACATGTCTTGTGGTCAGGGCTGGGAACGGGGCTGGGGTGAGCGGCGAAGTCGGTTCAGGTCCGGCGGTCTGGGGCACAGCCGGACGGGGCGAACCAGGTGCACACTGCCGACGATCATGGCAGGCGGTGGACTCCGAAGCTCCAGGACCAGGATGGGGATGATACCCCGCATCTCACACCTAATGTTACGTGGCGACCAGCCGAATAATAAGCGGCGATGATTGATGGCAATGAGATGATTTCAATGGCCGCTCGCTTATAACGCGACATTTCCGTTCCCGCACCACTGGTAGCTTCGTCGTCTTCGTCACAATATTGCCGCTTTGACTTAGTTTTTCCGCAGTGCCACGAGGTACGCCTTAACGAGGTTTTACTGTATCTATGAGTACTAAGGTTGCTGAATTTGATGCGTCCTAATGTGAAATATGAACCGATTCATACACCTCCTGCATTCATACGCACATAGGCCAACTATAAAATTGAAGTTCTGATCTATTGCTATGCGATGCGCTCAGAACAGGTGCTCCCCTTGATTGTCTTACAGATAACTTTGACCACAATGGCAACACAGGCATCAAAGTTTGCCTCCAAACTATAGCTCTCCACCATTCATGGCATGTTTCCGCTGCTGTACTGTCTTTTTCCACAGTGGCCCAATCATAACGCACCTCAGTTCTGACTGCGGGACCAATCCAGCAAATAAGCCTTACGCAGCGCTGTTCAGATGGAGCTTATGGCCATGCCACTGCTCTAATTACGCCACATCACTTTCGCTCGGCCCCATGGCAACATTCCTAACAGAGGTGGGGGAAGGAGGAAGTTGGAGCACCACGAAAGCCAAATGTGCAACAAGGACGTAATGCAGTGGCCTTGCTCAAAGGTCTTGCCCTGTGCTCAAACAGCACAGGTACTTCTGGTTGAGCTTACAACTTTGTCATGCCCGAGCTGACAGCTCACCAGCCACACACAGCTTAACGAATTTTTAATTACACATGCCAATAATGCCACATCAAATAAGATATGGAAGATGATGTTAAGCATCTATGCTCTAACCAACAAAAAATTCCTACCAATGTCAAGTATATCACCTTGGTTCTCTTCGGCAATGCATCCAGCTCATTACTGTTCACAGCTACGGTATTGTCATTTTGACCTTTAAGATTTTCTCATCAAGAGGCACAAGGGCAATCGGTTAACTGTCTGGTTCTTGGGACCAAGTGCCATTAAGCAATCACTACAAGCTCTGAATGCCACACACCCATATGCATGCACCACACATCCTTTACCAGCATAGCACCACGTAACATCATGTCAATGCCTCATTTGGGGCCAAGGGGTGCAAGAACACAGAACAGTAGGAACAAAATGCAAACACTAATGTTGTGTGAGTCACTCCTGTGCTGTATTTTGGGCTGCATGTCTCAAGATGAAGAACAACCCCCTCCCCATTTTTCTTAAAAAAGTTAAACTACAACAAACATCTACTCCTAAATTGTGAAAACAAAATGACAAACATAGAAGGTAGAACATAAACATGTCCCGTCCTTCTCTTTCCATGTATTCTTCAATTATGGGAACTACTTCCTCGTTGAGCTACCTGTACTACCTACATTCGTCTGTGGCTTCTGGCCTCTCATCACGGTTTGCCTCTAGGGGCACAAACGTTGCCTGTTTCACAGCAGGAGGCCCACTTTCAAAATTGTAATTTGCTAGATCCGTGAGAGCCTAGTTGCTTTGTTCACTATATAGACATGCTTTGTTCATTTGGGGTCTGCAGGTGAAAGCTGTTGCCTTAATAGTTATATTTCCATGTTTCATTTTCGTTTCTTCTTTCTAGGTCACGAAACTGTTGCCCACCCAATGCAAAGCAAATAGCCACATAATCATGAAGTCTCTTCCATTTGGCTGCACTTTATGCAATAGTTCAAAAAGTGCAACACGAGTTCTAAGCTGGCTTGAACACGCCGAAATGGAAGCGCAGTTGCAGTGCAGAAATATGGCGGTGCGCATGTGTAGGTCGAAGAAGCGGAGAAGGTATGACACTAGTTATTTAATGAAATGATGACAGTTCTTTGTTGAAAGGTTTATGGTTTATGGGGGTGTAACGTCCCAAAGTGACTGAGGCTATGAGGGACACCATAGTGAAGGGCTCTGGAAATTTCGACCACCTGGGGTTCTTTACCATCCACTGACATCACTGTACACGGGCCTCTAGAATTTTGATGGAGGCAAAATTCTAGGAGCCCGTGTACTTTGTGCGATGTCAGGGCACGTTAAGCTAGCATAGGGACCTAATTTTGGTGGCATATTTTCTTCTTTATAATGATGCGGAAGACACTACAATGCATGAATCACCATGCTGTATTCGCCTATGACCGCAAAATAATTTATAATCGAATTTTTCTGTCATGCTGTTTCGGTTTCAACTGCCGAATGAGAACTGTGACGTCAAAGAGAGGTTTTAGGTCATTAGAGGCATAGATAAACTGCGATGTAATTGATGCCTTATCGTTTTAATTTGCTGCAGTGCTGAAGCTAGCCTTCCTCAAGAGCAGGAATGACAACAAATGTAGAAGCACCAATTAAATTGCAGTTTTTCATGCCTCACATGAACTACAACCTCGCTTAGAGGTCACAGTCATCGTTCAGCCGTCGAAACTGAAATTTAAACAGCCCGAGAAAGAAATTCAGTTTTAACTTATTTAGCAGCCGTAGGAGCATACCACGTGGTAATCCGTGTATAATAATGCCATACACCTCATTACAAAAAAGATTGGTTTAGTTTATGGGGGTTTAACGTCCCAAAGCGACTCGGGCTATGGGGACACTGTAGTGAAGGGCTCCGGAAATTTCGACCACCTGGGGCTCTTTAACGTGCACTGACATCGCACAGTACATGGGCCTCTAGAATTTCGCCTCCATCAAAATTCGACCCCCGCGGCCGGGATCGAACCCATGTCCTTCCGGTCAGCAGCCAAGCCCGATAACTACTGAGCCACCGCAGTGGCGTCATTACATTAAAAAGAAGAAACCACAGACCCAAAAGTTAGGTGTCTATGCTCCCTTAAAAAACACAAGGTGGTCAAAATTTCCGGAGCCCTTCACTACGGCGTCCCTCAAGGCATGAGTCGCTTTGGAACGTTAAACCCCCAGAAACTATAACCTTTCAGCAAGTAACTGTAATCATTTCATTAAATAACACGCGCCATAGCTTCTCTGCTCCTTTGAGGCGTCATAATTAAAATCTAAGCGGTCAAGTCGAATCGCACGGGCAGCATTTCAGCGATAATTCGTAAGTCGCCATTGTGTATACATGAGACGATTTTTTTTCTCTGTGAAACGACGATTTCCTAGAGCAGGTTCATGGTAAGACTTCTTTGCGATTTGCTGCTTGAAAATTCTTCTAAGTGTTTCAGGATTTTGGCGGTCATTGGTGTCTGCGGCATGCAGTTGGCTGCAAATTCGTGACGACAGCAAGGCTATCAGGCCTGCACTCGAACATTCGTTTTGGAAGCGGCCAGTGCCAAGCTGCATTTGAACTGTCGGAACTGACGCTGCACGCTGCCGGCACCACCGCGGAACTTCACAGAACTAGTGCAGAGAGTGCAGCCAAATCAAAGAAACCTATCATGACCACAGTCTTAACAACATGGTATCTTGAGCTTGTAGGTATAGCATATTAGGAGACATAGCGCAGCGCAGCACAACGGGACAAAGAAAAGGAGCACACAGGAGAATCGCTTACCCTGTGTGCTCTTTTTCTATGTCCCATTGTGCTGTACTATGTCTTCTTCTAATATCACCACAATGGCCTGTCACACACTGCAGCAGTGCCTTGGGAGCTTTATGCACCTCACAAGCTTCCAAACAGTCAAAGGACATCAAGCACATTACCCACAATATTCATCTCTCTAAGGGCTCTTTACACCATCAGCTGTAAAAAGGTCTTAAGCTTAGAGGCCTTACAATTAACCTTGCTTCTCCAGCTGCCTCATGCGCTTCATTCTAGTTGGCTACCTGGGTCCAAGCATCTTTCCCACGTAAAACCGATGTTCGGCGCTGGTGGCACAGCACTCATTTTAAAATTTTCACAGAAGGTTGAGGGCTCACCTTGTGGCGCCTTAGAGCCTTTGCTGCCTCAGCGTTTTAACGTCTGTTGCAAAAGGGTTGCAAGCCCCAAGGGTAGCGTTGGCCTGGCGGCCTGGGGCAAAGCTGGAAACATCCGAAGGTCCCGGCAAAGGATGAGTCGACTGGCAACAGAACAACTTGTTTATTCTGGCATCGCAAAAGAGCAGCCGGTCAGGGCGACCACGTTACTCGAAGGAAGAAATCGAAGTCTCTCCGTTGGCGTCCGGGGCAGCTCCCTTTATACCCACGGAGTCGAGGGCAAGAAGGAACGGCTTGGGAAGAGGCGTCCGATGCGGCGACGCTTGAACATGTTCAGACGTGACGTGCGCGCCCGCCGGGCCGGCGCCGGTCAGACCTCCTCGCCTCCCAGTTGGGGAGCTCCTCTCCCCGGCTGCCGCGCTTTGACAAGCGTGGGCACCAACATGCACACACACACACACGCACGCACGACGACACGTGGCACTGAAACCTGCCTGGACGCGCTTGGCGGGAGGCGTTGCGGCAGCGATGAACGGGCCCAAAATGACCGCCACTTTGAACGAAGCCGCGGCGTCCGTTGCATCCGCGCCGGCTATACCGCGCGTCGTAGGCGAGACGTAACAGACCGCCCCGCCGGGAGAAGGAGATCCCGATGGTCAGGGGACTGCATCCGCTGTCCAGAGGGATGTCGCTCGATGATGCTCGTAATCGAAACCGGTCGTCCCTCGACGTTGCTTGAGCGCAGCGCACAGAGAAGGCCTCGTTCTCGGGTTCAGGATCACACAGGACACTGCAAAGTCACTTCGGGAGAGTTGCCATTTTTGTGCTCGTTCCCAGCAAGCGTTAGAACTACGCCGAAACGCAACCGCTCAGTCAGCAAGCACGAGACAACCCTCACTAAGCTCTGCCAGGCTCTTTCCCCTTTTATACTCCTGCCTAGTTCCTTACACTAGTCAAGCTGCACTCATAACGCGTCCACAAATTGGAAAATTGCACAAGAAAGCACATAATCACTTTGAAACACTAAACAAAAGCAATATGTTAAAAATCCTGCCTCAGGAAGAAAACATCAGTAACAACTTTGAGGCGGATTCCCACGTTAGGGGCTTCGACTTAAGCCATCGGCGTTACCGTTGAGACTCCCCTTTTTGTAACGCACCTCAAAGGAATATTGTTGCAAAGCGAGGCTCCAGCGCAGGAGGCGGCCATTTTTGGGAGAGATGGTCTGCAGCCATTGGAGAGGGCAGTGATCCGTCTCAATGATAAACCTCGAACCGGCTAGGTAGCATGACAATTTCTGAACGGCCCACACGAGACACGCACACTCTTTCTCGGTGGCGTTGTACGCCTGCTCACGACAGGTCAGCTTACGACTAGCATACAGGACGGGGTGTTCCACTTCTCCATTTTCCCGTTGGCACAGTACAACGCCCATGCCTCGCTCACTAGCATCGCACTGAACAACGAACCCTTTTGTGTAATCTGGCGATCGTAGCACAGGCTGGCTTGTTAGGGCGCTCTTTAGGGCGCTAAAAGCTCTTTCCTTTGTCTCGCCCCAGACGACTGTTTGGGGCTCTGTTTTTCTTAGAGCATCCGTCAGGGGAGCCGCGATATCGGAGTACCTGGGGATGTACCTCTGATAGTAGCCGGCGACACCTAAGAACGACCGAATATCGGTCTGCGTGCGCGGTTGCGGGAAGTCTCGCACAGCGGCCACCTTTATTTCAGAGGGGCGGCGACGACCCTGTCCAATCACGTGACCGAGGTAGACAACCTCGGCCTGTGCTAATTGGCACTTGGGAGCCTTGACTGTCAAGCCCGCTTCGCGCAGGCGGGTTAGAACGGCCCGCAAGTGTGCCATATGCTCAGACCAGGATGCGGAAAATATCGCTACGTCGTCTAAATACGGTAAAGCGAATTCTTCCTGTCCCCGCAACACTTTGTCCATGAGGCTTGAAAAGCAGTATGGCGCGTTCTTCAAACCAAAACTCAAAACTTCAGGACGGAATGTTCCCATTGGTGAAATGAACGCCGCATACCTACTAGCCTCTTCTGTAAGTGGAACCTGCCAATAACCCCTGACAAGATCTAGGGTGGAAATAAACTGAGCGCTACTAACTTTCTCAAGGCGCTCCTCGATGTTAGGGATCGGATAAATTTGATCCTTAGTGATGGAATTAAGCCTGCGGTAGTCGACGCAAGGACGAGGTTCCTTGCCAGGTACCTCAACTAAAATCAAAGGGGAGGTATAATCACTCTCAC
Source organism: Amblyomma americanum (assembly GCF_052857255.1). Lineage (NCBI taxonomy): Eukaryota > Metazoa > Arthropoda > Arachnida > Ixodida > Ixodidae > Amblyomma > Amblyomma americanum. The sequence continues at coordinate 494,079,059 of NC_135497.1, read as the reverse complement.
CCGCCTCAATAACACCGAGCTGTAGCATTTTCTTTACCTCAGCCTCCATAATATCGCGCTGGCGGGGTGACACCCGGTACGCCTTGGATCGTACTGGCTCTGGGGAGGTAAGTTCTATATCATGAGTAAGGACAGAAGTCCTACCAGGCCTCTCAGAGAACTGACCTTGAAACTCTTGTAAGAGTTGGTGTAGTTCGGTTTTCTGCTCAGGCGACAGCGGTGCTTTAATGATTAAGTCACTAATGACCTGATCAGTGTCTTCCCTGTTCGTCACTGAGCTTAGTCCCGGAAGCTCGACCGGAAGCTCTCCTAACTTTCCCGTGTCGGGCATTTCCTCTCCAGTACCTGGTGCCTTCAACGCTACAGGCTCAATTTTATTCAGTTCGGACGTGCTCTGAATACCAGCTTGCTGCGCCTCCGACCCTTTCTCATTGTTCGAAAACGTCGGCCCCGCAACTACCGCCTTTGCAGCGAGCTCCCGAACTCTCGATCTGGTTAAGGCCTGAACGCTAGCCTCACCAAACAAAAGCCCCTTCTCGCGCAGGAGGTGATCGGACCTGTTCGAAAATAGGTACGGGTACTGGGGGGGGGGGGCAGCATAGATGACACTACGGCCTCCGTCTCAAGTGCTCCGAAAGGTCCTTCAATAAGCACCTTTGATACGGGCAGACACACGATATGAGCTTCCGCGACTACGTCGGCCGCCTCGCCGGGTAACAAAGTGAGCAAGCGCTGTGGCCACGTTTCCCGAGAGAACCCCTGCTTCTCGCACGTTCGCTCAAAGTTAACCAGGAACAAACCAATGTCCTCTCCAAGCTTAAACGGCCGCATCAGGTCAGTCGTTTTGAACGATACTCGTTCTCCTGCACCGTGTGCCTGACTTCCATTACGAGCGCGTTCCATCTCTACCTCGAGACGCTTCATTTCCAAAGCGCGCTCTTCTTTCTCTTTATCTTTTTGTTCTTTACGTTTGCGCTCGTCTTTCTCTTTTTGCTCTTTACGTTCGCGCTCCTCTTTTTGCTCCCTCTCCTCAATGGTCTCAAGGCATTCCGACAGCTCGTCATCCTCAGCCTCCAACTCAAGAATAGCCCTTGGCAGTTCTGGTTTTCTGAGTTTTTCTGAGACATCCAGACCCAACTCTCTTGCAAGATCCAGCAATTTCGGTTTGCGCAACGACTTCAAATCCATGGCTGCTCCGAATGCTGCTTTCTCTACTGCCTACTATTGTCTTGCCGCAAACTAACCCGGCAGCAACGACAACCACAATTACCAGCTCTGTTTCTGACACTAACAAAAGCCTGGCAAAACTCAGAAAAGAAAGTCCCGCACTCACCAAACCTCGCAGCCAAGAATTCAGCGCAGTCGTTCCGCTGCAGGCAACCAGTCATCACACAGGGCTCGTTGCACTGCTCCCGGATGGTCGTTGTGCTGCTCAGCATACAGTTGACCGCATATCTTCGCTGCTGGCCTCCGTTGTCGGGATCTCACCGCTGGCAACCAGTTGTTGCAAAAGGGTTGCAAGCCCCAAGGGTAGCGTTGGCCTGGCGGCCTGGGGCAAAGCTGGAAACATCCGAAGGTCCCGGCAAAGGATGAGTCGACTGGCAACAGAACAACTTGTTTATTCTGGCATCGCAAAAGAGCAGCCGGTCAGGGCGACCACGTTACTCGAAGGAAGAAATCGAAGTCTCTCCGTTGGCGTCCGGGGCAGCTCCCTTTATACCCACGGAGTCGAGGGCAAGAAGGAACGGCTTGGGAAGAGGCGTCCGATGCGGCGACGCTTGAACATGTTCAGACGTGACGTGCGCGCCCGCCGGGCCGGCGCCGGTCAGACCTCCTCGCCTCCCAGTTGGGGAGCTCCTCTCCCCGGCTGCCGCGCTTTGACAAGCGTGGGCACCAACATGCACACACACACACACGCACGCACGACGACACGTGGCACTGAAACCTGCCTGGACGCGCTTGGCGGGAGGCGTTGCGGCAGCGATGAACGGGCCCAAAATGACCGCCACTTTGAACGAAGCCGCGGCGTCCGTTGCATCCGCGCCGGCTATACCGCGCGTCGTAGGCGAGACGTAACACGTCCAATTTGTTCAGCCTCTGCGACAGCAAGCCAACGCCGGGCTCGAAGCAGCAATCGGGAATGTCCGTGCATACCATAAAACTGCCAGTCAGTTTTTAAAGTCCTGTTTTCTGAAATAAATATGAATTTAAAAGAACATGTTTCGCGCTGCAGACACCAAAGCGTAATCGCTTATCTCGCCGCAAATTTTGCACCTGTTCAGAAAGCGAATTGTAACAGCAGCACAAAATTGTAAAGTGCAATTAAGTGAACACTCTACAGACTTTCCCAGCCGCGAGGCCACAAAAAATCGGACAGCGTATAAAACTCATCGCACAAACGGTTTGTTGAACTCACGACCGGCTTATTAGTATTTATTAGTATTAAAGCCGGTCGTGGTTCAACTGGACTGTTGTCAAAAGTTTCCCGCCTCTTTTTGGGAGCACGCAAAAGCTGGTAAATATGCGTGTTTTACATGACCATGAGTAACGTTGGGCTGGGATGAAAAAGATATAAAAACACGCTCAGCGCTTGCTCTTTTCCGTAGACCTGCACATAGCTTTTGAGCAAAACTTACGGTAAAACATATCAGTCTTTCGCTCCGGGCCTTTGGGTCCACTGCCGGGCAAGCGGGCTCAGTGCTAGTCCTGGATTATCTGCTAACACAAAATATTCGGCCGCAAGGAAGTTGACAACGAAATGCCGAGTGTCAGATAGAGGGCAATCACTCAGTGTGTGCATACCAAAATATAGAAAGAACAAATCACTCACGTGCAACACGAACGCGCGCTTTTTCCGCCGACCGGCCGTGTTGCTACTGAAAGCAATGCTCGCCTAGGCTCAAACATGGCTCAAACCGCAAAAAAAAAAACCGCCGGACGTGACGTCTTTTCTTCAAACCGTATGCGACGTCATGGGTTGAAATAACGCTTGCGTTATTTCAGTTCAGTTTGAGTTTATTTATTTTTTGCTACAGAGAGCAGTGGGCCCCGAGAAAAAAAGCCGTAGCTTGACAAGCTCCCGAGGCCCACAAAATCCAGCAACAGTGGCGCCATTGGTCATATGCAAACAAGAATGGTATACATTAACCTAAGGCATGATTCACAATCTATGTCGACTTATTTGCCGCAGTCACTGCCCTTGTTTTCTAGAGCTCGCAATCCGCTAGCCTACGTGAAAGGCAGCGAACGTGCGCCCGCCATTGTGCAACGCAAGTCCTGACTCGGACTCGGCGCGGCTTGCAGCTTGATTCATCCAGACACCCAGGCCGGGTTTTCCCGTGCGCGCCGCATTCTTGGGGCGCGCGGCTGCAACCGCTCGTGACGCTGGCCAGATCCCGAAGAGACACTCAACCGTTCCGCGGAAATTCGCGTAACGTGGCACTGCCGTCGCTGTTTCCAGTTCCTCTCATGAGAGACACTTCCCTCCTCGCCGAACCGGTGCTGTCCTGACGCATGACGATGGACATGGTCGGCCACGTCGAAACGAAGGGAGGAACAGGTTTCCCACAAATTCCTGTTGAAGAGGTTACATTTGTTTCTAAATTTAGCTGTTACGCAGACGAGCTATGGAACAGCTATGTAAATGTGCTAAGGTTTTCCAGGTTTCTTGTAACTGCGCCGTTTGCTTGGTTTGCTTCACGCACACCCTACCTCCATCCATTGTGCGAGTCCATAGCTGACACAGGTGTTGCATAAATTATCATGCACGAGAAAATTTCCTTTTTTGAGGTAAAGAAATAGCGCAGTAATTGTCTCACTTATGTCGGTGGATACCCAAATTGTGCCGAAAGGGAACAGAGACCCGCCGCGGTGGCTCAATGGTTAGGGCGCTCGACTACTGATCCGGATTTCCCGGGTTCGAACCCGACCGCGGCGGCCGCGTTTTTATGGAGGAAAAACGCTAAGACGCCCGTGTGCAGTGCGATGTCAGTGCACGTTAAAGATCCCAAGGTGGTCGAAATTATTCCGGAGCCCTCCACTACGGCACCTATTTCTCCCTTTCTTCTTTCACTTCCTCCTTTATCCCTTCCTTTACGGTGCGGCTCAGGTGTCCAAGGATATATGAGACAGATACTTCGCCATTTCCTTTCCCTGAAAACCAATTATTATTATTATTATTATTATGGTGGAAGTGAGAGAAGAAAGAGAGAAAGAGGTGCCGTAGCGGAGGTCCCTGGCAAAATTAAGGGGTCACTTTGTTGACCTGAGGTGCGGTGAGGCGAAAACTTTAGCGCGGTGTTACTGCTTATGTCGCTGATGTGTGGTGATGTTGCTTAAAGACTACACTCTTGTTCGCTTCACGACACTTTCGCTGACATTAATTAGCGCGCGCAGGATTGGTTGCTGGGGACAGCAGAGCGCTAAGGCACCATCCTTTCAATCGGCGCTCAGAATGCGTCTAGCAAGATTGCCTGGGGAGCAATCCTCTCCCTCTGCCGGGCGGACCGTACTCCGCGTGGCCTAGAGGACCTCAAGACCTGGGTGGACTGCGATACCTTGCTGCGCTCGGAAAACCCGGCTGTGCAGACCATCGCCCCCGGCCGGGCTGCCCGTATTATGCTCCTTAGTGCATGCACTTGAGTGCAGTGGGGTCGTGCGGAGACCCAGGGGCGGGCCCCGAATTCTTCTGCAACAATACGGTTTTTCTATTTCCCCTCGACCGATTGCCGGTGGCACCACTCAGTGACAACACACGCATGCGCAGTAAGCTGAAGCGCAGGTGCGTTGTCGGCTGGCGTCTTGCGCATGCGCAGTGCATTATCGTATACTGAGTTCCCAGTTACGACATACTACGCCAACCACTAGTATTACTAATTAATTAATCACAAATTTTCTAACCGACTGATTAACCAGAGTATTAAGTACAAATAAACTAATTTAAAATATGTAATTCACCAATTGGCAAATTAAGATTCAGTAATCATTGCTTAATAAATAACTAATTACTATTTAACTGTGAGGATACTTGTGTGCTAACGTGAAGGATTGCGAAAATAAATATTGAAAATTTTCTTTTAGGGAAAAGAAATGGTCCAGTATCTGTCTCACATCTCTAGGGACAGCTAAACGGCGCTGTAAGGGAAGAGATAAAGGAGGGAGTGAAAGAATCAAGGAAGAAAGAGAAGTATTGGAAGGCTCCAGAATAATTTCGACCACCCGGGCGTCCTTGGGGATATCGCCCCCCAGCCTTTCCCCTGCTTAACTGGGGAACCCAACAAGGGGTGGTCCTATCACCTTTACTTTTTAACATTGCCCTAGCGCCACTGGCAAAGGCCCTTGCTGCTATTCCAGGGCTCCATGCAGCCATTTACGCAGATGATATAACCCTCTGGACAACGGGAGGATCCCTTGGAACAGCCCAGGATGTCCTGCAATCTGGCATAGACGTCCCCACCCATTTAGCAAACACAGGCCTCCGTTGTTCTCCAAATAAATCGGAATTCTTGCAGCTGCAACCCCTCCCCAGAGAGCCTCTCATTCAACTGCACATGTAAGGGAGTTCAGCGCCCATTGTTTCTCAGGTGAAGATTCTAGGCCTTCTCATTAACAACACACTCGATGACACCGCCGCCCTTCAGCTCTTGCAAAGACAGACCAAAGAGGTCGCTGCACTAATCAGGCGGGTGGCAGCACGCAATCATGGGCTGTCTGAACGCGAGACCCTCACTATGACAAATGCATTTATCATTAGGCGTATTCCATACCATCTCCCATACCACCTACTCACTGAGCGCCCAACACAACAGGCAGACGTCCTATTACGGACGGCTGTCACCTCCGCACTGCTTCTTACACGGACGGTTAGCGCGAAACATCTCCTGGCCACTAGTACCCACAACATCGTGATCGAATTAATAGAGGGTGAGCGCAACAACCAAATAGTCCGCCTGAGTCGCAGAGAAGCCGGAAAACGCCCAGTGGGACAGCTCCGTCTCAATCCACACGTTTCCACCCCAACAAGTCCTAGAGCTTACAAGATTTCTCTGCGCACGCAGGATAACATATATCAGAAGGCCCTACCGCGCAATGTGATAGCATTCATCAGGGTAGGCGGCAATCTCGAGGGACCTATTACACCAAAACATACAGTAACCGCTCCGATGTCCTTTATGTCGACGCGGCAGAAAATCCTAAAGCAGCATGTTTCACGGCAGTCGCAGCGTTTGAAGACTGCACAGTGGGGGTCGCCGCCACTAGCCGAACTAATTCGCCTGCAGAGGTGGAAGGAGCCACCATCGCACTTGCGATGGCCCACTACACCATTGAAGAAACATAACAGAAATTTGCACACATTCCTAGGCAGCATACCGCCACTACCTAAAGGGCGTGGAGATGACGGCCACACACCGTATTCCTGCCACAGCCACCTCTCTCGATCAGGAAGTCGCTGAATGACTTAAGGGATTCAAGGCGCACAAAGAAGAAAATCCAGCGCAGAGTTCAAATCTTGCCGGCTGACCGTTGCAATGCATTCTGTGAATCACTGGATCCTCCAAAGCCTCTTTCACGCATCTGGAGTGTGGTGCGTGGTTTGCGAACATCTCCTCAGCAGCTCCAATCATTCAAGCCTCTCCCACTTCACCAAGAACGTAGCGAACCGGAGATTTATGGAGATTTTTGCGCAAGAATAGCAGGTCCCAGGAACAAATCCACAACTCTGAATTGCTGCGAAGTGCCTAGTTCAGGGGATTCGTGAATGGACCTTCTTTTCTCCATGGAAGAACTAAACGCCACCATGGCCAGTTGCAGACGGTCTTCCTCGCCGGGGCCCGATGGAGTAACATACTGTGCACTTGCAAACCTTGGTCAGCACGCTCTACGTGTTCTTTTAGACCACTTCAACTCATCATGGTGTGCGAGTACAGTTTCGGGCGCATGGAAATCCAGTCGTCTGGTTCCAGTCCCTAATTTTGTAAATTCGCCTCTTGACATAGCATCGTATCTTCCAATCGCATTGGCTAGTTGCGTTGGCAAGCTCATGGAAAGGATGGTACTTACACGAATTGAGTGATATCTGGAGCGCTGTTAAATATACGCACATGTAATGTCAGGGTTCGGCGGGGACGTTAGTCTATTGAAAGCGTGATTGACCTGGTCTCATCAGTCCAACATCAGAATCATCTGAAGCGTTTGACCGCTTCGTTGTTTCTGGATGTTTAAGGGGCGTATGATAACATCACTCATCAAGCTATTTTGAACTCTCTAGAAGCTGCAGAACTTGGTGGTAGCATGCTCGGCTGGATACGCAGTTATCTATCAAATAGATCACTATTTATGCAGACTGAGGATAGACCAACATCTTCACATTACACTTCCCATGGGGTTCCACAGGGTGGAGTACTTAGCCCAACGCTTTTCCATCTTGCGCTTGTGGGCCTTGTCGATGCACTACCACAGTTGGCGTGAGTCGCATTTGATGCAGACGATACTTGTATCTGGGCATGAGGAGTTACGCGATCACAAGTTCGAGCAAGGCTTCAAAAGGCTGCAAGCATTCTTGCGGCCTACCTCCGCCTGCAAGGCCGGGAAATTTCTACTGAAAATGTTCCGTTGTTGCCTTTACACGCAAGAGCATGTCCCATTACCCCGTACGCATAAATAGGTCAACAACCCTACGAAAGAAGCCATCGCTTCCTTGGAGTAATCATGGATCGTAATCTGACATGGAGCCCACATGTCTTGTACATGAGAAGGCGACTGACTTCGATCGTTCACGTCCTCTCCTTTTTCGGAGGAAAGTCGTGGAGAGCAGTGCTGTCAATGCTCCAGCTGTACCCCGCTCTATTCATGGGATTCCTTCGGTGCAAGTTTCCTAGTATTCCTGGAGAGCAGTGCTGTCGACGCTCCAGCTGTACCCCGCACTATTCATGGGATTCCTTCGCAAGTTTCCTAGTACGCCTGTACTAGGAAACTTGCGGAAAACTAACAAACGGTGCCTGCAAAGTGTTCGCGCTCAAGCTCTGTGGACGTGCCTATTAGTGCCAACATGCGCGTCTACAGCCGCAAGAGTGCTCATCGCTCCAGAGAATGCAGTGACTACCAATGTCACAATCGAAGCCTTGAGAGCGCATATTCGTCACCTCTCTCGGATTCCTGCACACCATCTTGCCAGTCTTCCTGCTAACCGGTCGAGTACATCGTTTACGAAAATTACTGATGGACATCGCGACTTCCTACCAACCCAATTTACACCAGCTTCTAGACTGTCTTCTCCATTATGGAGTCTGCACCAACCTCGTGTGCTTCTTTCCATACTGGGCATCAAAAACAATGCTGATTTATCGTTGACAGCACTAAAACAGACCACTCTAGATTATTTGCGTGAGAAACATGGACACCGACTGCACGTATACAGCGATGGCTCAGTGACCCCTTCCAGTTCCTCGTGATCCGTAGTCATTCCCGTAAGCACCATAGCTAGGAAAGTGAAAACATCACACCGGACTTCATCGAATGGTGCAGAAATTACTGCTATTCGTGTCGCCATTGAGCATATTAGTGAAGAAACACCCCAGCAATGGTCCGTTTTCATTGATTCAAAGGCAGCCCTTCAAGCGTTACAATCTGCTCTTCGTCATGGGTCCCATGAACAACTTTTCGCGGAAATACGAGAGCTCCACCACACAGCCATCAATAAAAGGCACGATTTTGTTTACCAATGGCTGCCAGGACACAGCGGAATCGCAGGCAACCACCGCGCGGATGAGGCCACGCTAACTGCTCACTATGAGGGCGATTGTGTATCCATACCCATCTAGAGAGCCGATGCAGCGGGCAGGCTTAGACAACTGTCGTGGGACATCAGGCTTGCCGCTGGAGATCAGGCCAATTCTCGCAATCGCGTATAAAAGCCTTGGAATGGACCAAGATGTGAAGCTTCGGCTGCCATCCGGCCTACCACGGCATGAAGCAACTTTGTTGTGTCGCCTATGGCTTGCTGTAGCATTCACCAAGCTCTACTCCTTCTTAATAGGTATGGCTAACAGCACTGCAAGTACCATCTGCGGCTGTGATGAGACTATAGCCCACATTCTTTTCGAATGTCCTGCCTACAGCGCCGAAAGACAGTTTCTCTGCCGTACAATGAAGCATCTAAACCTGCGCCCACTGAAGGATACAAAGATTCTCGGCCACTGGCCGTGGCGGTCGTCGGCGATGAAGGCCTCCAAGACACTGCTTCGGTTTTTGAGGACTTCCGGCCTGCACGATAGGCTATGACTTCACTGAACGCTGTGACTTTGCATAGTGAGTTTAATTTCCTGCAACTGTCTTTTCTCCTTCATTTTTCCCCTCATCCCTTTCCCCCTGTGCAGGGTAGCAAAGAGGCTATTCTTCTGGTTAACCTCCCTGCCTTTCCTCCTCCTTCTCCTTTTCCTCCTATCTCGACCAGGCAGACCTCTCATGTTTCATTAAAGTTCTCCTCCTCCTTTCTCGACCAAGCGGTTACTCTGTCGTGGATCTATGGGCATGCCTAGATCCCCGGTAATGATCGAGCGCGTTCATGCGCTGGTCCCGGCACTCTCCTTCCAGACTGCAGACGATCAGGCACCCAACCCTGCGCAAGCCGAGCATGGTGGCAATCCACCCCGTTTCAAAATGTATTACATTCCGTTTCTCGAGACGAGGGGCGCGTTATTCTTCGCTTTTTTCATCTAGTAAACCAAACAGCTAACGCTCGTTAGTTCAACGTCTTCCAGAAGGTGGCGGCCTTTTTTTTCGTCTAATAGACGTTGTTTACATCCATGCTATCGTGGACTGACATCGCACAGCATGCACATACGCGTCTTTTCGTTTCGCCTCTATCGAAGCGCTGCCGACGCGGTCGGGTTCGAGCCCGGGTACTCCGGATCAGTAGCCGGGCGCCGTAACCACTGAGCCACCGCAGCGGGTCGGGTGGAAACATCCGGGACTTGAGAAAGGGAGAGGCCGCGGAGTGGATCAGTGGTGAAGGCCGTCGGCTATTCAGCCTAGGAACTCGGGTTCAGTCCCGACCGACGTGGCCACGTTTTGATGGAGCTGAAATGCTAAAGGCGCCGATGTGGTGTGCGTGTCAGTGGACATTAGTGATTTCTCGGCGGTCGAAAATATACCGGTGGCCTCTCCAACGGCAGGTCTTTCTCTCCGCATATTTAATTTCCACCTTCCTCTCTTTCCTGATGGCGTGGTTGAGGTGTCTACCGCGATGTCAGGCAGTTACTGCGCAATTTCCTTTCCTCAGAAACCACACATGACGTCAATGCCGGCTGTGGCGGCTGCGTTTTGGGGGGGCCTGAAATGCGCAGGACACCCATGTGCTAAGCGATGTCGGTGGGCGTTCCGTCTTTTGAAGCGAAAACTTTACTTGCTTAGCGGCGCCGATTTCGGAGGAGCGGAGCTGCGTAAGTAACCACGTGACGTACCACGTGACTCGCAAAAGCTGCAGCAGCCGCACACTTTGCCGCCACTGCGGCTGCTGCGGGCACCGCTGCGGGCTGCCTATCCAGTGTATTGCTACGAACGAAGCAAGTCAGCCGGACCCGAAGTCCTCCAGAGTGGGTACTCGCACACGCCAGGCCAAGGCTGATCATCCGGTCGACATTGCCAACCGTGCGAGGGATTTAGCAATCGATAGGGAGGGAGTGTAAACGCTCTGAACGGGCAGCCGAAACCGAGGACGAGCGGGAGCTTCGAAAGCAAACGGAAGGCACATAACAGGCCCCCCTGGGATCAGAACGTCATTCAGAAGGGGTTTAGGCACCCCCCCCCCCCCAACGCCTCGGCAGAGACTCTTCGAGCTCTGATAATGCATAATACCTGGGGAGAGAATGCCAGGGGGGCAAAGATCTGGTGTCTCAAGTCCACTGCAGTGGGCCGAAAAATACAAGAACTACGGCTTCCGTCAGGAGAGCCACCATATGTCGCCGAACCCCTGTAGTTTGAGACGCGGAAACAGATCAGAATTACACCAATTCCTAAGAATATATGTACCCGATCCATGACAAGGAACGAAGGGGGCATAGAGCAAAATTTATTCAATGCAAACAAATAAAAGACCCTCCTGAGGAATCAGCCTATTGCGACACTGCCTGCGGGATAGAAGGGGCCGGGGTCATAGCAATGGTAGATGGGAACCACTCCCAGAAGGTAACTGAATCCGTTAATACGCGTAACGCTTTAATAGCTGAAGAAGCTGCGATAGCGCTAGCATGTACAGGTACTAGAGCTAAAACTATTCTCTATGCAAGAAGGCTTTTGGGAACATCGGCAAAGGCTAGTTTCCAAGAAGCCGGCCAGTCTACTGAGGAAGCATCCGCTAAAGCGGGAGGTTTCAGTCAACTGGGTTCCAGCTCATGAGGCTTTACTAGGCAATGAGGCTTCCCATCGCCTCGCTCGTGATGTATACACCCGAGCAGCGGTAGAGACCCCGCTACCCAGAGACAAAGACCCCCTCATCACCTACAAGGAGCTCTCCGAGACTCCCAGACTAGGCCGAAGGATCTATCCACCACGAGATAAGTCCCTAACACCCTCGGAATTAGGGCCTGGCGAAACATTCAGGCCAATCGCTTCTTCTTTTATGTTACTCTGCATAATGAGCGTACAGGCGACTCAGAGGCTTGCAATCTCTGCAACATACCTCTGAGTCAAAGTCATCTACTCTGACAATGCCCCGAATCTCTTGGAGCTAAACAGACTGATCCCCATTAACAAGTTGCCTGAGAGTCCTACATCCGCAGCCGAAATGCGGATGTACAAAAGACTGTCCTACGCCTGGTGGAAGGGACTTACTCCAAGACCTTCTCTGCGGTCACGGCGCCGGAGGGATGGTACAGCTGAGACACTCCCTTTTGCTGAGCCCCTGCCCTGAGGTCCATGTCGGTGTAAATAAAGTCTCTGTACGCTGGATCCTCAGGGACGTTAGGCGGCTTTTTTTCTGTATGCCTCAGCGTATTTTATTCTTAATGTGGAAAATAATTTGCGTTACTGCCGTCCTTAATAGGCGCCGGGATCGGCATGTGTTGATTTTGAGATCAGAGTCTCAGGTGGAGCTAGTAAACAATCAAAAACAACTATAACCACCTACCGACTGATCTTGTAGGACCCACTGTCTAATGCATATCGGTCTATCAGTCCCATGGAGAAATAAGTATTGGTCTACGTGGCAAATATGTATCAGCCGATAAGGTGTACTGGATCCTGTATTGGGCCAGTACTTTTCATATACAGCCAATAGATCGATCAGTACAGCCAATACCATAGTTTCTAAGGCATATATGTAGCGATAAATAAGGTGTATCGGTTTCTGTATTGGTCTGGTACAAATTCAGATGCAGCCCGCAGAGAAACTATAGCACCAATACTAATTTTTATCAGACCAATAAATTCCTTGTTTTTTTTACGCTAGGGTTCGCCTATGAGGAGAAAAGTAGTGGCGCCTGAAGTAAAGCTCTGGTCCAGTATAAATAAAATGTGCGCACATTCTGCGTCGGTCCGGATATTGATTCGCCATGCTTATGTAGCCTTCTCGCCTTCGTAGGCGAGGAGACTACATCAGCATGGCGAATCAATTATCTTAGCAGGAGCGACAGCAGGGTCGGTAATTTGATGAAAGAAGCGAATCACACCATACACATGCATGCGAACAAGATAGGAGGAGTACTATGACAAAATTGGGGCATAAAAACTCACAGTTCTGCTTCCCTTTAAAACGAGGACTGCTCAGAACTCGAGAGTAGAAGGGATTGTGGCTGGATTGGGTGCGTATAAAGGCACAGGATGACGGGGACGCGGAGAGAGTAGTAGGGATTGGGGTTCCTGAGTGATAATTCTGGACACATGGGAGAGATGGGTCGAATGACACAGCGCTGCACACTCCAGCTGGTACAGGACACTGACAACGGGCGGCGGCACATGTGGTGGTAGGTAAGTACATATGACACCCGCAAGAGCAGAGGGGCCTCCAGGCCCACATCCGATGGTATCTGCTGCAGTTAGCTGGTGACCTCATTAACGCATGTTGCTGGGCTAGATGGTTTAGCATTTTTTGAAGCTTGGAAAAAATCCACCTTGGCGCAAATAAATTCACACAGACAACAAAACAGACAAGGAGACAAAGGACAGGCGCCAACTTCCAAATGTTTATTGCAGAAGCAAAACCACATATATATATATATATATAGCCTCAGGATACGCCCACTTTTATCACTCCACGTGCCTTATCACAGCCGTGACTTATCGTCTCGCAGTATCAGTTTTGCACAGAAAACCGTACCTCATCTGCTGCAGCGACAGCAGCCCTCGAAGACAATATAGGATCACTGTGGCACCCAGGAAGCGCGATGTACCATAGAGTCATCGCCATCAGCTTTGCCCAGGTAGCAGCAGAGCACGAACCCACCGTAAGCCTAGTGAGACGTTGCAGCTGCAACACCTCCAGAGAAGGGCATGTGAGGGACGAGGCGCACGTAGAGGTGTCCCCAGTTCCCTGAAGTCGGACAGCAGCACTGGTAAATGGTATACTCTCAGATGCGCGTGGACACAGCACGGTGTAAACGTCTCGCGGGCAGGGGAAGGTCACCTAGGAACCACTGCACAGCGAATATGCGAAGTGTGCGCGCTCGATGGTCGCTGCTTGGCGGGAAGGTGGAACAGAGACAAATAGTCAGTTGGGTACCACCGCGCCGCTGTGGCGGGAAAGGATGAACGCGCGATATTCATCGTGCAGCGAGGAAACTGCATGAAGGCCAAAAGAACTACTGGTTTAAACTTGCTGTAGCAGTGACGCGAATAGGGTCTCAGGAGGGCGAAGATTCTCGCGAAGACCACTGCAGGACGAGTGCCAAGCAAAGATAGGATGTCCACATTGTACTCGCGCACAGCGATAGAGCGAAGAGCAGGGCGAGCACACGAAGACTAAGCAATGGCCGCAGTACAGCGATTAAGCCAGACGAGCGGGTAGGGATCCGCTGCTGAAACACGGCAGAGTTGCGGTAATGCGAACACAGGCGACCTCAAAGTTAGCACCACGACGAGGAATCTGCACGTCATCAATCAGGCTTGATGCAGTAATTGTAAACAGAGGCGTGCAAATGTACCGTGGAGGCAGAAAAGATGGCTGGGCCGCCGCCGCCTGCCAGAAAAGAGGCAACTGCCCACTGAGAAAAACGCCGAGCCGAAAAAGCCCGCCAGAATTAGATTCGCCTTCCTGCAGAAACATTTGTCGTCTATTATCTATCTTAAACACGGAATTAAAAGAAGCCGCCCTAAAACCCGTACGTACACCACAAGAAGCCCGCCAAAATTGAATGCTTTCCCGTCAAAACTTGTGTCGTCTATAAAACGTCTTAAATGGGGCTAATACAGAACCAGTCTTCAGCGCGTGTCCATAATGAGGTAGAAAAGCCCGCCAAAGTAAGGTGCCTTTCCCATCAAAACTTCAATCGGCTTTAACGCCTTTGAGAGGGCAGAGATAGGACCCGTCTTCTAAAGACTTCTTTTAAGCGTATAGCTTGGACAGAGAATCCTGTCGCTAAAAGACATCTTGAAAGCGTTTATTTCACTCCGAAAATCTCTTATTTGTTCAATCTCCGAAAAAACGTTTTGAATACCTTGCGTGCTACCTGCGTCCGCCCACCGCAGGGCAAATACCTGTCCCATGTCTCTCCGATTCACCCTGTCCTTTGCCAGCTGCGGCCACCGTGTCCCCGTAGACTCCTGAATCTCATCCTCCAACCTGACGTTTAGCCACCGCCTGCTACGCTTGCCTTCTCTTGGAATCCACTCCGTTACCCTTAGGGACCAGCAGTTATCTTGTTTCGCGTTACATGCCCTGCCCCAAGCCCTATTCTTCCTCTTGATTTCAAATAGGACATTATTTACCCGCGTTTGTTCCTTCACTAACTATTCCCGCTTACGGTCTCTTAACGTCACGCCTATCATTTTTCTTCAGTATTCAATATTTGTTAACCATCTTGCTAGTTGGCACATCTTAGTTGTATTCTGATGCACAACACCGCTGCCAATGTTATGCCGAAGAAAGTTCTGTTCTGAATCAAAAAGCGTATTTTAAAAAAAATTGTGTAAAGTTTTAGGTGAAAAACTGTATAGCGAAAACAAAGGCGATCACGAATGCACTATAGTATATGCTCCTCGTGTATAACATACGACCTGTACTTGTAGCTCGAAATGAGGCACTGAAAAATACTACCACAAAGGGTCGCCATACATCTTTTCTGTTGGTGAATTGCTTTTCGAAATGGTTGCAAGTGTGTGCCTTGTCTCCCACAACGGCAAGGAGTGGAACTGCTAAGCTTTAGAGAGAGAGAGAGAAAGTAATTTAATGAAGGAAAAGGTGGAGAGGTTAGCCGGCGGTAAGGTGACCCTGGCCTGCTACTTCACGATGGGGAAGAGGGTGTTGAAGGTGGGGATCGGGGTCGCTTCTCGACACAACCTCGGTCAAGATGAAACCCGCTCCGTCCAGGATAGGAGTGCCGCTGAGTGAAGGATTCGTTAGTGGAGGAAGAAGACTTGGTTTATTTTACATATTTACAAGCCTTTGAGTTCTGAAGTGAGCTGCTTCAACTGCATCTGCAGTCCAGTTTTATACTCTGCGTCTTCCCTAGATTCCCCAGGTAGGGGACGCCCTCGCAGTGGTGGGTGTGGCCAAAACTTTCACTATCACACACAAACAGACACCTCCGCACACATGGACACGCCCCTGGCATAAGTTGAGTCCGAGGGAAAGGGGTATGCGGCCAGGACCCCGTCGAGCTGGCAGGAGAAGTCAGGTGGTTCGCCCGCTCTCCGCCGGTCGGTGAACTTCGAAGAAACCGAGGCATAATCCCCAGTTGTTCGGCCATTAGCGATGGCCGGAGAAGCCTGCAGACCAGCCACTGTGGCGATACGTTCCCACGCTGGTGCTGTGCCCGTGAGGCCAGGGGTAGTCGGGTCGGTGGAGACGTCGGGGAAAATCGGAAGACAGCCGGAACCACTTCGCGGCCCGTGGCAGCGACTCCTTAAAGGGATTTTCGCAGAACCCTGGTCCCCGCTTTTCCCACGCAGCAACGACCGGGCGAGCGCGGTAAATGCATACCGCAGAGACATGGCGAGAGATTCTGTATTGGTGGGAATCCTCGAGACATGCTGGCGCCAATCCTAATACCAGCTGGCGGCCATTCCTAATAACTCTCCGCGGCCAGGAAAATCTCGTTCGACCAGTGGTAGCAATCCCTTGCCGATGAGAGATGGGCTGGTCTTGGGAATGGGATGACCGGTTATCTTCTGCGAGCACCAAAACAACCCCCAAATCTCCCACAATGGCAAACAGCGGCCGGTTCGGCCCCAGCAAAAAGGCTGCACACGACGCGAAAGCACCCAGTCTGTGCCCCTGATCCACCAGGCTTATCCCAACAGATAAGGTAATAACATAACAAATTCCGACTCCGAGTGGTTGCGCCATCTAAGTCAACGTATCATGGATATTTGGGCCACAGCAAAGTCAGAGCCGTGCATGAAATGGAACGAAGTAGATAACTAAACTTGAAAATAAACACACATAGGTCCGCTAGCAGCGATGGCGATGCAGCGATGCAGCGATGCATCGAGAATGCAGCGATGGCGTAGAGGTAGAACATCCGCCTCGCGTGCAAGAGGACCGGGGTTCAAATCCTGGTGCCGCGCAATTCTCCACCGGGTTAAAAAAAAAAATCTGCGTGTCGATGGAATTCCATAACCAGGCCTGGAGTGCGGCCTTATCTCGGTGACCAGAACCGACAACGCACTCTCTCACCAGAGCAGGATTTGGCCACCCTGGTGTAGTACTTGGCCACAACCTTCTATGATCAAACCAGTTAACCCTCGGCCCTCAGTCCCAAGCGGCTGCAGAGCAACTGACCACGGCGGCGGTCAGACCTGTGACGCAGCGGAGGGTGCTAAGAATCTCTGGCTCCGGACAGGCCGCCATTGGAATCTGAACCTGGCAACGTTTAACGCTAGAACTTTAGCTATGAGGCTAGCCTAGCAGTGCTGTTTGAGGAACTAGCGGGAATTAAATGGGATGTGATAGGGCTTAGCGAAGTTAGGAGGACAGGTGAGGCGTATACAGTACTGAAGGACGGACACATACTGTGCTATCGCGGGTTAGAGGATAGACGAGAACTAGGTGTGGGTTTCCTCATTAATGAGCTTATAGCTGGCAACGTAGAGGAGTTCTACAGTATTAACGAGAGGGTAGCAGCTATAGTAATTAGGCTGAATAGGAGGTACAAGCTGAAAGTGGTGCAGGCCTACGCACCCACATCCAGCCATGATGACCAGACCGTTGAAAGTTTCTATGAGGACATAGAATCAGCAATGAATAAAGTAAAATCGCAGTACACGGTACTGATGGGCGACTTCAATGCGAAGGTGGGCAAGAAGCAGGCTGACGACCACGCGGTCGGTGACTATGGGATAGGCTCTAGAAATAGCAGGGGAGAGTTATTAGTCGAATTCGCGGATAGAAATAATTTACGGATCATGAATACCTTCTTCCGCAAACGAGAAAACAGGAAGTGGACCTGGAAGAGCCCCAATGATGAGATTAAAAATGAAATCGACTTCATACTATGCGCTAAACCTGGCATCATTCAGGATGTGGCCGTCCTCGGAAGGGTGCGTTGCAGCGACCATAGAATGGTAAGGTCTAGAATTAGCTTAGACTTGAAGAGGGAACGGAAGAAGCTAGCGAAGAAGAAGACCATTAACGAGTTAGCCGTAAGAGGAAAAGCGCAGGAGTTTAGGATAGCGCTGCAAAACAGATATTCGGCTTTAACTGAGGAAGATGATCTTGATGTTCATTCAATGCACGATAACCTGACATCAATAATTACGAAGTGCGCAGTAGAAGTAGGCGGTAGGACAGTTCGAAAAGATACCGGGAAGCTATCTCAGGTGACGAAAGATCTGATTAAGAAGCGCCAAAACATGAAGGCATCTAACACTACCGATAGAATAGAACTAACGGAGCTATCAAAGTTAATAAATAAGCGCAAGGTAGCCGACATAAGGAAGTTTAATATGGAGAGAATCGAGCATGCTATAAAGAACGGAGGTAGCCTAAAAACAGTGAAGAGGAAACTAGGCATAGGTAAAAACCAGATGTATGCATTAAGAGACAAGCAGGGCAATGTCATTAGCAATATGGATAAGACAGTTAACGTAGCCGAAGAGTTCTACACAGACCTGCACAGTAGCCAATGTAATCAGAGCGCTAATGAGAAAGACAGCAGTGCACAGCAATGCGTCATCCCGCCAGTAACGAAAGATGAAGTAAAGAAAGCCTTAGAAGCAATGAAAAGGGGAAATGCAGCTGGGGAGAATCAGGTAACAGCAGATCTGTTGAAGGATGGAGGGGACATCGTGCTAGAAAAACAAGCCACCCTGTATACGCAATGCCTTATGACCTCGACTGTACCAGAAGATTGGAAGAATGCAAACATTATCTTAATTCATAAGAAGGGAGACGCCAAGGACTTGAAAAATTACAGGCCGATCAGCTTACTATCCGCTGCCTACAAAGTATTTTATTTACT